>NC_023758.2:41238573-41561098 GCF_000499845.2 Phaseolus vulgaris | reverse complement strand
AAGTAACGTAACTTCAAAATTCAAAATATAATGTGCTTGGGTGATCTAAAGCAATAAAATGACTCTGAACAAGAAGAAACATGTCTTACATCTCATTATGATGGAGAAGAAAATTATTTATTTGTGTTATGTTGTTTAGGAGCTTTTTATTTTTATTGTTGGAGGGGTCATGTACCTCTTTTAGATAAAAGAAATACTGAACTATAAATTTTATCCTTTAATGTTCTTTCTTTTTGTCTTTTGTTCAAGTTAAGTTTTTGCATTTATCATTAAAATCTTTATTGTATTTATTAGTGGAATATAAGAGTTAAATTGTATTTTAATACTATCTAACATCTTCTAACTTTTAATGTATATTTTTTGCATAGAGAAAAAGAAAAAAAAAGTTTGAACATTTGTTTTTTTATGGAAGGAAAATGAAAAAAAAAGGCGTTAGAAAAAAAGAGAGAAAAGTATATTCATTTATCTACATAGAAGTGAAAAAAATTGTTATTTCTAAAACAAAAATCAAATAAAGTAAAGTAATTTTATAATTACAAAGTTATACTTTCATATTGAGTGAAGTAATTTTGACAAATATAAAAAAATTACACCTTTTTTTTTCTCCTTATATTAATATGTAAGATTTGGAAATTAGTATTTTTTTTTTCTTTGTTACTTTCTTTATCACCAAACAAAAGAAATGATTTCTTTTGCAGGAACAGTAAAACACTAATTTTTTATTATGATAAAAATATTTATATAATTTCCTTTTTTTTACTGTTTCATCTCTCTACTGTGTAAAAAAATATATTTAAATATTAAAAGATAGTAATTAAACATATAAGTGATCTATGATCTTGACTTTTGAAAAATGAGAAATAAATTTATTAGATTGTTGTGCCCAAATATTTATTGAACTTGGAACTTAATTGGCTCAATATTACAAAAAAAAAAATCCCCATGAAAGTTGTTATGACAGTGTTGTTTTTGTTTAATTTTTGTCATCACTGTTCATAAAGGAATAGAGGACAAAAAGTAAATAATAGTTTTAGAAGTATTGAACACTCTCTTCTGTATAAATCATAACAGTTGAAATAAAAGAAAATCTTCCAAAGAAAACAAAAGTCAGAAGGCATTAATGTGAACATTGAAGACGAAAGTCATGGCTATGCACATTAGTGTAGGACCACATGTCTAACATGGTTGAACAAACTTTAAAGCAAATTTCCCTTTACAAAGGGTCATAACTACACCCATGTGGTGGGTGATATATTCTTGAAAAAGATACTAAAATATTAAATGTATTGAAATACATTAAATTATACCAAAATTATATTGGACTTTTAATTTTTCAAATACTATTATACTATCTTAGTTTTTAACAAAAGTTATAAATCCTTGTTACATTGGTGTATTTCAATTAATAGAGAAAATAAAAATATATAGTTATTACTTGAAAACCCAATTGGTACAATTGAAAATAAGTAGATTAAAATCATATAGAATGGATAGAATTTATACAACTATAGAATCTGAATTGGAAAACTAAATTTTCACAATTACTAGTGGGACAAAAGTGCATAAGTAATATGTAAAGAGACATTAACTCAAATTTGAATAATGGGAAAGTATTTTTTTTTTGTCCAAATAAGCATTTCAAACTATAATTTTGTCCTTGATTCTTAAACTTTATTTTGTTTATAAATGGACACTTAAATTTTAATTTTGTTGTAATTGAATTTTAAAAAAAATATTTTTATAAACAAAGATCTGATTGTTTTAATGATATCCTAATTAATTCTTAAAACTTTTTAATATTTTATAAATAATTTTTCTGATATATTCGGGTTAAATAACTTACATTAAATGTCAATAGTTTATTAAAAATATCTATTTGATTTTCTAATCCTAAATGTTATTATGTTTTAATGTTTTTAATTATTATATTATCTATGTAATTTAAATATTTTTATTATAATTATCTTTAAAATTATATTGATGACGTTTTTAATTGATTTACTGAAAACTTATGCTTACACTTTATAGTTATTAAATTTAATGAATACTTATTGTCTTTATATTAAATTATAAATAATTATGTTAATTTGTGTGAATCCTATAATCTTAGAATTTTACATTGACTATAAAAGCAAAAAAAAAAACAACAATAGCAAAAGTTCACTGTATAAATCCACTATAAATATTGAGGATTTGTATAATGAATTGAAACAAAAAAATATAAAACATGAATCATAGAAAAGAAAATTATTAATAAATATATTATTTAATTGGATATTAGAAAAATATTTATAAAGAATAGTAACGTTTAAGGATTAACTATAACAAAATTAAAATTTTAAGTGTTCATTTGTAAAAATAGTAAAATTTAATAATGATCGATTAGAACAAAATTAAAATTCAAAGTATCCCTTATAAAGGAGATAAAATTTAAATATTAATTAAGATAAATTAAAATTATAGTATCTATCTGAAAAAAAATAGTAATGTTATAAGAATATTAAATACTCTTCTCTTGAAATCTAAATTTTAAAAAAAAGTAAATTATATTAATTTCCTGTTATTTTCATTACTTTTTATAAAAGTAGGTAACACACTCTTATATTAGATTAGTTTTTTTTTTCATTGGAGTGCTATATATTTGGACATGTCTAGTTTACATATAAAAAAAATGGTGACCATGTCTTATATATTTCAATGGCTCTTTATCATTTGCCACAGAAAGGAAACACACAAAAAGGCAGATGAATTATTCATGAAACAACTCATTCTATCTGTAATCACATGCTAATGAGTGGTATTGTTGTCATCACTATGTGATTCAACCACAATATTCCATGGTGGGACTATCTTCTTTAAGACAAAATTATAAAACTTTTTAAGTCAAAGAGTTCAATGAAGAAAAAATATCAAAGAGGGGATATGATAAAAAAGGTTGAGAATAATTTGGGATAAAAAAAATGAGAAAGTGATTAAATAAAGAAAATGAATGAGTTTCAAATAATATTAATCTGGGTAGAAATAAATGTGTAATAATATTCAATTTTAACTATTCTAAATAATATTAAGTCTTAGTCCTGAGTGGTTTTATTTTAAATAATACTTAGTTTTAATAAGAAGTGGTCGATATCAAAGTAGTACTCATCTTGTATCTTACATAAGTGACAATCTAATGAAACTCAATTAATTAATTAAGAATTAAATATGATATTTCTTAATCGGCAAATCAGTATAAAAAATATAAAAAATACCATGTAAATTCTTTCTTATTTGTTATCTCTTTTATTGCATGTTATTAAATTGTATTTGACATTAAAAAGAGAGTTTTTTTTTAAAAAAAAAAACTTTTATAGAAAATCCATTAGTTAAATTAGAAGTTGCAACATCTCAAGAAAGCTGCATACAAGACATCTGTCAAGTAAAACTATTGTCTAACGAAATATACTTGTGGAAATTTCAAAAAGTCTTAAACAGACAATTCAATTTCACCTTCTTATGTTTTTTATATACTTTTCTCACTTGTATTTTGAGACAAGACTCGTACAAAAAAAACTTGAGTCCAATAATTATAGTTTGAAATTTTAAAAAAGAATTTAGACAGTATAAAATGATAGATTATCTTATAAAATAACGTAAGGAGAGCTAGGGTCAATAATTTCTTTCATGTAGCATCCAAAACTTTAAAAGTAAAATTTAAAATATAAACAGCAAAAAATGATAATTTTTATAATTGTGTATATTCATCTAACCTATATAGTAGAATTTGTACTACCAGAATAAAACAAAGAAAGACAGTTGAGCTGCAAAAAAATAAAAATAAAATAAAATAAAAAATAAATAAAAAATAATATATATATATATATATATAATAGGTTATTTATCTTCCTTCTACAAGTCTACTGTCCACATTCTTTGATATCACTTCATGAGATGACTTCTAAATTCCTAATTTTCAGCTGATTAAGACAAATACAAAATAAAACTTGTTTAGAGAAATTTGATAATATCAATTATAGAAATTAATAATTTTATTTTCTGTTTATTTTAAAACCATAAATTAATTATTCTTGTTTTACTGTCTTCCTGGTGATAATGGATTGAGGAAGAGATTTGTAGAAAGAAGAAATAGTAGATTTGTGAGAATTAGAAAGAATGTATGTGGTTGTTTGGATTGAGAGATCATAAAGTAGATTTGTGAGGATGATTTATTAAAATTTGTAAGTGATGTAATAGTTGTGAGAAAATTTAGAAATTATTTTAAAGGTATAAAATGTAAGTTTACAAATTTATCATTGTCATTAAAAAATATTTAAATAATAAATTATAATATATTTTTGTGTGTAGGTTTGAGTTAATTAATTTTTCTAATATATAATATTTATAATTACTTGTATTTTTTAATAAAAAAATTAAAAATATAATAGAATATATTTTTGTGTTAAATTGAAATAAATTTATTAAATATATTAAAATTTATAAAAATAATATTTACTATTATATATTTATTATTATATATATTTATTATTTCATATAACTATGTATCTTGTTGATATTATAATTTTAGATATTTAAGTAAAATGTAACAATTCTACCTGAAATCAATAGAAATATTGCTTGAAGAATGGAAAAAGGTTCCTACCTTCTCCCTTATCTATTCCCTCCCTCTTAAAATCACTTAAACAAACATAAAAGCATTCACTCTCCTCTCTCCTCATTGCCCATAAAACAAACACACTATAATTCATTGTCCATAACCAAAAACAAACACAAATCAACAAATAGACTCTTTTTTTATCAACAATAATAAATGAATATAGGAAGAGAACTTAAATAATGTATCCAAATTGACTAATTAATTAAATAAAGATTTACGTGTAAAAAAAGATTAATTAAATGTCTTCATAAACGTAAACCTTGAACCAAACAAAAAGATAGAAGCAAAATAAATACTGACATTATTAGTGAAGAGTTAATTCCATTCCGTAACATTAAAATCAAGAAACTTTTTTATTTATTACATTAAACCTGGCCTTTCTTTGAGCTGACTTTATTATATTCAATACAGTCAAATCTATTGTGATAAAATCCATAATTATTTACTAATTAATTTGTGCCAATAGATTATTCATCACACCAAAAAGTATATATATTATTTAGTATAGAGAACCCAAAGTTGTTGATAAAGTTTACTACAATAATTTACTTTTTCCTCCTTTGATGTCAATCTTGTTCAAGGGTTATATAATTGTTTGGTTTGAATAAACAAGACATGCATCCACACGAAATTAAGGCAATAGCTTCAAATAACTTGCAAAATGTTATATGTTGGATAACCATCCATGAAGAACAGTGTAGTGTGGGACCTTTTGCTTTAAATGCTTTAAATGAATAATTATAATAATAATATTAATAATAATGGAGTGCTAGAAACAAAGCATATTAGGTGTATGACTTAGACCAAGTCATTCAATTCTTCAATCTACTATCATTTCTCTATATGGGAGTAGTAGGTAATAACTAGGTATATTGCATGGTTTTTCAGAAGATCAAGTTTATGTTCTTTAGAGATTGATCCCAATATTTTTATTTAACTATTGGTACGTATTATTGTTTTTTTTTATATGTATCTAACATCTATAATATAATTTAAGAATAGAGACAAATAAATAATTTAAGAAAATAATTTTAAAAAATATATAATTTATATTATGGTTAAACACGTTATGTATTTACAAGTTTTGTTCACCTTTTATTCATTATTATGCTGTAATTGTAGTTATATATCTACATAGTACTCAATCTGATAACAAAACCAAAATAACTCATTTTTCTATATATATAATCAATCCAAATAAAAAGTATAATAGAATTTAAAGCACATATTTATTTATTTTATAAGTCAATTTAATGAAATTAAATTAAAATTAAAAATTTAAGATGATATTAAATGTTGTTTTTGTTTTTAAACTTAGTTATCGATATGTTTAGTTTTGTTAATTTCATTTTAAAAATATTCAGATTTTGCAGATAATATTAAAAATTATGTGTTAACTAATGTAAAAGTATATAAAAGAGCACAACATTCTTTGAAAGGCATCTAAACGGGCATTATTAACACAAACATCTATTCTGTCAAAATCAAACACAACATCTCACTTTGTTAATTTATTACTCAATCGGTCCAGCATAATTCAGTTGCTGCTTTCGTGTTTTTAACTAACTGATACCAAAAAAATTATAAAGTTATAATGGAATACTTTTTAGAAGTGTATATAAATTTGAGGTTAAAACAAAATTTTGATTTCTGATATTTATATTTGAAGTTTCAGTTTAACTTCAAAATCTCCTTAATCCCTTTAAAGTTTCTGTATCGAATTTATTATGCCGAATTATGGATAACAAACTGTAAGAGATGTTACTTAAATAAAATCAAGAGCATTAACTAGTGTAAAAAATTGTCTGAAGAAAAGTTTTAAGGAAAGGTATTGAATCTAGCATATTAGCTATGTTTGTTCATGCAAATCAAACTAGAGTTTTCTTACGTGGCTTTGAATAGTAAGAGTCCAAATTTTGATCTCTGCAAAATGCAACTCTGCATTAAAGTGGAATCACATCAGTGATCAGATTTCATGAATGAGGTGGGGTGGTACAGTGGAATTGGTAATGGAGCCATTTCATTCAATCTCACAATATATCCGCGTCCATTTAATGCACCTAACCAACACTCCCAACTGTAAAAGTTATACACTCTAGACTCTACAGCGTGCTACTGTATTTATTTCCCTACTATATATACTGCTACTCATGTCACACCTTCCACATTCAATCACTCACGCGTGCCCTAGCTTCCATAGCTACCTCACTCACTCTTCATTTCCTCACACAAGTCAAATCCACCGTTTCTTGCTCAATGGCAGCTTTGGATCTCACAGCTGCAAGCATGTTGGCACTGGTTCTGGTTCTTGGCTTGTGGAATGGGGTTCATGCTGCACCACAAGTGCCATGCTACTTCATTTTTGGTGATTCCTTGGTTGATAATGGGAACAACAACCAGCTTCAATCTTTGGCTAGGGCTGATTACCTGCCCTATGGGATTGACTTCCCTGGTGGACCTTCTGGGAGGTTTTCCAATGGGAAAACCACTGTTGATGGAATTGGTGAGCTTCCTTTTTCTTCATTACCTTATCAGTATTGCATGACAGCATTTTAGTTGAAATGCATACTTGTTTGTTTGCATGGTCTTAAGATTCACATGCATGCCCCCATAATAAACATCATTGTCAAAGACATGGTTACAACGAGTCAAGGACAGCGAAGTGGTCCTAAGATCTTATGTTTTTCTTCCCTTTTTTTAACCTATTAGTTAAGTGTGTAACTGAAAACATCTTAATATGGGCATGTGCATGCATAATGGTCTATGGGATGCCAAACTGTGCTATGCTAAAATCAGACACCAAATTAAATGTACACCTACACCGCCTAATATTTTCTCTAGAAGGAGAGGGTGAGAAGCATGGATTTTTTTACTGGTGAAATAAAAAATGGATCAAGGTGCAGATGGCAGTGAAGAAGCAGACTAGAGCACTGCTTTCTGGCACTACCCTGAGTTAGCTTACCCCTCATAAAAATTTCATGCACATGGATCTGTTTGCCAGCTTTCAATGTGCAATTGAAGACGTATAGAGGGGTGTACTTCATTTTTTCATTGACAAAGAGGTAGAATTGTAGAAATAAAGAAAAAATTTACTGTCAGATTGTTATTTACAACAACTATACTGATTTGGTAATAACAAACAAGAACAAGAACAAGAAAAAAGTAGATCTGGCACAAAAAATTGATTATATAGAAAGGTTTCTCTCTTATTTGACATTCTGTTGAAATTTGACAGCTGAACTTCTGGGATTCGATGATTTCATACCTCCATATGCTGAAGCTAGTGGCGATGCTGTACTTAAAGGAGTCAATTATGCATCTGCTGCTGCTGGGATTAGAGAGGAAACTGGACAGCAACTGGTACCCATAAATTTACTTCATGCAACATCACTTTTTTAATCACTATGGTTAATGTTTGGTATTTATCTTCTAAAGTTGTTAATCTTTTTTGTAGGGAGGGCGCATTAGTTTTAGTGGGCAAGTGCAAAATTATCAAAACACAGTGTCCCAAGTGGTAAATTTACTAGGAGATGAGGACTCAGCTGCAAATTACTTGAGCAAGTGCATATATTCAATTGGGTTGGGTAGCAATGACTATCTAAACAACTATTTCATGCCTCAATTCTATACAAGCAGCAGGGAGTACACACCAGATCAGTTTGCTGATGTTCTTATTGGCGCATATACTGACCAACTAAAAGTTAGTCTCTTGCTCTCTTTGTCTTTACCAATTCATCTTTTCCATCTTCAATTTGTCTATTATAACATGCAATGCTTCAAAAAACGTTTAATCTTAACCATAATGTCAGGAATAAAAGTGAAACAAAACAGAAAAACTTAAATACTGACTGTTTTTTGTCATTCAGACTTTGTACAACTATGGAGCAAGAAAAATGGTGCTGTTTGGATTAGGCCAAATAGGTTGCAGCCCAAATGAGTTGGCCCGAAACAGCCCAGATGGTAACACATGTGTTGACAGAATCAATAATGCAAACCAAATGTTCAACACCAGATTGAAAACTCTCACTGACCAATTCAACAACCAGATGCCCGATGCAAGAGTCATCTACATAAACTCTTTTGGTATCTTTCAAGATGTTATAAGCAACCCTGCAGCCTATGGTAATTATTTTCTAACCAAAACATTTTCTAGTCATGATTTTACACTTTTTTAGCACCAAATAATATTAACTCAATTCTATTGACATGAATCAACTTTCAGGTTTCAGTGTCATAAATGCTGGTTGTTGTGGGGTAGGAAGGAACAATGGTCAAATTACATGTCTGCCAATGCAAACTCCATGCCCAAACAGGAGAGAATACTTGTTTTGGGATGCTTTTCATCCTACTGAGGCTGGCAATCTAATTGTGGCTCAAAGAGCATACAGTGCTCAATCTGCATCAGATGCTTACCCTTTTGATATCCAACACTTAGCTCAGATCTGATCTCTACGATGAAAACTCACTAGTGAGGTAGTGGCTATAAGCAGTGTCACAACCACATCTAATGTTCTTGGAATGTGTTATTTATTTCTTTTAAGTCTTAAGTTTTCTCTAATATTTTTCTTACATATTCATATATGCTAAGTGTTCATGTGGATTCCTAAGTACACGTGTAATTGTGGTGAAACTATGGAAGATTACTTATTTAATTACAGTGAATAATATGTTGTAACTTACGGATTTGGATACACAGTGTGAAAGTTTCTTTTGCTAATACTTTTGAACAAGAGTGTATGTCAATATATACAGAAAATTTAAAAGTATAAAATTAGAAAGTGTCTGTAATTAGTTTAAAAATATTATATTTGAATATTAAATAATTAACATGGAAACAAATGACACATGTCACTTTTTTAAGAATTTTGTTTATATTTGATCAGTTTTATATTTATTTAAAATTACTTTAGTATTGAAAACTTAAAATAAATATGATATATTATAATATTTTTTAAAAATCCATCTATCCATTTTAGAAATTTAGAAAAGAAAGGAGAATTTCAACGAATAATCTAATATTTTTCTATAACACATATTAGTTTTATTTTTCATTAACTTTGACTCAAATTTTATTAAATTTGAATATAAAAAATAAATTGGTTTTGAATTAGGGAATTATTAAATATTTTTTAAAATTATAAAATACCTTTTTACTACAAATACTGTAAAAAAATTCTTTTAAAATGTTAAATATTTTATAACAAAAAATTATTAAATAAAGATATATATATATATATATTATGTACTATTTTTAAATGATTGTTATTATATTTATATTTATAAATAAATTACATAATCTTAAATTTAAAAAATTACAATTTTTTTTATCTTATTTTAATAGTATAAGTATATCTTAATTAAAATATAATAAGATAATAAAATCAAATTTGTTAGTGGTTAATTTATTCTAAGCATATTAAAGCGATTTTCTTCAGTTTTTCACTTTCAATATAAAATTTGAACAAAATTGTGTGTTTAAAAAAAATTCAAAAAATTTAAACACACTTTATTTTAATTGATTTTCTATTGTTTTCAATTGTGAATACTCCTAATTAGTCAATGTTTGTTAATGAGTGATTTTTATTAAAACATAAAATATCTTAAATAAATCACCAGATTTACAAAATTTTATAATTTTTAATAAGTTCTGTACAATAAAAATGTTTTAGATTTTTTTTTCTGAAATCAAGATTCTAACAAAAGTATATTTATATTAAGTAAAAACCTAGATAATATTATAGAAAATAATAATAAAAATATTTCTATATACCCCATAATATATGAGTAAAATAATTATATTTTTAAAAATATGTCACTAAAACAAACATTATTTCGTATAAGGAACAGAAAGATTTTCATAAAAATCTCAAAAATGTACTGTATATTTTATATTTATTAGTTTCTAGATGACATATTATATAACAGACAAAAGTGAAAAATCATTCATTTCCCTCTCATTTTGAAATGAAAACAATTTAAGATTCTTTTGCATAATAATTCTAAGTAGGTCACTTAGTAAAATAGTTTCACTCTCTCAATGTATTATTTTTGTCTATTACAAATATAAATGTAAATCCATGTAAAACTCATAACATTCGAAGGACCTAACTGAAAGATTGAGACATTATCTTTTAGTTATCAAAATATCATGCCATTAAAATAAAACAGAAGATTTTGATTAATAAACTAGGAAAAAACAAAAGAATAAAAAAAATTTAATATTCTACTAAAGTTAAGAATACACTCACTAAATATAAAGTACAACAAGTAAAAGTCCAATTATTTTGATAAAGTCCAAGAAAAAACAGTATAAACAGTTAACTTGATTAACAGGTAACTAGATTGTTTTTTAGAAATTATTATTTAATTTAATTGATTTTTTACTTTATCATCGGAACATCTTGCAGGTATATCCACTCTGCGAGAAATCCAAGATCAACATGTTCAAGAGATTCGAGAGCAACGAGTGAGATCCAAAATCTACCTAAAAGAACCAATATCCACCTATCAAAGTATACCAAGACCCACTTGTTAGAAGAATTCGGAAGGCAGTGAACAAGAGAGGATCAGAAATCACTACAAAAAAAATGATTAAATAAAAACTAATTTTAGAGACCAAAATAAAATAATTAGTCATTGTATTAATTAAATTAGAGATCATTTTATAAACTAAAAGATTATTGATATCTACAATAGTTTTTATGATTAATAAAAAATTATAAAATAGTTTCTAAATTAATATCTAACTATTAACTATTAAGGTTTTAACTACTAACTACTTATGTTCTAAATTAGTCTCTATTAATTTTTTGAAACATTAATATAATTTATTTGGAACTAAATATTAGAAAAAAACACATTTTATTATAAAATAAAAACATTAATTAATCTAATTTTGAAAAACTAAAATTACAGTCATTTTTAGACAAGTATTTTGTATGATACGATGAACACATCTTAATCTGTGCATTAGTTAAAAAAGTGTTTACAAAGAATTTTAAATCTGCAGTTGCATTCTTCTATGTGAGGATTTAAGCTCAAGAAATACAGTTAGTTTTTTTTTTAAATAAGTCTAATAAGTCTAAGAATTTATTGAAATAACTAACTGAGGATTTAAGCACAAGAAATAGTAGTTAGTTTTTTTTTTCCGATACCTCCTACTTTCCTTCTTGAACTTCTATATTCTTTTAAGTAGTTTAATTTTGTTACTTTTTTTTTTCTTTTATAGCATATACCAAATAATAAAAAGGTAATCCCAAGTTAATCATTAAATATTTTATGTTTTCAGTTTTTCATAAGTTTGTCGGGATTTGAACTTCAATGAAACTGACTATGAATATGGAAAAACACAACACATTCAAAAACTTAACTATGAATAGAAATGAAATGGATAGATGAAAAGAAAGAAGACATAAACTCAACCCGATTAAGATAATTTAGAATCCGAGATGATAATTATTTGATAGATAGACATCAATGAGGATAACCTTTTAGTCTTGCGAGATGAATGCGAGTTTTCTCCTTTCCATTAGCATAAATCAAGTTTTCTTACTATGACTAAAATTCTTACAATAAGAACATAAATTGTCTTCTTAACCTTTTGAACTGAATTTATGTTTCTAGGATTTATAAACAAAAAACATGATAATTTTTTTAATAGAAAATTTATTCATCATGATTATTTGACGAGTCTCTTCACCTCGAACAATGTAAAAGACTTAAAAAAAGAAGAAGAAAACTATTTTTTTCATAATTTCTATCTTAATAAAGTTATATTTATTATTCAATTCAGATAGGAACTTAAATATTTGGACGATTCAACAAACTTAGCAAGAGTGACAATATACTTGCTATTTTCGAGCTTCATATTTTGACAATCTGCAAACCTTTTAAATTACCCTTTGCACTCCATTATGCAAAATAAAAGATGCCTTGATTGGCACCAATTTTTTTTTTTAACTCGTAATACGTAAACATGACTAATTGCATAAAATAAGTATTTGTAAGAAATAGGATTTCCAAAATAGAAAATTTAATAATTAGAAAAAAGGTCTCAAAATTCTTAACAAGATACTTGTAATTAATTACACCTCAATTAATTTATAAACTATATTTCTCGGATCCTGAATCAACACTATTTTCTGTTTTAGCTTCGTATTTATTTAGCCTCACGTTCTGCCTTTTAGTGTCATTTATACTTATTATTATTATTATTATTTATGCTTCGAATATATATGTCTTTTTACTAATTTTATCTTTTAATTTTATATACTTGTATATGGTTGCTTGTGTGAATTAGTTTGCTTCATTTTTATGTATTTTCAGTATAATATTTTACATTATTAATTCGAAATCATCTTGAGCATGTGACTCCCAATTGAGCCAGTATGTGCAAAATTTGGGACAATGGTGCATCATGTTCATAGACAAAAAATAAATTATTATGAAATTGTAAAAGTTGACAAATTTATGACATTTTATATGTATGGTAGTTAAATTCAATAAAATGGATTTTTTTTTTTGGTTTTGTGTTGAATTTTCCTTCAATTTAGGGAATTGACCTTGTGAATGGATCTGAGCCGATTTTCTGAAATGGGGAAGGGAAAGAAGGTTAGAGACACTGCAAGTCATGATTTTGATTGGCGGTGGTGGTTGGTTCGGAATGGAACAGCAGTTGTATTCATCACTGTTGGGTTGTTTGCATTGTTGGTCCGTGTGGCGGTGTCACTGCACCCTTACTCTGGTGCTGGCAACCCTCCGAAGTTTGGGGACTACGAGGCTCAGAGGCATTGGATGGAGATTACCACTAACCTTCCGGTCAAGGAATGGTATAGAAACAGTTCCAGCAATGATCTCAGCTATTGGGGACTCGACTACCCACCTTTGACTGCGTACCAGAGTTTCATTCATGGCCTTTTTCTTAGATTCTTCCATCCTGATTCCGTAGCTCTTCTCACTTCCAGAGGTCATGAGTCCTATCTTGGGTGCGCATTTTACCCGCTTTTCATTCCCAATTCTATGTAAAATGGTGTTTAGGTAATTGCAATTTGACATGTACCTCACTTGCAATATGGTCTCAATTCAAATCTCGTCTACAATTCAGGGTTTGAATTAGGTACAGGGAAAATTTTAGATCTAATTCATTAGGTGCTTTTGGTCCTATTTTCCAATCTGCATTGGCGGGTCACTCCGGTGTTCTACATAATTAGGGTTTGCATTAAAGATCAACATAGTTTATTGAGGCGAAACAGAAATTCTATTGGGGAAATAACACTAAAGTATTTAAGGAACTGCATCTGAATTTTGTATTTATTCATACTCGTTTATGTTAGTCCCCAGTATAGGTAGCAGAATGGGGAAAGAGTTTGAATAATGAACGACTGTATTGAAACCGGAACAAAATTTTGGGGAATCAAAATGAACATGTTACTTCATTTGTTGGAATCCCACGTTAACTAGAAAGATAATCAGATTATAGTATATAAATGAATGTAAAACTCATCATGATTTAGCAGGGTGCTCATCTTTTAATATTTAGATTTCTATTGATGACTACAATTTTCTTACTTTCAATTTAGTCGTGGAGTAGTGGGTATTTTAACTTTGATATTATCATTATTAATATTTTAAGCCGTTGCTTACATCTGCAGAAAACTACTCATGAGGTGGACAGTCTTATCATCTGATGCCCTGATTTTCTTTCCGGCTGTCGTATATTTTATTGTTGTTCATTACAACCAACCTTCAAGGAGCCATAAAAGTGAACTACTATGGCACACTGCTGTGCTATTGCTAAGCCCTTGCTTGATCTTAATTGATCATGGTCATTTTCAGGTTTCAAAAGAAATTTCTTGAGTCTTTCTTGTTCAATGCCTTTGGTTCTTTACAAAATTTTCAGTCACTCTTTTGGTAGTGCTGTAGTTTTGAATATTGTATTTTGTTGTAGTTCAGTTCAACTGCATCAGCTTGGGTTTCTCTGTTGGAGCTGTTGCTGCTATCCTCTCTGGAAAAGATTTGGTGGGTTCTGTTCTTTATTGTCTAGCTCTAAATCATAAACAGGTTAGTCTCCTTCATCGTTGCATTGGTCTATTTTCATTTGATTTTTTTTTTTACTTTGAGCTATTTTTTCATGGTCTATGTAGTCATATATGGTTACTCAACCTTACCCAAGAGGATATATTATTTGAATTTTTTTGCACATGTGCTAATATTGCGATAGTGTGGCCTTTCCTCTTTACTTGTATTCCTTTTGGAGTTGGTGTTAAATTGAGATGCCAATTGTTTTGTACATTATGTTTGTTTTTATCTTGGTTGATTCACTTGAATTTGCATATGATGAAAAACTATTGAATTCCTAGCTGATGTTTGTTTTATATACGAAAAGAAGGAAGAGTACATTACAAGGAAAAAAAAAATCCTATAACACTCAACCCTTAGACTAGGTACATACACCCAAAAAGCAGCTTTATAAGAGCTCTACAATACAATAACAATCATAATTTTAACACTCCTCCTCTAACAAGAGCTTATAATTGTATGACCAAACTTGAAACATATAGACTCATTCTAAGCCCTCTCAAGGACTTAGTGAGAATGTCTGCCAACTAGTTATTCTAGCTGATAAACCGAGTACAAAGTTCTTTGCACAACAACTTCTACCTGATAAAAGGACAATCAATCTCTATGTATTTGGTCCTTTCATGAAGTATAGGTTTGGAAGCAATATGAAGGGCTGTCTGGTTATTATAGTAAAACTTCATCTACTCTAATTCACAAAATTTCAACTCTTGAAGGAGTTGTTTAATCCACACAAGTTTACAAGTGACCAAAGCCATATATCTATATTCAACTTCTGTACTTGATTGGGCTATAGCATTTTGTTTCTTGCTCTTTCAAGAAACAATATTTCCTCCAATGAATCCACAATATCTTGTGGTGGATCTCCTGTAAATGGGACAACCAATCCAATTTACTTCACAATACCCTATAGTTTGAGTATTCCCTTTCTCCCCATATAACAATCATTGTCCTCCAGCCATTTTGATATATTTGGGGATGCGAATTACAACATTCTAGTGATCAATGTGAGGATTTTGCATGAACTGACTAACAACTCCAATTGCATAAGAAATAATAGGTATTGTACTATAGAGATAAAAAGTTTTCTCACCAACCTCCTATATCTTTTTTGGATTTGAAAAAGTTTCACCTTGGTCCACCATTACTTTTGATTTGGATCCATAGGACTATCAATAGGCTAACAAATTTGCCAACCTATCTCCTCTAGAATGTTAAGAACATATTTTCTTTGTGAAATAATAACACTTTCCTCTTATTGAGAACCTAGAAAGTATTTCAAATAACCAAGATCTTTAATGTGAAAATGACTAAAAAGTGCTCCTTCAGTTGAAAGATCCTAGTGGTATCATTTTCTGTGATAACTATGTCATTAACATAGATTATTAGATAAACACTCTTCCCAAGAGAGGTATGACAATAGAAAACTGAATGATTTGCATCACTTCATTTCAATCTAAGAACTTTCGTAGTATGATTGAACATACTGAACCAAGCTCAGGTTGATTCCTTCCAACCATAGAGAGAGTGACATAATTTACACTCTAGACTAGACTCTCCCTGAGCAACAAATCCAAGAGGTTGATCCATGTAAATTTCCTTCACAAAATCACATGAAGTAAAACATTTTTTATGACAAGATGGTAAGTGGTCAATAGCGAATAGCCGCCATTGCAAGAAAAAAGTTTAACTAAGCTAATCTTGGCCACAAGAGAAAAAAATGTCACAGTAGTCAAGTCTATAAATTTGCGTATATCCTTTGGCTACCAACCAAGCTTTAAGGAGATCAACTTAATCACTAGGCCCAACTCTAGGAGCATAGACCCATCTTCAACTAATTGTTTTCTTTCCAAAAGGAAGAAGAATAATAATCTCCCACATGTCATTGCATGAAAGAGTCCACATTTCATCAATCATGATGGCTTGTCGCCATTTAGGATGATCAAGTGCCTCGCGAATAGTTTTAGGAATAGTGGTGGCAAACAAAGAAAACACAAAAGAAGAATGCGGTGGAGACAAACGATGATAAGTCAAAAAATTGTAAATAGGATATGGATTAGTAGTAAATCAAATACCTTTTTTTAAGAGATTTGAATCATGAGAGACTTCGGGAAGAGTATGCGGACTTCTCAATGTCTTGTGTTGGTATGCAAGGAGAGGTGGTGGAGCAATATCGGTTTGGTTCTCATTTGGGCTGGAGTTAACAAAAGTTGGTATCTTTAAAGGACCAAAGGTTGGCACAGGGAGAACCTGTTGCATGGAAGTAAGAGTTTCCACAGAGGACGAGAAAAAGGACATATCCTTAGAAAAGGTGACATTTGCTGACATAAAATATCTTTTGGTTGTTGGAGAATAGCATTTGTATCATTTTTTAAGGTGAAAATATCCCATAAAAAAATACATTTAATAGCTTTTGCAAAGAGTTAGTCTAAGCTTGGAGATACATTATGTACAAAACAATGGGAGAATTCATCAATAAAGGTTACCAAATATTTGAAGCCAAAAGATGTGACATGACTAGGTCCGTAAATATCTAAATGAATTGGAGAAAAAACTGAGTTACATCTTTTTTCAGTTTGTTTGGGAAATGGTGGCCTAACATGTTTTCTAGTTGACATAATTCACGTTCTAACACTTGAAGTTGCTTAAGACTAGGAGCTATTAATTTAAACTTGGCTAGACTTGGGTGAATAAAATGATTATGCAAAAAATTTGGGGTTAAGGTAGCAAAACAGGACACAAGTGGGCTCATTTTCAGATTACACAGTCCATGCGATTCATATAAATAGAGGAGATTTGATATCCTTTAATAATAAAGATGATAGTAGAATAAATGAAAATGTTCTTAACTATAGATATATAACTTAAGATATTCTGAATTATATAGAATCTGCTACTTATTTCTATAATTATAATAATTTATTAATTAGTTTGCATGTCCTAAATCCTAACTTGCTGGTATACTTATCAGCCTATACACTACTTCAAACTCAATTGGAATTTCTAAATATTTTACACTGTCAATTTAATGACTTTGTGACTTTGCTATTGTCTGTATGGATCAGAGTGATAAGTCATAATAACAGTAATTTTTTGGTTGTGTAGTTGAATATGATCCTTAGTTGACAATAGCATATAGTTTTGAGTTTAATCTGAATAGTAGCACCTTTTTTTGGAATGCATAGTAGCACAACAGGTGTGGTTTTTGTGTCTAAGGTGGATGGGGATTTTGTTTGTCCAACATAAGGACTTGAAGGTTCACTTTGAAAACTTTCACCTGGTACACTTGAACACAAAGCAAAACCTTGTGTGGAAAGGTTTGTGGGTGACAGCTGTGAGAGGAATATGGGAACAAAGAAACCTAGTCATTTTCAAGCAGGGGAAGCCTGATGCGGAAGAGATCTTTCACCGGGCACAACTCAACTCTTGGCTTTGGTTGAAAAACAGAGTACACAATTTTAACTTCTCATTTTCAGATTGGATCTTAAACCCTGAGCTATGTGTTAAGAGTTATAGATGAAGCACTCTGCTGTCAAGAGGCAATCCCTGGATCTGTGGTAGTTGCTCGGTTACAGGCATGGAGTGTGGAGTTTGTTCGTTTTCAAGGTGGTGTTGTTGAGGAAGCTTAGAGGCTTGTTTTATCAAAGGCCGGTTCTGCCATTGTAAGGAGGGGTGAAGGTATAGGTGACAGGCAGGTTACCCTTGGCTTGGTTGAGCTGGTGGTTACTATACCGGTCCAGGTCATCATGGCTTGTGATTTTGCAATAGCTCTTGTATGAACTTTGGAGGTATTGGCATTGTTGATATGCTGGTTTTGCTATAAAAACACTGCACTCGGTTTTATTTCTTTGGTTTGAGGCATATGCTGCTTTCTCTAGCAGTTCTCCCTCGCCACCAGGCTTGGTTTTGTTGTGTGCTGGTTTTATGCAGATTCAGGTTTTGGGACTGAGTATCTTTAACTAGTTTAAGGTTTTGAGTTAAGTGGTGTATCGCTTAACTTTGATCTAATTGTTGAATGCTTAATTAGGAGTTTTTATGTATAAGGGTTGGAACACCCCTAAAGTGTTTCTTTTAAATTCTATTAATTCATTGCTGATAAAAAAAAAATAGCATATAGTTGTCAGGAAATGGCAAATGAAAGTAATGGATTAGGTTGCTGTTAATAAGCTAAGAACAGAATGTACTGTATCCAAAGTAGTGATGATTGCATCTGGTCTCATTTTGTGGTTTACTCTCCAGCAGTGATTGCTAATTACCTTATGCGTATCATTTTTTTTCAGATGAGTGCATATTTTGCACCTGCATTTTTCAGCCATCTACTAGGCAAATGCCTGAGGCGGAAACATCCAATCCTTGAGGTGTTAAAACTTGGGTTGTTTGTTTTAGGAACGTTTGCAGCTGTGTGGTGGCCTTATCTATATTCAACACAATCCATTTTAGAGGTAACAATGTTGTCATTGCCTGGTACAAAGTGCATTTGTATTCTGAACTTGTATTTTTGTTTCATATTCTTACCTTTATCGTATTTGTTTCCCTTGAACAAAGGCTTTAGAATTTTTACCTTCATTTAAGTTTCATTTGATCGTTCAGAAATTGGTAGGGCATTTTGTAGTCAAAATATTTATGTTGCTCCTGCCTTTTGCTTATGGTATTCATCCGACCTGGGTGAAATCTGGCTTGGGCTAGACTAAATGCCTCATGAATGGATTTCATCTTGAAGGCTACTGTAAACTGATTTAGTATCTGTACTGTCAGAAAGCTTTTCAATGATGATATATAATTGGTTAATTTATTTGTATGACATAATCTTGACTGTGTGATCATGTTTTCCTATCTATCTCGTAGGACCATATGATCTGGACTTTATGTGTGCATATTCCTGATTTTGCTACATCTTTGAGGCCTGTGTGCCACTTGTGGAATCAACTAATTATCCTAAAAATTATTTTGTTTCCTGATTTTCATTCAAAATTCTTTATGTTTATTATTTAGTAATTTGATAATAGTATTTGTCCTTTGTGCTGTCTGCTGAGTAGTCAGTAATCAGTATACTAATTAAGAATTGTCTTGGTTTGGATAGTTACTTGTGAATAAAAGTAATAAAAAAGTTGGACATCAGAACTAAACAAGTAACACGAGCCTTGAATATGTCTATTAGAAGGGATGTTTTCATGCATTCTAGAACACGGATGAAGTATTAATGTCATTTGGTGAATCTTTCAAATAAAGGAGCAGATCTATGAAATTTCTAGATTAACACTCAACATTTAATCCTCAAATGCATAGCTCATATCCCGCTCTGTCTTCAATGTTGTGTAAGGTAATAATTATAGGAGTTTGTAAGCTACTTATTCCCCTGTTGTGTTGAGTCTGTTAGACAGTTGATGATACCATTGTTTGTCCTCCTTGATATTTTTTTTTATTCTTATGGTTCTGGGAAATGAGTTGAATGTAGATTTGAGGTTTATTTGGTTGGAGCAAAGTGCTAGAATTTTAAGCTGCTAGTCTATACATGTGAAATTTTTTCAGAATAGGAATCACATGATATTTTTTCTATCTTCCTCGTGGTTTATGCCCCTACTTTTTTAAGTGGTGTCTTCATTACACTTGATTGTTTAATCTCTCCTTAAGTGTTTTTAGTATTTCTTTCAGTGCTCTCGTGAGGATTCCTGATCTTCCTGCTTTGTATTTCTCTTATAATTTTATAATCAATGTATGTGAATGCACGGAAAGTTTAAAAATCATTATGCACCGTAGTTTAAACATCATTACACAGCATGCTTGCAAATTAAACAATGTTGTCTGTTTCACTCATTGTATTCTTTATTTGATATTTGGAAAACATGCAACCACTTACTGCATGTTTAAAAGCCATAATTTCATTTCAACAAATTAGTCACCTCCGTGAAAGAATCTCTATCATTCTTGAATGCTAGGCATGCTTATGGTTTGAAATTGTGTTACCTTTCTTCCAAGAGTAAAACTTCTGTTGCTTTAGTATTTTGTATAAGTTCCACTAATACAGGCTACAGTTTAGGGAGTATTATGAAGATGAAAAATTAATCTTTGGCCAAGTATGATATTCATAGATGAATTTGGCAAAGTGAAAATTTGCAACTAAAGCTATGAATGTGAAGCCTTAAATGAGGTATTAGAAATTGATTGTTTGATAAGAGAGCAATAGGTCTAAAGTCTGAGGGATTTCAATGTAGATATGGCCGTAGTATAAGTTAAACTTAGCCGTGGGTGTTGATTGATACATTAAATTAAACAGCAGAGATGCCTTCTCAACTATTTTCTGATCCTTATAAAGGACCCTTGTTATTTGCATGTGGCACTTGTAACACAGGTCCTCTCGCGTCTTGCTCCATTTGAAAGGGGATTATTTGAGGATTACGTGGCCAACTTTTGGTGTGCCTCTTCAGTTGTCGTCAAGTGGAAAAGACTGTTCACAACCGAGTCTCTGAAGCTTATCAGCTTCACTGCAACAGTTATAACCTGTCTTCCTTCAATGATTCAACAAATAAGGTCTCCCAGCCACCGAGGTTTCCTTTATGCGCTGCTTAATAGTTCTTTCTCGTTTTACTTGTTTTCTTTTCAAGGTTGGTAGTATTTCTTTTCTTTCATATTCCAGAATTATGAAAAAAGATTGTTATGAAAAACCTTATGAGAAATTTGTCTGTTCCCCTTTTTTTTCCCTTACAGTGCATGAGAAGTCTATTTTGCTGCCACTTCTTCCAGCAACCCTTCTGGCTGTTGAAGAGCCTTTTATTTTCAAGTGGCTCACACAATTCGCCATGCTCTCCATGTTTCCTCTGATATGTCGGGATAACTTGGTTGTTGCATATTTGGCTTTGCTTGCTCTCTTTTTCCTGATACTCAATGCGCCTGTTCAACACAGAGTGAGAGAGAGTAATCACCTGAGTAATTATATGGGCTCAGCCACCATGTTCCTTATTTTATGTTGCTATTTTGTTCTTCACATAGTTTACTTGACCATGCATCCTCCTGAGAAGTATCCTTTCCTTTTTGAAGCAATTATTATGAATCTGTGCTTCTCTCAGTTTGTTCTTGTAACTCTTGCCTGCAATATAAAGCAGTGGCTGTTAAAGAAACCTGCCAAATTAGAAGAAATAGAAAAGAAGTTCATTTGACATTGGTTTCATTTTTGAAGTTAGATGGATTGCTCGTTAGACAGATGAATGTGGAGGTGCATGTTTGGTGTTTTTCGGCAATGTTTTTCAGAAAGTGAACTGATTGAGTTTTACCTGCATTAACCTCAACCCTAATGATTTTATAAATTTTACACTTCAGTTTCCGCTGCCCTCTGGTTTCATTTTTTTGTCTTTCTCCATGTCTATATTACTCAGCTTTTGTTGGTGATAAAAATAAACCTTTTTCATGGTCGTGGTGAGTTAGAAGGGAGTAGGTTGATGAAAGTACCATTTGTTAGAGCTAAAAGTCTACAAAGAGAATAAAATAAAGATTTACATTTTCAATTCATATTTCAATACAGTTGAATCCCACATTAAGTTGTACCTAATGAATTACAACGATGCATGTATCTTTCCGATTTTTAGGAAATTAAAATAAATTCAGTAATATTAAAATATTAATCTTGATTTTTAGGAAATTAAAATAAATTCAGTAATATTAAAATATTAATCTTCTTTCTTTTTACGTATCCAAGATAATATATTTAAGTTATTTTTTTTGTGGTTAAATATGTGTTTCGTGCTTGTATTATATTATAACATGAAATTAAGTTTTGTTTAGACCAGAAACTTTAAATTATAGTATAAAAATAATTGGAATAAATTTTTTAAAATGTGAAATGATTATTAGTTTTTTCAAAAATTGTTATTTTTTTAAAATTTATTATTGTTTTGATTGTAGATCGATGTACATTATAATTATTTTCAATGGATTGATGAATTAAAACATCAAATTAAATTAATTTTATATATAAAAAAATTATTTTAATAATTTTTATACTACAAGTATTTAAATGTTTTAAAATATAGATCAGAAAAAAAAAATCAATTTTGTGTTATAATACAGATGAAAAATATATTTAATTTTTTTTTATACATAATGTAAGACCAAAATTTTGAATGTTTTGATCTCAATTTGAATAGTGATTGGATGGACCGGTTTGATTTGAGCATGATAACACAAGACCATATTTCCAAGTTCTGACCTAAAAGAAATAATTAGTTTTCGTACTCCTATGGTTACTACTTGTACTTCTATGGGGTATTGGAAATGTCTAAAATATTCATGATTGGATTGTGGAATTAAAAACATGTTACGAATTACATAGGATATATTTCGGTTATATAATCGTAAAAATGTATTTCAGATTAAATAATTTAGAAATGTATTATAGATTACATAATTTATAATATATTTTTAAATTTTCAAATTGTGTAATTTGAAAATGTATTATAGATCACGAAATCCATAATAATTTTTATATTTTCATATTACATAATATATTAATATATTATATATTATATATTATATAGTTTGAAATACATTTTTGAATTACATTTGAATTACTGTAATCTAGAATTTATTTTTAGATTTTTAAATTACGTAATGTGAAATATATTTTTAGATTGTTTAAAATACATTTTTAAAATTCAAAAATATATTTAAAATTATACCATCCATAATACATCTTAAGTTTTAAAATATATTTTTAGATTGCATTATACATTTTGTTTAATCTATAATACACTTTTGAGTGTTAAAATGTACAATTTAAAATGCTTGCAAACCAAAGATAATTTGGATTTTTGTCATAGTTATGTATGTAAAGGAAGAAAGTATGAAGGTACCAATTTGGTCCAACCTCATGTGTCTGTGTTAGACAAGTTAGACGACCTAAGAATTATAGGTCAAAAATTTACTTTACTATTTTGGTTGATGATTACTTTTTTTTTTTAAAAAAAACCTTTCCTTTAAAATTAACATAAATTTGGATAAAATATAAAATGAAAACACGTTTTCATTTTAATTGGGGCGGAGCTAAGAAGGTTTCCCTTCTTATTAAGAGTATCTACCAAAGAAAAATTTAAAAAGACAACTATAAGCACATGTTTGTTTTCTTCCTGGTCGAAAACCAAAACATTTACAAACATATTTTGTTTTTGCTTACATGTATTAAAACTTGTTTAATTGAATAACCAAATGCACTATAAGTGCCAACATCCAAAGAGAGACGATGTGACTATGTTCGAGTTACTTTTCACAAACATGACGAACTCACTCCATCTTCATGATGATAATTGATAAATGGTTTTAATATTGTAATTGAAAAAGAAAAAGAAAAAAAAGGACCATGGATCTTTGACCCTATTGTCATTATTCTACAACTTTTTTTCCTCCACTCCAATAATTTCTAAGTGCCATAATTTTTAAAATGGCTATTTTATCTTTCATATAACTTATGAATTATCTGTTCTAGAAATCTTTCCAAACAATTTTTTTTTTAAATTTTCAAAATAGAATTTATAGAACAAGTTTTTTGGAACATATAAAATGCATTATGGAATATGAACTTTCAGTAATAGAATTTCTAGAATATAGAATATGTGAGATGCTTTCAGGAATGAAACAAACTTTTTTGAACAAACTTTCCACAACATGAGATGCATTATAGAACAAATTTTTAAAAATAATATATATATATATATATATATATATATATATTCCAAAACCAAAATTCGCAGTTAGTAATTATGGGGTTGCAGGAAGAAAAGCCTCATTCTATAGGGGTGATACAATAGATATGTAGTTTTTTCATCTACAATTCCATGATTTCTAACTGTACCCACATAACTTTTAAAACTACAATTTTATCCTTTTAAAGTAACTTCTGAAATACCTGTTTGTAAATCTTCTAAAATAAGTTTTCGGGAAATTTCAAAACAAGATTTTTGGAATAGAATTTTTATAATAAATTTTTCATAATGCATGAAATGCATTTCAGAAAGAGTTTTTTGGAATCGAATTTTCAGAATGAGATTTTATTTTGTTGAATATGAAAATATTACAAGTGTTTTTTTTAATTATTATCACAAAAAACCGACAAAAAATTAATTAATATTAAAAATTAATTTTATTTAATATGATTAAATTGATATCAAATTAAATAAATTTTAAAATAAAAATAATTGTTTATGTCATCCACAACTGACGCTAATTTTTAATTAATGTTGGCTTTTCTTTATCTGTATTGATTTTTTGACCAACTCTAATATATATTTCTCTTATAGTGATTTCTTTCAAAATTACTTTTATATATAAATTAACTATTTTAAAAATTTGATATTTTGATTATGGAGTAAATGATTGTTTTAAAATATCTCTTTTTGTAATAGTTTTTTTGAATGCATAAGAAATAGACATTCTTCTAACAATGTATGATTATGATAAACTTTTATCTATGCGTATTATAAAAACACCTTTTTAATATTTAAAACACAATTATGAAATATGAATATTATATTATATTTTTAAGAATACTTTTAAACTAATACATATTTCGTGAACTTGATTGATATTCTTTTAATTATGTTAAAGACTAAAGTTTGTATATTGGTAAACATTTAGCTCACATATTAGATATAACCAACTACGTATTTAATAATCGGGAGATACATGAAATTGAAGATTTGGAGAATTACAAAATTTTAACACACGATATTCAAAAGAAGACCTCACATTAAAGTATAGTATTTAAGATTTCACTAACTATAGTTGACTCACAAATGTACCATTTTTAGCTGTATTTCACCCCATGAAGCTAACTTTGGAAGCCTAACTCTACAATTACGTATTGTCTTATCTTACAAGGTCCACCTTCCCAATAAGAAACCATATATAAGTGTTTTAGAGCTTATAGATAAATCCTTGGAATCACAATTTACAATTTTTATATTGAATTCTCTAGTTAAGACATTAAATTCTCTAAGGACTTTTTAGTAATGTTTGTCTAATATCATATTTTAGAGTATATACAAGAAATAATGCATATATATCTAGGTTAAACTACAATAAATTTATTAAATAATAATCAAATTTAGAGATAAAAAATAACTAGTCACTATATTAACTAAATTAGATACTAATTCAAAGACTAACAAATTATTTATATGTAAAGTGGATTCTATTATTAATAAAAAATTTATAAAATAATTTCTAAATTTGTAACTAAATTAGCTACCTAAGTTTTAGAGACTAATATTTTAGATTCTAAATTAGTCTCTAAAAGACTAATAAAGATTAATTTAAAATATAAAGTAATAAGTAACTAAAACTTTGGTAGCTACTAATTTAGAAACTATTTTATAAATTTTTATTTATAATAGAAGCTACTTTAGTTACTAATAATTTTTAGTTTATTAAATGGACTCTAATTTAATCAAATAATAACTAATTATTGGTCTTTAGTATTAGTTTTTATTTAATGATTTTCTTGTAGTGTTAGTTTTTTTTTATATATAAAAACTCTAATGTTAGACATCACTATAAAACTTGACATCACAACTATGTTTACACCTCAAGTAACAACAATAATCTCTACCACATAAAAAAAAATATTACTATAAAAAGAAAAAAAGAAAAAAAGAAATGCTAGTAAATACGAGAAGATTAATCCAAAACTCATATATAAAACAGTTAAAAATTAAAAAAAAAAAGTAATGAGGTATAAGATGTTTTTAGAAGGATGCACAAGGAATAAATAAAGATTTTTGTATAGTAGTGTTTTGTTCCTATGATTAATTAAATGAGTTTTGACATATAAATGGAAGAAGAGATAATTTCTCAAACAGTATTAAAACCTTAAATTTTCTTGTATACCATAAAATTACTGTATTATATGCATGGAATGCTTAACCAGGTACCACCAAAGAGTAAAAATAAAAAATGCTAGTAATGTGTACTGATGAAATTTTATTTAAAATTATTAAGGTTTTTGTGTCTGGCTTCTTGTTAATATTAATTATGATTTTAAAAAATTATTAAATCTGAATTAATGATTGAAAGTGTGTATAGTAAAAATACATGAATGAAGGTTGTAGAGGTATATATATAAAAAGTGTATTTGGTTGGAGATGAGTAGAAGAGTGAATGTAGTATGAGAACACAAAACGTTGAAAGCAAGTAAAACCAGAAATAAACAAGTTCAAAATAGTAGCCTTTCAAATATATAATGATTTGGTTAACCAAAGAAACAGTCACGTATAGTTAACTTATTATTTCTAATTTTGTTTTAGTTACTTTAAAACTTGCACGAAACTTATAGCTTAAGAAGTCAAGGTTACAACAGATAAATAAAAGGTTTGTGTATAAACTTAAACTCTACAAATTAAATCACAACAGAGGAATATTACTATGTTTCTTTATCTGCATTTTTTTTTTACCAAACAACTAAAAAATTACTCAATTTTTTACTCGTTTTCCTTCCTCTCTTTATATTGTTTGATCAGTGAAAAAAAATAGAATGAAAGGAAATAAATGAAATAAATAAAAGAGAGAGAGAAAAAAAAGGAAAAGATAGTTTGATTAAAGAAAAATAAATAAAAGTTAATTTTTAAGATAATTTGATTTTAAACAAAATAAGTATTGTTTATTATTAATGTTATTAGTATTACTATTAATATTAATATTAATAATTTTAATATCAATAATAATATTAGTAATATTATTATTAATAATAGTATGTGGATAATAATTCTAATAATAGTGTTTGATAGTAAAGTTTTATCTATTAGCAAGGAGTATCTTGTTTGATGAAGAATATCTTGAAAGTTTATATGATGAAAGAACTTTTTATACAATCAATTGTATCTACTATTATCCGATTTTCAATGGATTTTGTGTCTTGTGTTAAGCACTAAACATATGTTTCACATGTGCATAAAGCTAGTTATTGTCTAGTTCTATACAAAAGATATCTTCAAAATCATGATGTAACTTGTAACTTAATTATTGAATAAACATTAATTGAAGTTTGTTAACGTTTAACTTAACCATGTTAAATTTTTTGTATTTAATTCCCTTCCTTCTTAATCCTTTATTTCGATTTTGTTATGTGATAATTATGTGTTTTTTGATAAACTTGTTTTGAAAAATTCCACAACAAATTGGTGTGGATGTGGAATTGTTCAATAATAATTACTTCTACTAAGTATGAGATTAAGAAGTTGATCAGAGTTAATGATTTCATATTGTGACAATTAAATATGTGTGATTTTGGTTTACAAAGGCCTTGTAAAGTTTTGGAAGGTGAATCCAAACTTCATGTTTTTATGGCTTAGAAGAATAAAAAAATACCTTTGGAAAATGTTCATCGTGAAATTGTCTTGAGCTTTAGTGATAAGGTGTTGAGACAAGTCTTAAAAAAAATAATAACAATATTGTGCATGAATTTGAGAGCTTATATATGTTGAACTCCTTAGCTAGTTTTATATATATATATATATATATATATAAAATGAGTGGTGAAAAGGTTATTAACAAACAACTTGATGTTCAACAAATTAATTCTAGATTAATATTGGTGTACATATTAACGACGAAGATCATATATTATCATCATTGTGTTTATTGTCTAAGACAATTGACTCTCTTAAAAAAATCAAAGTTATCTTAACTCGAAAGAGTTAAATGCAAAATTGATGCGAAAATACAAATCACAAGAATTTGAAATCAAAGTTAAGAAATGGTAATTAAATAATAGCAACGTAAGAAATAATACACTTAGTAGATTGTTGTCGGTATCTAATAAAAAAGAGATATTCGGTTATGAAACATCCTAAAATATTTAGCTATATGTTGAATGGATAATGAATTAAATGCTAATTCCACCAATCACATAACCGTCAATGGTTATAAAAATTTACAAAACTTAAAAAAAATAGTTGTTCTCAATAATAATAAGTTCTATAAAAATAACTAGGATTGAAGCTATATTAAGTTATATAGCATGTGGTGGAAATGAAAAGTCGCTTGATGAAGTTATAAGTCACTTGATGTTTTAGTATGTTGCAAATGTTTTCTTTGTTTTATATTTTATGAGTTTTTAGTACGTTGCATATTTGAAATTATAATTTATACAGTAACTTTTTGTATATTTATTTTAAAAAAAAGAGCTTTCGTAGGTACATGTAGTTGTTGCATAGGTAGTGACTGGCATTCTGACATCCTTCAACTACAGTAATCACATGTACAACCCAATTTTCCAACAAATTTGTTTCTCCTTTCATCTTCCGAAGAGCAGTATCATTGATCGTTATAAGAGGCATGATTGATGGCGGCGAAATCCTATTCCATTGCCAAGGGTTGAAAGGGAGAGTAAGAGACAGGATGTCCACAGTATATATATTCACTCAGATTCAGACATCTTCTTCGCCTTCACAATCCTCATTCGCCTGTTGTCAGCTCTATCTAATTTTCTATTACAATCTTTTCACAAACAAAAATATAATTTTAGAATATTAGAGTTGTATATAATTCTTGGTGTGATGAATTTAAAAATAAATAAATATATAATAAAAAATAAATTTGAAATTAAATCATATGAAAAAAATTAAAATAATAGTGTTGGAAACACTACAAGAAAATTATTAAATAGAAATAATTTTTTATAGACCAAAATAATTAGTTGTAATAGTAACTAAATCAGAGACCATTTTAGAAACTAAAAAAGAAAATTGGTTTCTAAATTAGTTTTTATTATTGTTAAATAGTTTCTAAATTAGTATCTAATTAACTACTAAGATTTTAACTACCAATTTGGTAGCAAAAACTTGGTTGCTAATTAGATACCAATTTAAAAATTATTTAACAATAATAAAAACTAATTTAGAAACCAATTTTTTTTTTAGTTTCTAAAATGGTCTCTAATTTAATCACTATAGTAACTAATTATTTTTTATTTATAAAATTGGTTTCTATTTCATGATTTTCTTGTTGTGAAGTTATAATGTGATTGTATAAAATATTGTGGGTTGTCAATGTATTATTATCCTTTCACAAAAACTTCTAAGTTCTTTTGTCTAAATTAATTCCACAACTTCTCTCACTAAAACTTCAATTTTTTAGTGTTTACAAATATGTATTATAGAATTTTAGATAATTTGTGTGGGCTTTTTTATCAGTAATAAATAAATAAAATAAAATGAGACACTTCAGAAATATTTTAATCTTTATATAAAAATGATCAAAGCCAATCTGCTCAACACCTGACTTATTACAATCTTCAGGATCTATAAACCATCCAACCAATCATCCATAATGAAAATGAATGGTAAACCATATCAAAAGAAAACATCAACTATACCCTATTAGGATCCTTATAACTAAACTTTAAAACAAAAGGGGGGCAAAACACACTTAAAAACATTTCACAATATATAAGTGAGTGTAAATTATCTACTATGAACCAATTTTATAAGGTTGAGTTAGACTTAATGCTCATTTTTTCGATATGGTATCAAAGTCATTTAAAGTCTATCATAACGATAATTTATTGGATTTATCAGGCCACCCACTATTGGATAATCCATAAATATATAATCTCACAGGATCTTGACGCATAAGAGGATGTGTTAGAGATCTTAAATCAACTAAATATAAAATATTTATAATATAAAAGTAGATACAAATTTAACCTTATTTTATGAGTCGGTCTTGTAAGGATGAATTAAACTTAAAATATACTTTTATAGAAGAAGAAAATTTTCAACTAAGGAAAGAGTTCCACCTTATTTGATGTCACCTTATTTGATTTAGTTCAAGAAAGGGTTAGAGAAAATTCTCTTTCCTTAATTAGTTCGTTCAGGAGGAGAAGAAGAAGAAACAAGGAGAGTATGCAATTATATTGTAATGAACAATGATAGCAAATCAAAAAAACTAAAGTTATTGAAGTCATTTAAGTCTTCAAATTATAAACCCCAACCCCCCTAAATTTGGGAGATTAAAAGTAAGTGATTTTAACTTTAATTTTGTGAAAATAGAAAAGTGAGATTGTTAAGGCAATTTAAGTCTCATGGCATGCCGAACTTCTAGTTAGACCTTCTTTTGTTGATTTAGGGTCCAGTCATTTTCTAACAGTGTGTGCATCAAATTGACTCTCTAAAATCTACCTATATATGGCTTTCCAATGTGTTACTCAGACAAATTATTTTCAACCAAATTTGTCCACAAAATTGGATCATACCAGCCTCTGTTTTATCTCTCTCTCTCTTCTCTCTAATATATATATTGTGAGTTGTGTGGAAACCCTAAAACTTTGGATCTGAAGTTTGAAGTCTTGTGTTTGATTTTGTTTGATATGGGTTGTAAAAGCAAGTTATGGTTAGTGGGTGTTTTTCTGCTGATGCAAGATTGCATTGGTGGGCCTAATCTGGAAGTAGCTGGTTTTTTCGTGTTTGGAGACTCTCTAGCAGATTGTGGAAACAACAACAATCTACGTACTGAGGCCAAAGTTAATCACTTGCCTTATGGGATTGATTTCCCACAAGGCCCTACTGGAAGATTTACCAACGGCCGTACTATCGTTGACATAATCGGTAAAACACAGACATAGTTTGTCTGAGAGTAGAGATGTTATGTTAGAATGATAAGTTGAAAGGAAGGAATTGAATAGATTAATGTGAGATGTTTTAAGTGCAGGTGAGCGTTTGGGATTCAAGGAATATATTCCCCCCTTTGCAAATAGGAGTGGTTCAGACATACTCAAAGGTGTCAATTATGCATCAGGTTCAGCGGGGATTCTCGAAGAGTCCGGGAACCATTTGGTATAAGTCAAACTCTTTTACTTTCTCTAAATAACATCTTATTAAATAATTATTCATATTTTTTAATTCTTTTTCTTTATTTCATTTTTTTAAATTAAATTATTTCTTAACCTTCCCTTCATCCTCTTCCCGCATTAATCACACCTCGGTTTTATGTGGATTTTTGGTTAACTCCATCATAATTGTTACTTCCATCATATACTCATCCAATCCAATACTCTCATTTATGTTTCTTTCTTCTTCGTTCGATATCACGGTTTCTACTTGCATCGAGAACAAACTCATCGATATTCTTACGAAGTTGTATATAATCATTATTTTTATCTGTAGAAAATAATAAATAAATAAATAAAAATTATTTTTAGATGATTTAACTCTTATAGAAAATAAAAAAATAAATTCATAAAAACTATCACCTATATGACCGTGTTTCCCTCACGATATGGTAATTCTCAAGCTCGCAAATCCCAAAATCGTTAAAGCCATCAATGTAATCCTTGTGATATCTCATCATCGTTGAACATTTTCTTCTTCCATCTCATCTCGACAGCTTTGCCTGAGAAGACTAATTTGTTCCTGACACGAGAGGAAACTGTCAAACCAAGCGAGGAAGGAAAACCATAGATAAACGAAATGGTTGGAATAAGTATCAATGGAAGTAACCATTGTTATGGGATTAACCAAAACCCAGATAACATGGAGGTGGAGAACTAGAATAGTTGGTATGACTGAGATGGCTACAAGAAATTAAGATGGAGAACTTTTGAAGCTTCATACATTCTATTTTTTTCTTAAGTTTTAAAACAAAGAATAACAAATTATGGAATAAGAAGTAAATTATAAAATATATTAATAATTTGCTAAGTAATATGTACTTATTACATATTATTATAAGAAAATATAAAAAAAATTAAATTAACTTTCAAATATTAATATTAATATTAATGTGGACTATGCTAAAATGCTCTACATTTATTTATAGATAAAAAAAAATGTCAACTAAATTGATTATAATGCAAAAAAAAAATTAATTTTTTTAAAAAAAATTAAAAGTTGTAAAATTAGTTTTTAAAATAAATATTTGTGTTAGTGTTGAATTAATATCGGCTTAGCTAACACTAATATTTTTTTTTAAAATTATATCTTAATAGAGTCCATTTTAATGTGACACAAAATGTTATTTTTTATTTTTTTTAATAAATAAATATTGGTGGTAGTTTTGGATTAATATATGTTAACTGCCGCTAAGATAATTCACTTAACGACCGTAACTCTTTTTTAACTTTTCTTAATAAGTAAAATTATTTATTTGCGTTAGATTATTGTTGGCTTAGTCTATATCGACTAAAATAAATAAGATTTATTTTCTATCTAGTTGATAATAATTTTATTTATGTTTAGTATTTATATTCATAAATTATGTTAGTAGTGATTAAATTTTCAATTTTTCTCTATTACTTTCTGTATAAATCTTCTTATATTTTTTATTCACATTCATCTTCTTCATCCACACTCTTCTCTTTGTCTCTTTCGTTGAGACATGTATACTTTATCAACATTAATCTCCACTGTCCACTACATTTTTTTTGTTTATATTATATTTTTTAAGACAAAAGTGTTTTATGATAAAAAGAAATAAATTATTATCATTAGCAAACGAATGTTGACTGATGAAAAAAATTTTAATTTAAAAAATAATAATGAATTAGTGTTCACTAAGTCAACACTAGTTAAAGTCTGAATCTAATTTTATTATTTTATTTTTCAGTAAAGAATAAAATTAATTAGATTAAAAGGGATATTTTAGGAATGTTTGAAGGTACAACTTCCTGAATCTAATGAATTAGCATCGATAGTATTAGAGTCACACACATTCAATATTATTGACTACTTAGCATGCGTTTTTATTTGTTAGTGTTATATTTTTATCGACATTAAATATCTATTTTTGTTGTAATATATACACAATATAAATATCTATTTATACATCACCGCTACTATCTATTTTGTAAGGACCGAGAGGAATTAGGAAGTTTATGCTAAGTTGGGTTGTGGCATGAGATTTGGTTAATGCAGGGACATATTTAGGTGGATGTTCAGTTCACCATGTGCTTGTCACGTAAATTTTTCGAATTTTTATTTTTTTCTACTCCTGTTTTGCTTTGTACACTTGCAGTGTGTCCTATTGAATATATATTTGATCGAAGTTCTGGTTGTGTTCTGAGAGTGAAAACCTACTTTTAGTTAATTCGGTATTGCAGGGTGAGCATATTGGGTTGGAAAAGCAAATACAAAACCACAAAATCATAGTTTACGATATCAGTAAGCAACTCCAGGGTATTACGAAAGCGAACAAACACCTAAACGAATGCTTATATTATCTTAATATAGGCAGCAATGATTATGTAAACAACTACTTCATGCCCGACCATTACCAATCAAGTCAGAAGTTTTCTTCCGACCAGTTTGCCCAGATTCTTACCGAAGAATATTCAAAGCATTTAAAGGTACAACATTAATTATAACACGCTGCACCAAAGGACATGTTATACATTGTTTGTTTCTATGTGCAGGTCTTGTATATACTTGGAGCAAGGAAGATTGCTTTGTCTGCTGTAGGCCCCTTAGGCTGCGTTCCGCACGAAGTTTCTATACATGGAAAACCTGGATCACTCTGTGTTGAAGCGGAAAATGATGCAGTCACCCTTTTAAACGACAAGCTTAAAGCATTAGTTCAACGTTTCAATCAACAATTCCCTGATGCTAAATTTGTCCTTATTCCTGGCCTGTCAACCGACACCACTGCAAAAATGGCACAAGGTAACCATTTTTTCTTCTTACCTCCCACCATTTACATACATATAAAACTATGTTGTGATCATTTCAGAAAAATTGAAAAGTAAAAGTAGATATATATACATTATTAACTTTGGTTGGTGGCAGAATATAAACCTGATGCTTATGTATGCTGCAAAGTTGGGCCTGATGGACAGTGCATCCCTAATGAGAAGCCATGCGAGAGCAGAAACAAATCTCCATATTTTGATGCATTTCATCCTTCTGAGGTTATCAACGAAGCCATCGCAGATAATGCTTATAGTGCTTTAAGTACAAACATGGTAGACTCAAGTGTCAAGTAAAGAAGTTGGAAACTTATAGCTCAATAAAATTTAGACTTTTTTTTAATTTTATTTTGAATTCTATCATTAATATATACAGTGCCATATTTAACTCATCTTCATTTATCTCTATAGTGTCATTCACAACAATGTTACAATTGGTATATTTAACCATTACCATTGTATACAACAACTAATTTATGTGTGTGTATATTATATATGAATGAATGAATTAAATTAATTAATTTTCCAAAATAAAAATAAATGACAACGCTTTATCCAAAGTGAATAAAGAGTGTAATTTTTTAATTAACTAAAGATAATTATTAAGATCTTAACCTGTTTATAACTTATTTCATATATTTATGAATTATATAATTGTAAATATTAGCTTTTAATTAAAAAATATAATTTCTTGCTTAGTTGTCTTTTTGGTTTCACTATAATTGATTAGGCCAACATTGTTGTAATATGTGGACTGCTTCTATCTGGATATGTTTTTCTCTAAATTTTCATATCTTTAAAAATGTCATTAAAATATTCTGGATTAGATAATTTAGAAGTTTTTTTTTAAATTTATAATTAATTTTTGGATTATATAATTTGGAACCCTTTTTCATGATTAGTTTCCAAATTATTTAATTCGAAAGTTTTTTTAATATGAGATTAGTTTCTGAATTATATAATTCGAAAGCTTTTATTCAAATGTGTGTCCAGACTTTCAGATTATATAATCCGTAAACTATTTTTGAATTCAATATTAACTTTCGAATTATGTAATCCAAAACATAAGGGTGGCACAAGAAGGATAAAAGAATATTTTTTATGTTTTATATAGAAGTGGCAAAAGAACATAGAGTTGTAGAAAGAAACAATCTAACATAACTAAATTAGAGACATTTTAGAAACTAAAAAAAAATTGGTTTCTAAATTAGTTTAATATTATTGTTAAATAGTTTCTAAATTGGTATCTAATTAGCAATCAAGGCTTTAACTACCAATCATTTAGTTTCTAAATTTGGTTTTTAAAATCTTGGTTGTTAATTAGATACCAATGTAGAAACTATTTAACAATAATAGAAACTAATTTAGAAATCAATTTTTTTTTTAGTTTATAAAATGGTCTCTAATTTAGTTACTATTACAACTAATTATTTTGGTATCTAAAAATTGTTTTCTATTTCATGATTTTCTATGTCTTTCGGAACGTTGGGTTAGGTTGATGGTGTGTGAGGGTGGTGGGACAACTACCTCTTGGGTTCTTTCTTCCTGCAAATTCATAATTTTCTTTTCCTGCAACTTCATAATTTTCTGTGGCACCCACTACTTATTAAAATATTAAAAATATTTAGAAAAATTTTGAATTATAGAATTTAAAAAATAGTTTTGAATTGAAAATATCTTCTGCATTTTATAATCCGTAATAATTTTTTTTAAAAAATAAATTATAAATTATAAAATTGGGAAGGTATGTTTGGATTATATAATTGGAATTTTAGATTATAAAATCCATAAAGTATTTATGAATCCAAGAATACCTTATGGATTTTATAATATGAAATTTTTTATTTTTTTTTAAAAAAAAGATTTCAGATGGTTGAATCTGAATTTTTTTTTAGAAATACAAATTTTTCAATTTGTAAGGTGTAAATAGAAAAAAAAATACATTTTTAGATTATATATATAGTTTAGAATGTATTTGTATAAGGATAAAATGATATTTTTAACTGATTTATGAGAGTACTAAAAAAGTTAGGCTAATTCTACCTGACAAATTATGACCTACATCCAACATTACAAAGAAAATGTCTAATTTACTCTTATTTTTTTTATATTTATATCCACAACACAAATAAGACAGTTTCGGATATACAAATTCAGAACTGAAATGTATCTTCTGGATATGACAATTCGTAATGTCTTATGGATGTTAAAATCTGGAAGTTTTTTTTTTTTTTCATCCCGGATGCGAAAATCCAAAAAAGATGACAAAGGCAATTTGAGGTTTAAAAAGAAATGATGGGTTCAAATAAAAAATTGATCTAGTGTAGAGAGAATTAGCCAAAAAGTTATGGAGGTATAGAAGAAACTGCCCCACTACTTTTGTGTTGGTAGATTCGGCCTAGGTAGGGTGGGAATGAGTGAGATAAGATGAGAGTTGGGTGGGGTGTGTTTAGAAGCTTGGCTTGGTCGTGTAGTTCAACAAGTTTTATTGTACAGTTTTAGGTAAGTTGATAATAGTGTAGTAAGATATCAAACATTGGCTGTCTTAAATAATCCACCATAATATCACTACTGGGTGCCATTAAAATGTATTAAGATCCACATAATTTTGTAGAAAAGAATAATAGGCAAATATACATTTAACTGTAAAATGTAAAATACAATATGTTCATATTTTTTTAAATCCATAAAATCCTTTAAATTGATTGTAAATACGTAAAAAAATTTCAAATCTTATGATTTTACAAATCCTTTAAATAAATAAAAAATTCAATAAGAAATTCTTGTAAAACCTTTTAAAATCTATAGAACTTTTCAATGTGAAAAAATATTTTTAATTCTCAATTTAATCTACCAAAATATTACTTTTAATTTATTTGAAATAGTTTATTTTCACTTTTTCCATGCGGGCGTGGATGTAGATAGACCTAAAAAATTATTTAACCACTTAAAAACATGTAAGAAAATGAGAGAGTGAAATAAAATAGAGATTAAGTAAACAGACTTAAAATTGGCTAAACATGTTCCTACACCCAATTCCAAGCCTCAACCGTGAATTTTGAATATAATCTGAGTGTTATTTATCCTAAATTAATTTCTCTAGCAAAACTTACCAACATTTTATATTTCGCACTGATTTAATATGCTTGACTTATAAAAAGTTTTATTAAAAAAAATATGAAATAAATTTTTGTATACATTAAATTAGCTTAGATATTTATTTCTGAGGTTCGAGTTGTTGATTTGTAGAATATGTTGAAATCTTTTTGTGTTGAGTAATTTGACCTTAACTATTTTTTTTATAAAAATTGAGACTATTGAAAACTCATGAGAAAACTTCTCATATAAAATAGTTTTAGAAAAGCCTATTTTTTTTTATAAAAAAGTTATATATGCAAAAGACACGTAAAAGTTTGAGATTCAAAAAGAGAAAAAATATAAAAAAAAATTATATAGTCAAACCCATTCTATTTTTTCTTCTCTAAAAGCTTTTACGGAGAACTTCGTATAAACAAGTGAGTTAATTTTAACTTATAAAAGAAATCTTTTTCTTTTTGAAGTTCTTATGATAAGTTTAATATAAATTTCCTGAAATAAATAATAATTTACATGCATACGAACTGGTTTAATAATTAATTTTTTTTATGGATAGGAACCATAATGAGATTTTATTATAAGTTTAATCTAAAAGAAAAATAGATAAATTCAAATATTTTATAGTTTAAAATCTGTTCTAGAGACGAAAAGTAGTTAGATTCAGTAGTACTAGAAAAATGCTGTAATAAGCAATGAAAATGTCAAAATATAATACTAAAATTAGCAGTAAAATATAACAAATCCAATAATAGAAAAAAAAAGTTAATTTAATATCCAATAAATTATACTTTCTCTAAAATAATTTTCTTATAAAACATATGTGCATTAGAAGTCCTTTCTTTGAAATATAAAGTGTACCATGTCAAGAAAATTATTTGTTCAAGAGAATGGGAGTGATGAAACATAAGTTAAAACCAAGTTAGTAGCCCCAGGGCTACTCTGGCCAACTATACATCCACCTACATTAATTTTCACATAATATGTAATTAAGTTTTATTTTTTCCTCATAATTTAAAATTTAAATATATACTGAAGAAATTGAGGTTAATAAATAGTAAATAATTTATAGTCTGGTATTAAAAGATATGAATGATTTAGAGAATGTAATTATTGAAGAAGTAGAGAAGAAGATGAACAAAAATGAAATAAAAAAACAAAATTATGAGTGAAATAATAGTCACAGGTGAGATAGCTATAGAAATAAAATAAAATATACCACATTTGTACACTAAATCATTATTGATTAGGATAACCGCATAAAATATGATTACGCTACATAATCACTTATGATAAAAGATATCAATTTTTCAATTGTTTCTCTAACTTTCAGCATAATAAATTATGTTATGTAGGATTCATAACTTTTTGGAATATAAAAAATATTCTATATTAATTCATTTTTTATTAAAGGATATGGTATCAGATTTAATGTCCATAAAATCAGCTTATAAAATGAAGTTTGCACCGATTTATATATTATGAAATTTTTTAATCTTTAATTGATGTAGGATCTCCAACACATTCTCTCAGTGACAGCTCATGCGTGGACTAACATATTATGGGTAGTCCGATAACGGGCCGACGAATGATAAGTCCAACAAACACCGATAGAATAGGTTTGAAATGACTCTGATACCATATTAAGAAGTAGACTTTAAGTCTAACTCAATCCCATAAAATTGACTTATAAGGTAAGGTTTGTACACACTTATATACTATGAAATTTCCTAATTTCTAATCGATGTAGGATCTCCAACTTTTTTTTTATAAAAAAAAATGTTTTTGTTGTGCTTCAAGCATTCTACTATTCCAGTGATAATCTGGCCTTCAAGCATTCTATCATTCCACTGATAATCTGGCCTTGAAAATTTCACAAACAGGAAATAATATTGTGGAAGTTGATTCCACAGCATTCCTTTCAAGTTTCAAACTAATTGTTGTTGAAACAGCGAATTTGTGTCACGATATTACAATTGTACAGTAAGAAGCACATGTAGTGGTAGTGTAGGTATTTAAATTAAGCATACTGAAGAAGAAATTGCATGTAAAAGAGGTTGAAGTCATAGTAAGTGAGATGTGAAGAAGAGTATGTTATGGAAAATCAAGAACATGGTGCAATCTCTGTATTCAGAGCATGAGTATACATACTAAACAGTGATAGAAGCTTTGACATGGTTACACGGTAGCTTATTAAAGTCTACAAAGTCACAACATAGTAGATAGGGGAATACTTGAATGAATTCCACCTATTCAGTTTCTGCATATTTCCTAGGCATTAGCATTCCTATAGAAAATCTTAGTATTTATCCTTCGCAACCTTAAACTCTTCAACTGCACAAGATAAAGGAACAATATTAACTCAAATGATAATTTATGTACAAGTTACATAATGAATGATGTTAAGCCTATTGCAAGAGAGAAAGCTTACACAAATTGGAGGGACATGTGGTCTTGTCCAGCATATTGGTTATTATTGGGTTGTAATCCAGTGACTTGGAAGAAGCCACGAGAATCAAACTGAGATTGCATTGATTCGTAGCTTGTGCTTCCAGACAACACATTAACATTATGCTCACCCCTTTCCCTTTCTGCCATCTACACTCTCAAACCAAAACACAATCAATAATTTCACAGTCCTAAAGATCCATGAACTTTACTGATGCTGTTCATTCTAACACCATTAGTGTTACCAATCTTCAAAAAAACAAACAAACTTTCTACTATAGTGAATCAGGCTTAGAATAGTAATAATTGGTGCTTGCATGTTACTAGAATTGAAGATTTTTTTTATCACCAGCATATTCCTTGCTGGCCTTTTAAAAATCACCTACTTTTAACATAAAAAGTTACATGTCTATTTTGTCATACTGATATTGTTTTTCTCCTCGAGGTGAATAAAGTTAATCTCTTGAGGTATCCACCTAAATTGAGATACTACGATTTCAGACTAATACATACTATGTTAGTTTTATTAAAAAAACACAAAAAAAAGAGTGAAAATTAGTAATAGAGTGACACTGACAAACCTTTGCTCTAAGAAGCTGGTTGTTATTGTGCAAGTCTGTCTCCTGTAACGTAAATAGAAGGAATAAGTACTATAGTCAGCCACACTTTCATTATACAAATTTTCCAAACTGCAATCCAAAACCTAAAAAACAATCAGTTTCACAGAAATGATAGACAAAAATAATTAACAGTGGCCAAAGATTACTGCTGTAATTTGTTTTTTGATCAGCAATAATACTGCTGTACATACGAACATCTAGTTCATATTATATATCATTAATATATTTTATGTAAATGGTCATATAAAATATTCTTATATGAATTCGAATGTGCAAAGTTCACAGCCTATTTTCCACAAAGGATTAGTTTAGGAAACCTCCAAAATTGACCAAATTAAAAGGAAACTGAACAATAAATGCAAAACATTTGAAAAGACCGAATAATACAGATATTTGTGAAACCTATCTGACACCACTGGGCTAAACCTATAAATTATAATAACACTCAATTTTGATGTGGAGCCAAATTAGAACGCAATTACAAACTAATATATTATTCACCTTTCAAAACCAATGACTTAACTAGTTATGTCCCACATGCAGAAAAAGACAAATTATGCAAAAAAAAATAACCTTAAAATTTTGAAGATGAGTACAAGGAAAACATTTACCCTCTTCTGCATGTACTCAATTTCTGCAAATAGCAGCTCATTCTGATGTACGTGTTTGGAAAGTAGCACAAAAAAGAAAAGAAGACAAAATTAGATCAACACACTAATAAGCTAAATATAGATCACATTTAATTCTTTAAAAGGATGCAGAAAGAAACTTCTTGTTACAAGAAATACCTTCTTGGAACGAATTCTGCTGATTCCTTTTTCTAATTTAGTCTCTAGGTTTTTGAGATCCTTGGCATTCATATTGCTCAAAGCCTCACCCATCATTTGCCTGCAATTGCAAAACATATTTGAATAACACTAATTATAAATAAAAATATTGATTAAAGTACTTGAGATATCTTCATTTTTTATTATAATAGTGAAACTTTTCTTGTCGTAATCTTAATATACAGGAATGACTAGTTCAACTTGCCTATTGTGATTCTGCAGATTGCTAATTTGAACTCGCAGTTTGGCAGCTTCTTGCTGGTAGAACTGAAATTATGAAATAATGGTTACAAAAGTTAGTTTACTCATTTCAATTTCACTCAAAATTCCTTTTCTGCAATATATTTGATGTATCTATTCTTTAATTAGGTTCAAATAAAGCTGATGGGTTCAGTTTTAGCTCTCTTGAAAAAGTTTAGAGAAGGAATTAATAATACCTGAGCATTAGCCTCAGAAGCAGATCCACCACTAGATGAATCTGAACTTGCTTTCTTGTATCTCTCAATTGAAGCTTTGACACTATAATAACAATAATAGCTTACAATAACAATATGAAAATGACATCTAATGAACAAAGAACTTTTTACTTTTATTTAATAATCTGCAAGATTATGACCTCGTTATGAAAAAAAAATCTTATATGCATTCAAAAACTTTCCTGTTACAAGATTATAAATGTACAACCCAAAAGTCAAAGAGCAGGTTTCTTACTTTGTGCATAAATGAAAGAACAGAAAGGGGAAAAACAAAAGTGTGTTGGATTAGTTTGAGATTAACCGTAGGGCTTGGCCATGGATGATGTCAAATCATCCAACTGGTTCAGTCAACTAACCCCGAACGCAACTTTTCACAAAAGCAAAATCACACTATCTATTACTCACAAATCTCCATGTCAAAGTCTGATTGGATGTGATAAAAATAAAATCTTAAAATAACAAAATAAAAACTTGTGATAAGAAGAAAATTAGAGTAGAAAAAGAAACTTTACAGTTTTCAATGGACTGATACCTTAATATCCTCGAGCCATGATTGGGTGCTGCTGCCACGGTGGCACAGGTTTCCACAATATGATTGGTTCAACCACTTCTAGGCCTAATTTTTCTCTGCCACTAAAAGGAAACCCATCTCACAGTGGATAATGCCCTCAGCCACACCTCATTGCACACCTCGATTCTAACTTCTAATTATTTTCCGTGTTAGCCTTAAGAATATTTTCCAATCATGGATAATAATTCCTTGATGTAGATAAAAAACAGTGAAGTACGTTCCTTTTTTCATTTGACTCACATTATAGTTAAAGAACACAACTCTATTATAACCATTTAACTCTACCGATTGAACTAAACTTTAGTATAACCATTTAACTTTTGGTGCACGCTTTTGAAGTCATATGGTACAGCATATTATGTTATAAAATATGAACTTTGTGTTCTCAGTTTTTTCTGTGTGAAAGTGTGTGTCCATCACAGCCGTTCATTTCAGCTACTGCAATTATCAACAAGCAGGAGCAGTAATTGTACGCTTCACATTGCATGGAAGAAGCCAAAACGCTCAGAACTCTCTCATTGGCTATCTCAAATTGTCGTACGTTGTCTCTGCCCTCACTTGCACTCTCTCTCTCATTTAGCCAAGAAAACCCTTCTCTTTCTTTTTCTTTCTCAGTCTACAACTTTCACAAATATGTAAGTGTAAGATCTTGAGCAAATGCAGACGCTCCAACAGCTAGCAGTGAAATTATGACGACCCAGTTTGGACCCTCATTGTTTCTTCACTCTATTTAATTGTCTTTTTCTGTTTCGAAGCTATGTAAAAGAATTTTTACTCTAAGATGAGGAGAGAGTTTCCCAGTTGTAGAAGATCCAACTTTAGGGTTCAGATGCACGAGTTAAAGAGATACCAATTCCAACTTCCAAGTATGACTTAGTTAAAATCTTCTGCCAAAAGTCAAGAACTGAAAAATCCCGTGTGACGTGTCCAAAGATTCTTTCTACAAAGACAAACAAATCCTTGTCTAGCCCCTCCTTATTCCTAAAAAGCCCTAACCATAGTTACCCAAACTTCATTTCCTAAAACAAATCAGCGACAAATAAATGCAGTGCGATTAACTTTGAATGTTTTCAAGTTTTTGTCACTCTGAGATTAGAAAACAGTTTCTTTTTCCTTCTCCCTATGCTTAGTTATGATAAACTATGTTTCAGTCACTAGTAAAACCCTAATTTCTAGGGTTACTTTTAACCCAGACTGGGATCTTGCAAGTGGGTGTCAAATGCCGATGTTTCAGAGAAGATTTTGCTGTAATGGGTTAAGCAATAACCATTTTAATTTATTTTTACTCGTTTATTTATTTCAGTTTAAGTCTTTGACTCATGACAATTAATTTGTTGAGACTGTAGTGTGATATTTTGTTTTTGTTTAACTAACTGGATTGTTATTAAGGAAGTGTGAAGGTGCTTGGACTTAGGCTAATGGAAACATGACAGCTTTAGCTGTTAGATGGGTAAAGAAAAAGAGAGAGAAAGAGGCAGTGGAAGTGATAGAAGGAGAAAAAGGAAACAAAAAATTCAAGAGGGAGTAGTTTTAGGGATTGGCTGATATCACAGACCTTCATAGCATCCCCGGATCCTTTCCTCTTGCAACAAGTTAACAACCAATGCTTCTATATCAATCTATTACACCAGATCTGTGTGCCCACCAAATCAAGAACTAGGAATATAGTTGTCATAACAGAAAAAAAATAGAGAAGGAGAATGAGCTTAAAAGCTCATAGAAGGAAAAAGGCCAAAATAAACAAAGACAAGTGAACCTTGGTTACAGATCAGACAGACGAAGAAAGAAAGATGAAAAATTAATTCTACCCTAGCTTCTTCATCACAAAAATAATTGGTTGGTGCATATCTATGCTTCAAAAGATTCTTAAGCAAGAGAAAAATTACAAATTTAAAAATTCCCAAAAAAAAGCAGCAAAAACTGAAGGGAAAAATTGGGAAGAACAACTAAAGGTTGAAATAGGGCAGGGTATCAATTAATGAAGAGATTGAAAGAAAAAGAAGAACCTGTTATTAGCATATTCATAGAGGCGGCCACGGTTTGAAAAGACTATTAGAGCAACCTCTGCATCACAAAGGACAGATAACTCATATGCCTTCTTGAGCAAGCCATTTCTGCGCTTGCAGAAGGTAACTTGTCGACTGGTGGTGTTCTCGATCCTCTTGATCTCAATCTTTCCCCTTCCCGTCTTTCTCTCGGGAGAAACTGATGACACGGATTGGTTTGGAAAAGCCATGGCTGGAAGCTGAATCAAGTAAAACATCATTATTAATTGTCCTCAGAAAAAAAAAACACTTCAGAAAATACTAAGCAAACTTTGATCGTTCAGCTACTTTTGTGTGGTTAGGAAGAATCTAAAATGTTAAGAACAACAAATGGAAGCACCCCTAAAGGCCTCAGCCAAACTTTTAAATCTTTAGCTATACGTATGCACATATTTAGCTTCAAACTTTCATTTGCTTGTAGTAATAGTTCACAATCTAGCTATAGTTGTGTTACCAAATCTTGGTATCAAGGGAAAATGTGTTTGATTGACCCCAAAAAGTGGTGAACCATTGAGAAGGGATTTTAGATGATGTTTGAGTATTTTGCTCACTAACCTGGTGAGGAAACAAAATGGAGAAGTTATATTCAGGACAGGAGAGCAGGTTCAAGACATTAGCAGAATAGTGGGTATATATATATGTGTGTATATATTTTTTTTTTTCTCTCCCTTTTTTCCACTTAGCAGATCAAGCAGATATCAGAAAATGCAAGCAAAGTGACCAAAGATGGGTATTTATAAAGTGAAAAACAATCTTTCATAGTATAATGGTTTATGCATATGAAACAAAGTGTTTATACACTTACAATCTCATCTGCATCTGTATATATATATATATATATATATATATATATATATGTTCTATTCACTTTTGTTTTTCTAATTCATTGAATCACTTGTGGTGAATCAAATTAACTTAACTTTGTTAACAATATTTTTCACTTTTAAAAACCCGATTCACGAGTGAGGGAAGTAGGGCATGAGAGAGAGGGTGTGGTGGAAGCGATTATTAATGGGGTGAAAGGGACGTGGAGCGAAGTTTCAAAAACATAGCATAAGAGATATTTCGTGATATGATTCAGTGATTCAGTGAAACAGTCAGTGGAAACTCTTTTAATTTCTCCGTTTACATATTTGTGTGAGGTTTTAAATTGTTGTGATTTTTATAGGAAAAAAATTGAACAAAAATGACTCAAAACTCTTCATGTTGCAATTGTGATTGTTGCAAAATTTCTTATTCATCTTAATATAAGATCGGTTTTTTCATATTGATCTTGGATTACTTCTAAATTATTTTCTGTTTGTTTTTCATTTTTGATTGGTATCTTAATCCGTTTGTCTGTCTTTATTGATAAAAGATGTTGTCAGGATTATACTTAGAATAGATGTCTGGAAAATTTTATATTGTTAAAGTGTACTTGATTTATTTGTATATGAGTTTGATCATCCTTAAGTGGTCCATATGAATATATCATTTTATTGTTGATTAATATATATATAGAAGTTCAATTAATTAATTATTAATAAAATTGATAAATAGTTTACATTAATAGCATGATGATTAAGAAATAAACTAAATTTTGAAACTTTTTCCAGAATTAAAATTACAATAAGTAAATATATGGTTTTTTATGCCTTAACAAAATGCTAGTCAAATAAAAAAAATTATAAAGTTACAATGTTACAATAGTTTTAAAAAACAGAAACAAACAACTACTTGCAAACAGTAACGCAAGTCAGCATAGAATAATTGTACTCTAAGTAACAAACAGATACGCAGTTTTCATTTGGCAAAAGGAATCAGTGTCGTTTAGAACTTTGTTGCATGTTTTTTATTTTACTTTAATTACAAAAAATCGTTTTATTTTATATCTTGTTTTTAAAAAATTCATATGAGAAATATAATTAAGTAAAATTTTAAAAATAGGGTGCATTGAATAATTAGAAAATAAATAAAAGAAGTAATTAATAGGAGTGTTCCTGTTGGAAGTAAAAAATTGGTTGAAGTTGGAGATATTTAATGCATGATGTTGGTAATTTTCCATTTAGGGCAAGCTACAGCTACATAGAAGTGCGTCAAAGAATTCTCATTCTTGGGAGTATTGTTGTATTAACTTTTGTAACAAACTGACAATACAACAAAGTTTTATTCATTTTAGTCCTTTTGAAGGTTTTCTATATCTTCAATCAATGTCATTAACCTCTCCTTAATTAATATGTTGGTTTGATGTTGGAATTGTATTACTTATAATTCAGGACATTTTTTGTCACTGTCACGTTTTTATTGTACCTCAATGCATTCAAAGGCATGTGACAGCTCATCTCCTAGTGTGCTTCTTTCTTTGCTGGCATGCAATGTAGGGCACCCTTCTTTATTATATTTTACTTTTCTCTTCTTAACATGCTTCATTTTTATTATAAATCAATCACTGTCATTATCCATATTTTTAAATCAACTTAAAGATGTAATCAAATTAGTATATAAAGATCTCAGCTAATTATAATATGCAAGTGAGTTGCTAATTTTACATGAGTTTTAATTAGACTTAAAACTTCTTTTTCTAACATGGATTCAAAGCTTATTAGAATATATCTTAATATATATAATAATAAATTCATTCAAATCATTTTTTTTAATATTTATTTGTTCACGAAAGAAAACATTTTAGTCATAAAAAACTATCTTTAAATCTTAAATTTTAAAAAAATATTGTTAATAAAATTAGTAACTCGCTTGTCATAAGATAGTTTGGCGGATCCACCACTTTTCAAATTTTTTTAGTTTTTTTTATCTACTTACTTGATTATAATCATTAATATCACTATTTAAACAATAAAAATATAAGAAAAAGCAATAAAATTGAATTAAACTTTGATAACTAATCAAAGAAGATTTAATGTCTAACAAAATAAAGTAAATATCAACAATACTTCAAATAATCAAATGATGTATAAAGAAATTAATGTAAATAGAGTTTTATATACACTACAAGAAAATTATTAAATAACAACCAAATTTAGGAGACAAAAAATAATTAGTCACTATATTGATTAAATTAGATATTATTTTAGAGATTAAAAAAGTATTTGTATCTAAGTGGTTTCTATTGTTAATAAAAATTTATAAAATGGTTTCTAAATTGGTATCTAAATTAACTACCAAAGTTTTAGCTAATAATATATATCTTAAATTATAAATTAGTCTCTAAAAGACTAATAAAGACTAATTTAAATAAAAAGTAGTAAGTAGTTAAAACCTTGGTAGTTAATGGTTAGATATCAATTTAGAAATTATTTAATAAATTTTTATTAATAATATAAACTAGCTCAAATACCAATAACTTGTTTATAAAATGATTTCTAATTTAGTCAAATAATAATTAATTATTTTGGTGTGTAAAAAATAAAGAAGAGTAGACTGATAGACTAGCTTGCTTCGCCTATGGTCCTATCGGATTAGACGAATTGAATCACGAGTTCAAAAATTTGACTTTTCTATCTAAATGATAATGGTTTGACAGATCGGCTTACTAGGCCTGACCTACTTTATCATTCCAATAATAATTTAGTTAAGAAGAAAAATTCATATTAAAGTATTTAAGTGGTGTATATATATATAAAACTAGGATGGATTGTAGTAATTAGTTTTATTGAATGGAAGAATAAAGAGAAATTGAGTGATGTCTAACAATAGTTGATTTGATGATAGGTTGTTGAGTGAATTCCTTTTTGGTGCATGGTTTCAGAATAGCTTATCTCAAGCTGAGTTTACCATCCATGCCCCAACTAGGCATGCAACTCAACTCTCACATATTTGAGTTGATTGGACATAGCAAGTGAAATTGTCTAGTGGGTACAGATTCGTCTATTCATGGATTCTGCTTCATCACTCATTCTGCCACACAACACCTATCCACCTCCTATTGCCAACACATGTTAGACATATATAGCATTCATAATACCAAGCACATGCTCCATCAACACCCACAAATCACCATTGCAATTATACTTCATAAGCTCAAATTAATTAACTACTACTTTATTATACTACCACTAATCCAATCTGCACTTTTCTTTATCTTAGTAATTGCTACTTCTGTGATCTTCTAACTAAAACTGGAAGCGTTCAAACCGTATCAAATACTCTTTTTAATTGGAAAACTGTACTGATATAGTATTTAAGTTGGTATCTATTTAATTATTTGTTTCCTCCCTCTTATTTTTCCCTTTTCCAACTTTCTTGTTTTAGGTCTGTGTCATCAATATAGAATTTTGCTTTTCAATTTTAAGAGTTTAAATTTGGATAAATGTGGGTTTTAATTACTTTTTTGTCGTTTAAAAAAATAAATCAAGTTCGTTTAATGTTTGCCTAAATTTGAGCTACTGGAGTAGTCACTGTAACTTTCATTCATATTATATACTGACATGACTATGGTCAAAAGGATTGGAAACTGCCATTTTATTTTCTTGCCTGATTGATTAAGTTTTTATTGTTTTATTGCTTAAATTTATCAATTATTCTAACATTTAAGAGTTCTCTTCCTCTCCCTTCCACGTGCGTGTGTGGTTATTACTTTTAACTAATTTGATAGTGCCATAATTAAAGAGGATTTGGTAGTAGTGAGTCAGAAAGAATATTTGAGTAGCTGATAGAACAAAAATGTTCTAACTGTGTCAAAAAAAGTATGCCATATTAGAGAGAGATGAACACTAATTATAATATAATATAGGAAATATGTTTTTATCCTTGTAGAATAAGATAAAATTATTTTTTTTTCTCAAAATTTATACCGTTTAAATACTTATAGTATACAAATGATTGAAATGAATTTATATATGAAATAATTATTAGTTTTTTTCAAAAATTAAGTTTTAGTTATACATTGATGATTACTGTAACTAGTTTTAGTGGATTAATGAAAATGAACTTCAAATTCAACAAATTTTATATATAAATCAATCATTTGCAAAATATGAATAATCTAAAGTTTGGAAAAAAAAATTGAAATTATTTTGATGTTATAATACAGACAAAAATATATATTTAATTCTATAATATAATATGATTCGATTCTGTTGGAAATCCCATATCAACTAGAAATAAGGACATTTCATTATAAATAAAGACATTTCATTATATATGTGAATGCAAATCTCAATTTCATGGATCAGTTTTATGGAGTTGAGTTAACCTTAAAGTCCATTTCGTAATATGGTTTACTCTTTTATTCATCTCTATTTTATTTTGTAATAGATTCAAAACTTACAAACTGAAATTTTAACTATAAGAACAAATTTCGATGGTCATACGTCCGAAAGTTCATAATATCATATATTCACCAATGAGTAGATTACTCAGTTTTTGCAAAATGAAAATATGCCAAAACTGCCAAAGAAATAGTAGAGGAATATTTGAAGTTTTATGAGTAGAAAACTCAAAAATTAAAGTTGTAATATCTCCCATTTTGGTGCTTTTGCTTATTTTTTTACGCAGTACGAATTTGGTAAATATCATAAAGGTGTATGGAAAAATATTCTTGCTCATAAAGTATTGGAGAAATTTCTTGGAACGATGTTAATGAAATTTGATTATCCGGTGACTACAATAATTAAGTTTTATGACACAAAAACCATAATTGTAACAGATTTGCAAGAAAGCATTGAAAATCGCGTAAACAAAATCCTAGAAATGACAGAAAAAGTAGATGAAGAAAGATTAAATAGTCAAGGGAATCTCAACATTATTGCAAAATGCAGGAGGAAGAAGTTGTGATAATTTTAATAACCAACAAGGAAGAAGAAATTTTAAAGTTTAAGGTGAAGAGAATTTTAGGGTAGGAGGATGGGAAAATTTTAACCAAGGAAAACACAACAATTTTAGATAATTCAATTATGGAGTTGCCTTCCAAAGAAGAGGATATGGTACATATCAAGACCAAACAAATTTAATTTGCTTTACTATTGAAAATTCTTGTCATATGTGGTTAAATTTTAATTGGTTTCACTATTGAAAATGGTCAACCTTCTATAACTTGTCTACCTGCACTTGAAGAGTGTTTTTGCTTCTAGTTTCTATGGGAAGAAGAACAAAAAATCTATTCTTTATTCCATGTCTCCATCACAACCATCTAAGTTCATGGAGATTTCTTGAAATGATGAGTACATCCTATTTATGGGATCAATCAAACACGAGGATAACTATATGCAGCTACTAGAGACCATCAACCATCTAAGGTCATAAATATGTTTATTTTCAATCTCTTTGTTATGATGCTTTGATGTTCATTTTATACTTATCTTGTAAACATTCATACCTCTTTTAGAAGATTATGGTATATTTTAAGTTGAAAACTAATAATTCTTTTACAACATAAAAATGAGAAAAATTGGTAGATCCAACCTCAATAAATAATATTTGAAATTTTGATTATTGCAAATAAATATTAATTAATCACATTAAGTAAAAATAAAATTTGTTTCATGCTTGTATGTATAGTATGTTGTTGCGTCTTGTTTCTCTAGGGAACAACTTTTGCATGTTCTTGTTTAGCAACATATTCTGTGTAATAAGTATCAAGACTTATTATATGTTTTAATTCTTTATTTAAGAATATGGAAGCACTTGATTTATCTATTCTTTTATGTTGAAAATATCTTTAAGAAGAAAAGTAAATCAAAAGTAATTTTTATACTAAAAGAATGCGATTTAAAAAGTATTTATATAAATCTCTACATAAAAAGGTGTGCTCGATAAAAATAACATAAATACGTTATGAAAAACTTATTCGTTCGGTATAAGTTCGTCCTGCGTTTGACCTGCAAAATATGGGTTGGATTGGTTCGTCTCGTGCAAGGAGTGCGAACTTATTTCACTTATCCACTTCGCATAGACTTGTCCCGCATTTGACTTGCAAAATGTGAATCAGGTTAATCCACTCTGTGCAAAGAGTGCAGACTTATTTCATTGGCTCGTCCCACATAAAGCGAGCCTGCAGGCCAGCCCGCATAAGAAAAATATTTTTTTCAAAAATTAAAATTTCATTAATTATAAAAAAAAAACTTATTTCTATTACTGAAAAAATTATAACTTTATCATGTTTCAATTCATTCAATTAAGATAAAAATATAAATTCAAGTACAAATGTTGTTAAAATGCTTGATTAAAAATAACTAAATTTTTACTTTGCATCTATTTTTTCTATATATGTAGGTAAATGTATAAGAGTATCTTATCAAAGTTTTCTACAAAATATTTTAATGAAGATGACTAATTTTTTTAACTATCATATTAAAATCTCTTCTTTATATTTTTTTTATTAACAAATTTTAAATATAAGACTTTACTTAACACTAAATTTAATATCCCTCTTAATACTAACTTTTTTAGATGATCAAAATAAAACATTCATTTTTTTAGTACATTAAATTCAATTTTTTAAAAATAAAATAAAATATGTCATATTGCAATAATGAATGAATGAGATATGATTTTTTTTTACAAAAAAATAAAATAATTATTCCGCCCCACCCAACTATTAGGTCGTGCGGATTACGAGTTATGCGGGTCGAACCTAAGCACACTTTTTGATAGCGGACTGTGGATCATCTAGTATGGCCCGCCCCGTATTGCAAACCCTAAATTCAAGTACAGTGCCATACCACACAACTCACGAATTGAGTTTTGAACACTTTGTTGATATTTAAATTAATTGGGCAAAAGATGTAAGAATGATATAAGAAAAAAAAAACCACAACCCTATTTTTCTCTCTCCCTTTCTCTTTTCTCCCTTCTCTCTTCATTTTCTCTCTTATATATCATTTATTCCAAAATCTGATCACTTCATGTTGTAGCTGAAGAGTCGGGATACATTTCTACCCAAATCAGATTTTCAAACCAGATAAGTTCATTTTTTACTCTAAAGATCCTTTATTCTCTATTTTTTTCTATGATTTAGTCATCAATCTTAGTGAGGCCAGATGTTAGTCTAAAGATCACTCGATATTGAATGTTTGAACTTATCCTGGTCCTTTCTTTTGGATTCGCTGATAATCTCTAGGTCAGATGTTAGTCTCTGGTAGGGGCATACTTAATGAGTCTTCCGGAAGATGATGGATTCATGTGTAGTCATTGGGATTGAAATGAAATCCAATGATTGTAATTGAAAATATATTCATGAGTGGTCTATATGAATGATGGAATTGGTATTGAAATTTTATGACAACATTTAAAGAAATGTTTAGAAATGATTAGTTTGATTAGTTCTTTTTGCATGAATTAAATATGTTATGGAATTTCTTTTTATTAGTTTATCCTTGCTTTTCTTGTTTTGTTGTGAACTACTGCGATGACTATACTGTGGATACAAGCATATGATCATACAGGTGTCAAGAGACTCGGGAGGGCTTATGATGTAATTTTGAACCTTATATTGTTAATATTTATACTTCTATAAGTCATAATCTTGTAATAAAAATATTTTGAAAAATTCTAAACTTGTATAGGAATATGTATATTGTAATAGGTATATGTATCTTCGGAGTGTTACAAAATAGGATTATTTTTTATCATAAAATAAAAAAGGAAAAAAGTTATAGAATTGTTTAATAAGTCAAATTAGTTTATACTTTCAAGAAGATCGATTCTATTCAGAACCTGAAACATGCATAAACAAAACAGAAGCATGAATGGGAGAATATGTCCAATGGGATATTTTGAAAATAGCTTTACTCTGTTTTGTGCTTTGACTCGTCCATAAGAACTACTGCACATAACTTATTCATGACAAGCTGGGTATAATGGACTGATAAGACCGTGTTAGGAATTAACTGATAAATTAGTGTTCTAAAATAAAGCCATGAATCATAAACCATTGAACCACATACGGAGCTTTACCCTCATCAAACATCACTGCAACTGCTCTCTCACTGTTGTTCCTCGGCGACTTCCTCTTCATCTAATTCATACTGAAACCTTTAAAAGAGAATTTTAATACAATACAGGTTTAATAGTTTTTTCTTCAGACAAAAAGATCTCGTGGAAACATTTTTTTCTCTTATATTAGTCCTGCCCTTGGAGTATTTTGAGGAGAGTGATACTCTCCGGAATACACATTGGTGTATCCAGCAGTACCTAAAGAGAGACCTAGTATTACTTATATTAAGGCTCTTGGGTAGCGTACTTTAACTTGGGTCTCAATAGTTTGAGAATGAGAACAACCAAATGCCAAATGAGATGCATATATTTGAAGAGACTTACATGAATGTGCCCAATAAGAAGACTATGTTGAAAATAGAACATAAAAGATTGTGTTCCATTCCAACTTCCAAACATTTTCTCATGTTACAACAAAATGTAATAGTTGCCTAGAGGAATCATGTGAAAAAACAATCTTTTGAAGAAGGATGAATGATGTTGCCACGGCAAAACTTCTGCAGATTAAAGGCTTCACAATCATGGGCCACAAAAAAATAGACAGCAAACACATTTTTAGTTGTTATTTTAAATTTTTACATTGCTGCATAGGAGAAATATTTGAAGTATCAGTGCCTTCGTTATTATGTATGGAATATGGAAATTGCAAAGCAAAAAGCATAAGAACGAGAGAATAAAACGGAAATGAAGAAACAAGAAGTAGTACTGGCATTGAAGTTGAGAAGCTAATTTGGAGTGAGAGTGCATTCAGCAATTTTCTCCCAAGATTTGAGCGTTTTGTCTTCAGTGTCGGTTTTGTACAGGGCAATACGAGATACCTGAAAGGTCAACCCAGCGAGAGTGTGGTCGATGGCACTAGCCCTCTCTTGAGCCTTTCGCTTCTCCTCATCGCTCAAATCTCCGTAGAGAAGACTCAAGTGCGGCATGTAAGCTGCAGAAACAGGAATCGAATCATCAATATTTCAAATTACGAAGTTTCTTTCTCTAATAGGAGAGTGAAAGGAAGAGTTACGGGTGGAGCTGGCGTATCCGAAGTGCGTGCAGGAGTGGGCGCTGGCTTCGAGGAGGTGAGGGTCGGGGCGGAGGAGGAGATAGACGCACTGGTAGAAGAAGGTGCCGGCGGCGACGCGGTCCACGGTGACGTGGAAGGGCTTGAGGGCTTGGGAGGCTGATCGGAGCTTGGCGAGGGCGTCGTCGGCGGTGAGTTTGATGGCTCCGACGAGTGTGATGTGGGGTTGGAAGTGGGGCCCGCCGAAGTCGGATCGGAGGGCGGTCATGAGGTTGGCGAATCTGGCGGCCACGTCCTCCGGTGGAATCGCCCACACCGAATACACGGCCTGGCTTGCCATAATCGAAGTTCAATTGAATGAAAGTGGAGGAAATTGATTGGGATTGAGATTTAGGGTTGGTTGATTTGGATTTGCAAACCGAGCTATGATAAGGTAGGAGAAGATTGTGAGGGAGAGCGATAAGGGGAAGAAACTTGGTGAAGTGAGAATACGAAGAATCATATAACAAAATGGGAACTCTACACGCAGGTTCCACAATCGATGAAAAAATACAATTGGTATGTTTTTTCTAAATTATTTACATAACTGCAGTTCCTATATATGGGTAAGAATTGGCCATTAGCTCCTAAGTTTACAACAAATAGCGTAATGTCTTAATATATAATTTAATCTCAAACATGTTGTCAGTATTTAATCTAAATTAACAAACCTGACAGAGCAAATCATGTTCATTAACATAGTTATAAGAATATAATAGCGACATATCAGGCACAAGAACTGGGTCAAAGTTTTCGTTGTTATATGAAGATGTATTACAGAGCTTCTTGCTCTTGTATGCAGAATGTAACATTTGGGTTGGGTCTATCGATGTATACCTAAACCCTTATACGTATTAAATCTCAATGATGCTATTCATTCTTAATTATAAAAACATGATACGCAGTACATCTTCTCAAGAGACAATTGGAAGAATTCATATGGAATTCTCCATGACAATAAGCGAACACGTGAAGAATAAAAAGAGAACAACCTAGAGAGTAAAAAGAAAGAGATAGAAAAAAAAGAGAACAAAACAAAGAATATATCTATTTTTTTATGTTACGACAAAGAATATATATACCATTAAAAGACAATCAGTGAAAAAAGGTCGTCTTATTCTACTAATTTAAAGTATGTGGCCAGAAAAAAACAATTATCTTGGAGTTATGTTCACAATTGCATACTTTACGACTAGAAAACTGTGGCCAAACCATTGTTTAAATTTTAGGCCACAGTTTTTATGTTTCAGATTATGATTTTTGTTATTGCATAAAGTAAAAAATAATATAGTACATGAAATTCTTCATGACAGCAGATAAAGAATAAAGAGAGAAGAAAAAAAAAAAGAGAACAAACACAAAGAATATATGTGTATCATTTCAAGTTATCAAAATCAAAACAAAGAAGGTATATATAAAGCGAAAAATATAAGCAAAAGAAAATTTAACTTACAAATAACAAATAAGATGGTTTAATCAGCCTATTAACAAACTAGACGGTCCACGGTTAAATACATATATTAGATGGCCCTATATTAAAAATGCATATGAGACTATTTAGTGTGAAATAAGAGGGTTTAGAAGGTTTGTCAACAAACTAAACAATTTAATATAAACAAATAGTTTAGACAAATTTATTATTATATTGTCTAGTCTGTTAACTCAAATTGACTAAACTAATAAACATGGTTTAGCGAAAAATTGTTTATATTAATACTAGACGATCTAAGGATAATTATCTAATACTAAACAATTCAACGAAAAACTATTTATAAAATCGTTTATAGTAAAAGACTATCTAGACAAATAAATTATATCAAATCAAATAAAACAAATTTCATGTATTTTGAATCTAAAATTATAATATTTTAATTTATGGATCTTTGACACTCATATCAGGCAACTTTCATATGTGCATACAATGTTCAGTTTAGCTTCCTTAAACTTTAAAATCTCAATAAAATTTGATTGACACTTTTTTTCTCACTTATATTTGAAAGTACTTTTCATAATAAAATATTATATTTAACTAATAAAAATAAATGTAAACAAAATTTTAAAATAAAGTAATAATATTATTGGTAGTGATACGAGAATATGAAAGAAATTAAAGTTTCAAAATAAATGATTGTCCATAAAACCCACACATCTAGTCTCATCCTACACCACCTATCCAAAGCACTAATAAAAGATGATTGAAATAGTTGGATAACGTCTTGAAACCTGCACTAACAAGGGCCTACAAGTAGAGCCTAACGAAATGTTTCTTTCTTGTCACTTTTCATACTTTTGATGTGAAAAAGACATACGTTATTATTCTTACAAACACCAACTAAATCTCCATAGGATTGGAATGTCTTCTTCTGGACTGCTACATAGTGCTTTCTTCACAAGTGCTGATATTTTGATATTATAAAACAAAAAACACTCACTTCACAACTTAATATATATATATAAATTAATTTCTTTTAATATTAGTGTATTGCAAACTATATGTTGGGGTAAAACACTTTTCTTAGAACACTATAGTTAACCATAGTGGTATTAGTATACCCTAAACAAAAAAGGCAACAGTAATTTGCAGTTTTTATCATTAGGAAATAAGCCAATTGTTAGTTTATTTCAATGGAGATTCTCATATTTATAGGGGGGGAAGATAAAGGTTGACATGAATGAAAAAAAAAGTGCACTGAGAAGAGAATCTACTGTAGTTTGTGTCAAAGGTTAACGCTGTCATGATTATTCTGTCTAACTTCACTAACTATCTTAATTGTATATCAAATTTGAAATACATTTTGAGCTACACCCCACCTCTTAAAAAAACTACAAAGGGCATTTTGCCTGTGATCGGGATAAGAAGCAATTGCGCAAACTAACTCATCCCAATAAGCCTTAACATTATTTCAAAGGTTAAACCAGAATAGTCATTCCCCAAGAACTGGTTAAAAAGGCTAGTCTGATAGGCAAAACTCGTTTTAACAACCATTGTGAAAATGAAGGAAGATTAAAACAAATATTAAAGAGGTGAAAATAGAACTAAAAAATGTCCAAAGGCATGAGGTAAAGTAAAAGTTTGATATAGATTTCTTGGAAACTATAGCTCTAACTAAAGCCGTTACAAGGAAAAGAAATGTGAAATCCTATATTTTCTAGCATTCATTTGACAAACGATGAGAAATACAATGCACTAATTTTTCACTCCTTATAGATGATTTATGATATCTCATCTTAGTATTCAGTCCTCTGAATTGCCACCGGTAACTACAGGGTGTTGAGGCCTGTACTTGTACCTCTTTGAAACCAACAAATAGACAGAGAAGTTGGTCAAGCTCAATATGGAAAGGAACAAATAGAACAGGTTAAGATGGTTTCTGTTAATATTGTTCCCTGCTAACCAGCCTCCACTTGTAGTAGTATTCTTGGTGGCAATGTTCACGATTTTTACCAATATGGAACTTAGGAAATAGCCAGTGGCCATAGAGCACCAGAGGAAGCAGGTTGATGTGGATTTAAGCCCTTTTGGTGCTTCTGAATAGAAAAACTCAAGTAGCCCCACGTAGGTAAACATGTCTGCTATGCCAAATATAAAATACTGAAACGAAAGCCAGAATATACTCAGTGGCAATGGCTGCTTTACTGGCACTGCATCAAGCATGTTGTTGTCTCTTGCAACTCCTTTTCTTTTCACCTCTATGATTGCTGCAATTGCCATGGAGATGGAGGAAAGTATTAGGCCAATTCCTATGCGCTGCAAGTGTGTAATGCCGGTGGGAATACCAGTGCATTTACGTAGAAAAGGAACACAGATGCGATCATAGAAAGGGATTATAATGATTAAGAAGGCAACTGGGATGATTGGTAGGGATGCAGGTGGGATGTTAAAATGCTTGGTGATCCTTGTGTCCATGGTGGAGCCTTGTTGGACAGAGAAGGTTTGGAGTTGTGCTAAGCATAGGGTCATTATAATTGAGCAGCAGAATACAGGGAGCATGCTTAGAATGATTTTGGCATTTTCTACTTGTGTCACTCTGCATAGTTTCCATGGGTTTGAGGCCTCTTGCTTCTCATGTTGCTCATCAGATTTTCTTTGAATAGCTGCTTTGTCCAAGAACCTATGCAGAAGGAACCTCAATGTTAGAACTAAATGCACTGGAATTGGAGTAATATAGTTGGCAGAAGAAGCTTTTTTTGTTTATAAAAGATGAAATCTAAGGCCTTTTACTCTAACCATGTATCAAGTTTAGTGCTTAAGCTATCATGAAGTAAAATATATACATATCACTAACTTCAGTCACAACTGGGATTAAACCTGTAAATATCTCTATGAGGTTGATACTCTACGTCCACTGCAGCTTCTTTGTCCTGTTCAATCTCGTATAATTCCATAGGATCTTCAGGAAGGGGAAGGTTTCTGTTGCGAGTGGCTGCTATGTAGACCTGGAAAATAAAGCGAACAATTTAAAACAAACAGTTTGATCAATGCAATGTTGAAACATTAATTTGATACAAGAAATAATCTATAACTGAAGGCTCATTATATAAAATTCATGTGTGTTGCCATTGTGTTCAGAATTGAAGTAGTGACATAATATTTGTATAAGCACTAATTAGTAATTAGAAATAATGTACATTAATGAAATCTAGACAAAGATACAAGAATTTTTGTACTGATACATGCAGAACAACTTAAAACAAGAAGGTAATTAGTAATTGAAAAGGGTGTGTTTATACCTGTATGATCTCAATGATGCCGTTTTTGGCATGTGCAACATGAATTCGGTATAGTGGTAATCCAAAGGCAAAGATTATGGTGGCCAGAACAATAGCAACAGTGGAGATTCCAAAGCCCCAGTCCCAGCCATTGTGGTCTTGAACATACACATTAAACGTTAAGCTCACTGCTCCACCGATGCAAACTGCTAACAAGAGACTGTTGAAGAAGCTTGACATTTGTTTTGCTTCTCTGGGGTCTCTCTCATCGAATTGATCAGCACCATGTGATGGCAGGGAAGCCTTCAAACCTGAACTGCCAAAGGCCAACAAGTAGAGCCCTATGAACAGGAATGCTTCTTTCTTGCCACTCAGCTTTTCACAATCTGCATTTTTCACATACACGTTGCAAATAAGGGGCTTCAGGCTTTTCATGTGTGCCTGAATTGTAAGCAGTGACAGTCCCTGCAACACAATTCACAACATTATTGCATCTGTTTAAGATTTTAATAAGCCATAACAGAAGAGCTTTTTCGGTGATCCTCAAAATCGATTTCGAAACTATACATTTATATATACATTTTGGCTCACTTTCTATTCAATTATTTTTACTTCAGCATAATTTTTTCTTACAAATACTTCTTATTTGATATTTCTTTATCTTTTTAAATTACAAAAAATTAATTGAAATACATTGATTTTGATGAAATGTGTTTCAAAATTAAAAGGATTCGAGCTCTGTTTCGATGAAAATGTTAGCTGTTGGCTATGACTTCTGTTCTTCTGCTTAATCTGGGATACGCTAAGACAAGCATTAAAGGGTGGGTTTTTCTTTATGCACCCCAGATTTTTTTATCCACCACAGGTTTTTCTTCATGTACCTCTCTACCTTTTAAAATTCCCATTTAATCTTTCTCATTTTTTAATAAATATAAAGTACTAAAAGTATCATTTTAGATTATATATTTCAGATTTGTTTTTATTCGGAATTATGTAAAAATAATACTTATCTTGCATAATTCTGAAATAGACTTTTAAAATGTATTATCTCTATTCAGGCATGATTATTTTAAAAGATATTTGATCTTATTTTGAAGTGTATAAGTCAAAATGTTTGTGATACTACTTTAGGTTATATATTCTAGAATTTCCTTCACCACTATTCTAGAATTAATTTTATAAGACATTATTTGATTCTATTAGGAATACATAAGTTGCAATGTGTTAGATACTATTTCCTGTTATATGTTTAGAAACACTCATACGGCTTCATATTTGTAATCTAAAAGCTTTTTAATACATTTTTGGATAATAATTTTCAGAATGTGTAAAGGATTCTAGAAAGACATTTAAGGTTTTTGAAATTAGAGTGAGGATCATAAAAAAATATAAGAAAAAATTATTTGAACTGATGTATGCAGTTATGACGAAATTTATCAACTCCGATGATCCAACAACAGTTCAATAAAAAATGATATATTTTATTAAAAAACAAATTTTAATTTTAATTCAATTTTATAAAATTGATTGATAAAATAAGATTTATATTTTTTTGTTTAGAAAGATAAAAATAAAGAAAAGTTTGCAAAAAGAAGTATGTGTACATGCGAGAACAATTAATGTGTATAGAATCCACAGTAAACAAGAAGAATAAGTTCTATTCTACACTAAAATCCACTTCAAAATCCAATTCGATTCGATACGCATTTCCTTAGTGATGCTACTCACTGATCACTGGCTACATATCTTTTCACACTGAGGTTTTCATATTTATAGTACACTATTTTTATCTTTATTCTCCTTTCCAATCATTTTATCTTTTATGTTTATCATTTTTTCTCTTTCTCTTCCCACTATACACTCAGAGTCAAAAGACGATTATTCCTTATCAAAACTTGTAATTTCACACTCACATATGATGCTTATAATGAATGACTAATAACTTGTATTATTATGCAAAGGAAAGGTAATTTTGGATCTTACCAGTGACTCAAAAAATCCAGAAATAACAACGCATTTGTATCTGCCAATCCAAGTATCAGCAAGAACAGCAACCACAATGGAGAGCATGTAACTAACACCCATGTAATTGGTGACCATGTTAGCTGCATCTGCTAGGTCATAATGCATGTTTCGATTGAAGTATGATACCAAGTTCACTGCTAGTGACAGAGTTGCCATGTTCTCGATAGCAATTGCGGCTGCATCCAAACCCAAATAACACTACGTACAATTAATTAACCGATTTAAACATTAAACAATCAAAGTTACATGGTTAGTGGTCACTAAATTAAGGATTTCTCCTTTTCTGTTTGTTTTTTTATTAGTGGTAATGCTATCACTTCACCAATTCTCAAACTAGACTTTGATTCCAAAAGGAAAAGAGAAAAAGTGAAAATGGTATTCATGTTTCTTTCTCTTACTTTGGGATAAATATATAATTAATCCACTCACCTTAATTTGTATTGTTACATTTTCATGTTACTCTTTAGGAAAATGTTCATGAACTTACTGCATCCGTTTTAGCTTACCTAGTATGAGCAATGAAACTTTAATCCCTCCATGTTTGTGCTTCAAAGCTTTTCTTCCTTTCCAATCAACCTTTCCATGAACTACCTCTGCTCTCTCCTCCTGCATCCACTTCACATTCCCATCAACAACATGATTTTCCTGCATGCAAATGATGATCTGAATAAGTGGCATGCAAGAAACTTAGGTATATAAACAAAGAAAAAAAAATGAAATACCATGGTTATGCAGAAAACTTTTGAATAGGCAATTGAAAAGAAAGAGAAGTATAGTAAAATACTATAGGGGATAAAACCATTATCTTCTTTATATATACTTCAACCTTAGCGATTTATATGTATGAAAGATAATTATGCACTCATCAAATGAGTGATGGTGACTCGTAACAGGGTCACCATCATTAGTTGGCTGATGACCAGTTCTACGGAAGGAGAATATGCACTGTTCTTGGTTGATAGCAAATTGAGTTACATGGAATTTGCCGACTCTGCAACAGTAAGATTCTAAACTGGTTTCAAACAGCATCAACACAAGAATCATAATTACGAGTACAAAATGCTAATTTTAGAACATATGTTCACAAGTCTGAGTTCAAGTTTTTCTTCTAGTTTTAACTTTTGCAAAATGTCTTAATTGGTAATATACATTTTTAAAATGCTAAAAGTCCCTAGTATTATAACATAGAGTTTATACAATACTTTATCTATGTAGCGATATTTTTGAAATGTTGCTAAAAGGATCTTTGTTGTTGACACACAGATTTAAGAAAAAGTTCTTGAGTTTTTTTTATTGTTTGACAGAAACACATCTCATTTGTACCAAATAAAAAACATATGTTAATGGAAAAGTAATTCAATCTATACTACAATAAAATCATTAAATAGTAATCAAAGTTAGAGACAAAAAATAATTAGTTTTGTATTAACTAAATTAGATACTAATTTAGAAATTAAAAATTATTGATATTTAATATGGTTTCTATTATTAATAAAATATTATAAAATGATTTCTAAATTATTATCTAAATTAGCTACCAATGTTTTAGATACTAATATTTTATATTCTCTTTTTAGAGACTCGTTTAAAACATAAGTAGGTAGTTAATAATAGTTAGGCACCTATTTAGAAACTATTTTATAAATTTTTATTAACAATAGAAATGATTTTAGATACCAATATTTTTTTTAGTTTATAAATTATCTTTAATTTAGTCAATATAGTGACTAATTATTTTAGTCTCTAAAATTAGTTTCTATTTGATGATTTTCTTGTAGTGTTACATTAATTTTTCTAATGAGATGTTTTGTTAGTTTCTCAATATTATATTAATTACACTTTCTTAAAATTTTATTGAGTTAAATATGTTTTTCTATTTTTATACAAAATTGATTTTCATTCTTAATCCAAACTTTATAGATACTTGTAGTAAGGAAATTATTAGATGGATCATTGCCAGTTTTTCTTTTAAATGTCAAACAGATTTTCCGTATGACTTAAAATGTTAAAATAATTTCATGTTGATTCATGGTTGACGTGAATGTTATAATATTATAATATAATTCACGTTATAAATTTATTACTAAAAAAACACGACTTATTATAATAATTTTTTTACTACAAACACACAATAAATTTAAAATTTGTACTAGAAACAAAAACGAATATAGTATTATAGTATAAGAAAAAAAATGTATGTCATCCATTTTTATTATACTTTTAAAATGTGATAATTTCATCTTGAATTTATTTTTTTATGGAGGTTGCACAAAGAGAGGTTCCCTCTTAAACAAATTATAATGTAGGCTCTCTCACTTGGACAGATCTTAGAACAACACCCCTTCAAAGTGCAATGAAGATCACTGCTCTAGGCCATAGGCCTTCATGATCACCATTGACCCCGTCCATCGTGAATTTTATAAAGCTTCATTTTGTATTAAAATATTTGTATTAGTAAAATTATTTAATGACTAAGATCTCATGTTCCAGGATATTTGGTTCTCTTTGTTTTGTTTATCATATGTTACTATCAATTAAAGCTGTTTTAAGTACAAATAGGGAAGCAAAATGGAGGGAGCTGTTCTGCTGAAGTGGAATGTGGCATAGCAATATGTGAAGTTCGATTTAGGCAAAGCAAAATTCTGGAAGCGACGATGCCAAATTACCAAAATGCTCGGTTTTAATTTTCTGCAGAATTGTAATGCATAATGATGCAGAATTTTTTGGAGTTAGGCAAAGCAAAATTCTGGTTTTATTCTAATCCTTAATGTTGCAGAATTTTTTTATAGGTAATACATATTCCAATATGTTTTGGTATGTGTTTGTCTGTGAAGATAGTTTTATCTATGTCTGGTCGGATAGTAGATTTTTATATAAAGATTGAAACATTCGTAAAGCATAAAACTATTATGATCCCATAGAAATATCATTATCATTATGAGGTATGAGGTGGATGACACTAAAAATCACATAAAATCAAATTTAACAAAAAAAAAAGTTAATGCTTAACACTTGAGTGCTTCTATTTAATTCTTTTCCTCCTTTCTTGGACAAACTCAGGGTCTAACTAAGCAATAAATTAACTTAAAAACTCGGGTATCATGAGTGTCATCACACGAAAAAAAAGTTTTGTTGCTACATTTTACATAAAATCTAAAAGAGTAAATCATCAAGTGTTCACATCATAGTATATATATAAACTTTGATGATGGTGAAAATTATACAATAGTAATTAAATTTGGTTTATTGACATATCCATTTGTTTGTTTGTTGGAGTCACTTGTTGATGTCTCAATCTGACACAAATTCAAGCCGGCTATGGCTGCTAAGACCACTTCACTTTAATTCGTTGTCTCCCCACACTTGATTGAATAAATTGCCTTATCATTGTAATTTTATTTTTCTGTGTTTTGTACGAATATAATGAAATATTTTTAATTTTTTTATTAGTATATGATTATTTATAAATAAAAACAAATTAAGAAGGAAGAATAACACGTATTTTAATTAATAATATTTTTATTATATTAAGGTTGCATGTAGATTTTTTTTAAATGCAATAACCTTTATTAAAAATATTATTAACACGTATTTTAATTAATAATATTTTTAATCATAACTATCACATCAATCATATATTTTAATAAAAAGTTTCATACATCCAGTATTAAAACATACACAATTTCTTCACATTTTTATTTTAAAAAATTTTACACTTATATTTTCTCAAATCTTCATGCTTTCACTCTTAAATCTAATCCAATATTAAAAAAAAATTATAAATAAGTCATTATATCTTAAATGACTACTACTGACTTTTTTTTAAATGGAAATTATTTTTAAGTGTTATGTTTTATGTTGTAGATAATATATATCTTGAGGATAGATGTTCTCTTTTAAGGAAAAAAAAAAACTGTTGATCATTATAAAAACACGTGTGTATAATAAAAGAACACATTTGCTTTACTGAGTTATTAATAATTATTGTAATTTACAAATAAAAAATATTATTACACGACGTTAATTTATACACTACAAGAAAATGATGGATTTGCGTGGGCCAGAAACGGACGCAAAACTTGAAAAACGGACGCTTATGCGTCCGTTTTGCGTTCGCTAAGCACGCAAAAAGCGGACGCACAATTTATTTTTAATTTTCTTATTATTACTAATTACTATTTATATTAACCCAGGAAGGCATTAACCACTAAACCAAACAAATTCTTTGGTTATATTATCATTTTTATTATACTTATTATTAATATAATTTATACATATTAATATAATTATTATTAATAATAATAAAATAAATTATACTCATATTATTAAATTATTATTAATATTATTATTAACATTATTATTAATAATATTATTAACATTATAATTAATATTATAATTAACATTATAATTAATATTATAATTAACATTATAATTAATATTATAATTAACATTATTATTAATATTATTATAAATATTATTAATATTATTATACATATTATACATATTATACATATTATTAATATTATTAGTATTAATATTAATATTTAATAAATTTAATATTATTATCATCAATTTAATAAATTTAATTTAACTAATTTATATCATAATTTCAAAAATAAAATAGTTATGACAATATATAAATAAAATAAATTTAAAATAAATAATATTTAAAATAAACAAATATTTTATATAACATTTAAATAATTTAAATATATATTTTATTTTAGTCAATTAATTTTAAATCAAACGCTTATTTAATTTAATAAATCTAATTTAATTAATTTATATTCAAAATTGATAAATTAAATAATTTATTATAACATTAAAGAAATAATTCTAAAATAAATATAATAAAGAATTCAAAATTAAAATATTTATTATACATTAAAAATATTTAAATTTTAAAATTCTAAACATGCGTGGGCTATAGCGGACGCATATGCGTGGGCTATAGCGGACGCATATGCGTGGGTTCTGTGGGCAACGCAAAACGGACGCATATGCGTGGGCCGCGGCCGACGCAAAACCGACGCCTATGCGTGGGCCGCGGCCGACGCAAAATTTTTTTTTTTAAAAAAAAAATTAAATCAATATATGCGTCCATTTTGCGTCCAATGTACATCTTGCGTGGGCTTTTACTCATTTTGGCCGACGAGAGTAGCGTCCGCAAATGGCCCACGCAAAAATTTGGAAGCTAAATCAAGTTTTTCTTGTAGTGATATATGACAATTTATTAGTATTGTGATTTTTTTCCAAAGGTTATACAATTGTAATTACAAGAAAATAAATATTTAGTGTAAATAAAATTCAACCCTAAATAGAATATTGATGCGACTCTAAAGTTATATATGGTACTTCAAGTCAACTTTAAGTATTGTTGGTTAAATTAATATTAATTATTAATTGAAAAAATTTAGTGTTAATTAATCTAATTTTAAAATGTAAATGCATTATCGTCAATTAAGTTGATATTTATCAAAAAAAATATTTTAATATTAACGGTTTGATCGAAGTTTAATACCTTCTCATGTAAGACTTCCATTTTTAACAAAAATAAAATACAAACGAAAATTAAAAAAAAAAATGTAATTGATGAATGAGATGACTATGAATGAAAGTGATTGGTGTTGGTGAAGAAAATGAACATGACGTCTAGAGCAGATGAGTATCAAGATATTTATGAGTCTGGATGAAAAAGATAGTGTTAAAATATTTATATAAAAAGTGAGAGATAAAAATTGTGAGTGAAAAAGTTTATCTTCTTTAAATTTAGGTCATTAGATTAAAAATATATGAGAACAAATTCATTAAATAAAAATTAATTTGAGATATCAAAATAATTAGTATGACTAAATTAAAAATCATTTTATAAATTAGAAAAATTATTGATATTTAATTTTTTTTTATTATTAATAAAAAATTATAAAGTAGTTTATAAATTATACTCTCTTTTATCCGATAAATTTTTTTCTTATAATATTTAACTATGAATAACATTATTTAGCTTTTTAATAGTGTAAACTTTAAATTTATAATTTTATTAATTAAATTAATTTAAACATTAAATCTTATTAATATTATATTGTAAAGATCACTGGAACATATTCATGATTATGAGTGTGCAACAAAGAAAAAAAAAATATTGAGAGGAGGTCCTACAACAAAGCTAAAATATGAGAATAGAAAAAAAATCAAAGAAATTTGCCAAACAATAGATTTTAGATTGGATACAAATTTTACAGAAATGGGTGCAATAGGGTAAAATAATGAATCTCCTTCAGAAATGAAGTTTCTTGTTAATTATATTTTGCATAAAGTACAATAAATTTATCATAAATTTATCATCAATGATAGTTTATCTTTTAACATAAAAGAAACTAATTAACTTTTGTGTTTCTATGGAATATTTGTACCATTTTTTTCTGCCTGCAAGTTAATTTTATTTACATATTATTAATGAAGACATATTATCTTTAAAACAAGACGTCTCTTATAACCAACCTTTGATAAAGATATACAGTTTTTCATGAAAAACACACCATGTGAATGAATATACACACTTTTCATGAAAGATTTAACTCACGGATTACATTTTACAAACAAAGAAAAGTACAAACCACTGTAATTTTCACTGGTTACACATTAACATATTTAGGTTAAATCTTATCTTGCAGTATCATTCCTCTTAATTGGCACCAGTAACTGCAGGGTGCTGTGCCCTGTACTTGTACCTCTTTGAAACCAACAAATAGAGAAAGAAGTTGATCAAGCTCAATATGGAAAGTAACCAGTAGAACAAGTTAAGATGGTTTCTGTTAATATTGTTCCCTGCTAACCAGCCTCCACTTGCAGTAATATTCTTGGTTGCACTGTTCACAATTTTCACCAAGATGGAGCTCAGAAAATAGCCAATGGCCATGGCGCACCACAGAAAGCAGGTTGATGTGGATTTAAGGCTTTTTGGTGCCTCTGAGTAGAAAAACTCAAGAAGTCCCACGTAGGTAAACATGTCAGCTATGGCAAATAAAAAATACTGAAAAGAAAGCCAGAATATGCTCAATGGCAATGGCTGTAGTACTGGAAATGCATCAAGCATGTTGCTGTCTCTTGCAACTCCTTTTCTCTTGACCTCTATGATTGCTGCAGCTGCCATGGAGAGGGATGAGAGTACTAGGCCAACTCCTATGCGTTGCAAGTGCGTAATCCCAGTGGAAATACCAGTGAATCTGCTTAGAAATGGCACACAAATGCGATCATAGAAAGGGACAAAAAGTATTAAGAAGACAACTGGGAAGATTGGTATGGATGCAGGTGGGATGTGAAAATGCTTGGCGATCCTGGTGTTCATGGTGGACCCTTGCTGAATAGAGAAGGTTTGGAGTTGTGCCAAGCAAAGGGTCATTATTATTGAGCAGCAGAATATAGGGAGCATGCTCAGAATGATTTTGGCATTTTCTACTTGTGTCACTCTGCATAGTTTCCATGGGTTTGGAGTCTTTTGATTCTCATCTTGCACATTAGATTTTCTTTGGATGGCTGCTTTGTCCAAGAACCTGTGCAAAGGAAAATTCATGTTTAAAACTAGCTAGCTAGATTTACATTGGAGCCAGAAGAAGCATCAACTATTAACAATATATGCATATACCATCATAAATTTTTTTAGGCACTAGGTGAAAATTCAGCAGTTCATTTGGCATTATTCTTTAATACTTAAGCTACAAGACACAAAGTAGGATTGAACCTGTAAATATCTGTATGAGGTTGACACTCTATTTCTACTGCAGCTTCTTTATCCTTATCAATCTCATATAGTTCATTAGGATTCGGTGGAAGGGGAAGGTTTCTGTTGCGAATTGCAGCAACGTAGACCTGGAAAATAGTAGCCAAGAATTTGAAACAAACAGCTTGATCAGTGCAATATATATTGTATCAGATCATAACTCAATAAACAAACCGTTTAATTTATTATGTTCAAATTCACTAATTTTTGTAAAGATTACTTTGAAAGACGTTATAAAGAAAAAAACTATTCACAACACCTATATAAAAGCTTTTACAGTGGCAATTCATATATACCTGTGCGATCTCCATGATTCCGTTTGTTATACGAGCAACATGAATTCGGTAGAGTGGCAAACCTAAGGCAAAGATTAAGGTGGCGAAAACAATAGCAGCTGTGGAGATTCCAAAGCCCCAGACCCATCCATTATTGTTTTGTATGTAGACATTAAACGTTAAACTGACAGCACCACCAATGCAAAGTGCTAAGAAGAGAGAGTTGAAGAAGGTGGACATTTGCAGTGCTTCTTTGGGGTCTTTCTCATCAAACTGATCAGCACCATGTGAGGGCAGGGAAGCTTTCACACCTGAACTGCCAAAGGCCAACAAGTAGAGCCCTATGAAGAGAAAGGCTTCTAACTTCCCACTAACCTTTTCACAAACTACGCCTTTCTCATACACGTTGCAAATCGGTGACTCTATGCTCGCCCTGTGTGCCTGTATTGTAAGCAATGCCAGTCCCTACAAACACAATTCACTTCATAAATTTTACTTTTAAGTTATATTCAATGTCTGAATATATAACAGTGTTTAGATAGAGCTTGTTGTTATTGTTTCTCTTTTCAAAAATCAAAATAACAATATTAATGGACAAGAAAAATCACTAAGATTACAATCAATTTCAATGGAGCAACGTATGAGTTGTTAAAATTAATCTCAGTATTATTTTTTCACACTTTCTCCAACATATTGTTTTTTATATTTAATTAATGTCATTAATTTTCCACTCTATACATAAATTAAGGCAACAATGTGGAATGGATAGTGTGCTGCAATCCTAGAAACGCACAGACATAGTATTTTGGTTTGATGAACTTATATTTATCTCTCAAAACTCGCAATCTTCCATGGATATGTACAGAGTGGTTCAACCCGCTAACTGTATAATAATAAAAAAAAAGTGTTTTTTTCTTGCATCTTTCAAATTTTTTCTTCCACTCAATCAATTTCAAAATTGAATTTCACAAGTTAAAATAATTGTTCTAAATTTAAAATAGTTGTTTTGGAAAGATTATTTTAATTTTTTTTTCTCCTCTGAATTTTTATTTTCAAAATTGATTTTTATGTTATGAAAATTAAATTTCAAAATTGAAGTGTTAGAAGAAACTTCCTAATAAAAAAATACAAAATTGACTCTTTAAGCTTTTGTTTTCTATATATATTACAAGTATATTAATATTTTTATTTTTAATAAAAAATTAATTTTCTGTTTACATTACAAGGAGAATATATTGTTTTTATTAAGATGTATGTACATTATATAATTTCTCTATCAAATTATTACATTGAAAATTAAAAATTATTTTCTTAGTAAGATTTAGATTTTAATTTTTTCTTAATTTTTTTAACTTATTCTAAAAAATAAGTTAAAATAACTTACTAGTCGTATTATAGTATGAATCTAAAAGTTAAAAATTTCTAAAACAAATCAAATCAAATCTGTATACAAATTTAAAAAGTGATTCTTTTTAAGGATGATGATACAATAAATTTATACATCCAGTTGATATTTGCCAAAACAGTATATGTCATCTTCCACATACATATATTTTACTCTTTTCTTTGTCTCTCCACCAACCAACTATGCACAGATAATCAGTCCAAGGTTTGTTATTCCTTATGAAAAACTTATAATTTTGGCTTTACCAATAATGATTAATATAATAGTTTGTATTATGATGTAATGAAAAAAAGGTAACACTGGAGCTTACCAAAGACTCAAAGAATCCAGAAATAACAACAGATTTGTATCTGCCAATCCAAGTGTCAGCAAGAACAGCAACCACAATGGAGAGCATGTAACTAACACCCATGTAATCGGTCACCATGTTAGCTGCATCTGCTAATTCATAATGCATGTTTTGATTGAAGTATGATACCAAGTTCACTGCTAGTGACAGAGTTGCCAAGTTCTCCATACCAAATGCAGCTACACCCAAACCCAAATTAATTATGGTTAGTACTCATGTATAATTAATTAATCAACACCTTAATTAATAATATAGTTACATTTTCATGTTAATCTTTAGTAAGTGTCCATGAACTCATACTGTGTCTGTGTTAGTCCTAGCTTACCAAGTATGAGCAATGAAACCTTCATCCCTCCATGTTTGTGTTTCAAAGCTTTTCTTCCTTTCCAATCAACTTTTCCATCAACCAGCCCCTCATCTGCTACCTCCCTCTGCATCCTCTCTACATTCCCATCAACAACTCCATTTTCCTGCTTGCAAATGAAGTGATGAGATGAATATGCAAGGAGCATGCAAGAAACTTGAAAATGCATGTAATAATAGTAAACAAAGCAAAAATAGTACCATGGCTCTGAATGGGAATAGTCTATAGTAAAATACAGCAGGGAAAGACCATTATCTTCCCTTATATATACATCATGATCCAACTAATTAAGCAATGTATTATGAGTAAAAGATAATTATGCAGACTCCAAATGCCTCATAATTAATAAGGTCACTGTGTATCATTCATTTGACTATGACCAGTTCTGCAGAATGCTCTGTTTTTGGTTGATAGCGAAATTGAGATGCATGGAATTCGCCGTCTCAAAGAACAGCAAGATTCGAAGGTAGTTTTCAATTGGCATCAGCAAGATGCATAATGACGACTACAAAATGGCTATAAAATATTATTATTGGTGGAACTACCTCTTACGAATCTTCACTCAAAACTTTCAAAAAAATTAACACAATCTACATTCTGCCTCAATCAAAATAGAACATTAAATATACCCTCAAGATTTGTGTGAAATATATGTCGTCACTAGTGGAAAATCCTTTAGAACGATTATCAATATATTTAGTTCTGAAGACTACGGATTTAGAACGATTATCAAGAAATGTAGTTTGTCCATGTAATACTCAGAGATACTTTTGTTTATATCAAATACATCATATCGAAGAAAATGTATAATTTAAAAAATATTTATTAAATTTATGATAATTCTAACACTAACATAATTTTAAAAATAAAAATATATTAATTTTTTAAAATTTTAAATTTATTGTATAAATTTTTATTAGGATTATAAAAATAAAAAATAAATATTTTTGAATAAAAACATTTTTCTCGTAAAAAAATATAAAAAAATTTATTGTCAATTTATATAATTAATAATTATATAATATATAGATTTGTGTTTCTTTTTTTTATCAGCAATCAAAATAAATAAATGAGAACCACTTCAAGAGTGGTCCAACCTTTATACAGAAAAACACATTATCATACTCCTACCTAGAAACGCCTACCAAATTGATTAAGGTACAACCAAAACAAACACTAAAAAACATTAATGAACCAACCTCATACAAACCAAAGGGTTCAAAACCCAATTAGAATACGCAAAGGAAGCACAACGGGACTTTGCATAAATCAAAGACCAAACTTTTACTTGTACAAATACGAACACTTCAAGCACATCTGCCACACCCCTATCGAAGATGACAGAATTCCTGTGTTTCCAGATTTTACTCACAACACCAACCCAAATTGCATCTCAAATATCTTTAAGTGAATTTGAAACATGTATCAATTTGTGTTATTGTATTTTATATTTTAAAAATTATACGTATTTTTGTATCAATGTAAGTGTATATGATACATAACTGCTACCAAGAAAAAGACTTGGAAAGCATCCAAGAGTTTCCCAACATTTGAGTGTTTCTATTTAACTCTTTTTCCACCTTTCTTGAACAACTCCAAGTCACTAATTGAATAGTTGTCACACACTCAAGGGTTAAAATATAGAACACTCACACTTCTTCTTTGGAGATTGTTTATTAAAGATAAACATTTGGCAGAAAACAAAGTGTTTAGTAACACTGACAGACCAATAAATATATATTAACTTAGAAACTCAGTGTACCATGGGTGTCACAAAGCTAAGAGTTTTTGTTCTTGCATTTTACCTAAAATGTAATAGAGTGCCAACAGATATACACATATCATGGGTTCACATCATACAATTTATAAAGTTCAATGATAGTGATGAAAATTAAATTTCAATAATTTGATTTGTTCATTATTTTTTTGAGGTACGTAGGGTAGCAAGTTGAAGCCATGGTGTTTGAAGCAATTACAAATTCAATTAGCTAGCTAGCCGGCTAATTAACTGTATTACTATCAAGATGACTTCACTTTGAACTGATTTGTTAACCCTGTTTAATCCTAAATGGATATATAATTACGGAACAATTTTTTCATGCTATAAGAAAAATAAGAAATAAATAAAAATTGTTTTTTTTTATAAGTTCAAAAATTGTTTATATATGAGTTAAAAAAAGAATAATAAATTAATTTCTATAAATTAACTAATTTTAATTTTATCGAAAAAGTAATTTTATTTTTCTCTCCTAAATTTTTTTATGATTTTACTTTTAAATAAACTCTTAAATTACTACCTGTAATTTTCCTTTGCGTGTGTTTTTCTTTCATGTTATCAATGTAAAAAAAATATTTTATCAATTAATTAATGGACATTATTTTTTGTATATAAAACTATTATTACAAAAATTAACAACTTTATCGCGCAAAAATAATTTATAATGAAATGTAGTATATTTAAATTATTCTTTATGGATGAAATATTACTAATAGTTTTTAGCATTGTATGATTATTCGTAAATTTATATATTGGAATTAGTAGTGATGTATAAATAAATAATTGATGATTAATATTTAAAATGATTCATATTGAAAGGAGATGGTGATGGAAAATTATTGATTAAGTAAAGGAGGAATGTGATAAATTTGATATTGAGGTAATGTGTCGAATGCAATCACATGTTATTACAAAAGAAGCCTTGAAAAGATTGTTAATTCTTTTATGAAAATGGAAAAAAAAAAAGATAAAGGAGATATTTATCAAAGAGAAGTTGCTTAATTTATTGCATCGACGTTATAAAAAGATGTAAAGTAGTTAAGTTCAGCAGCCTTTATAATTTCTTTTGCATATTCTTGTTTTTATTTTTTATTTTTAATATTTCAAAATGCTCATTTTTTTAATTTCCTCCAATGTTATCTAATTTAGATTTTGTTTTTCATAATTTACAAAACTTTTCTTACATTATAAAAAAATTTCTTCTACAAAGTTTTTCCCCCGAAATACTTTAAATTGTTATATCTTTTATTGTATTTATTCTAAAAACTTCGTCTTTCTAAATTACTTCAAATCCAAAATATATTTATTTTACATAATAAATAAAATTTATGTTATTATATATGTGAAAAATCAATCTTTTACAAGTTTATTATTAATAAAAATAGTATTAATAGAATGGACTAGTATTGTAGAAATAATTATCTTTAATATAATTTAATATATTTTAAATTGAAAATTTAGGTTTTTTTTTTATAAACAAAAGGAACAAAAAAATATTTTATTTGTTTTCTTTAAAGTTTTATTAATCCATTTTAATATTTCCCTTTTTCCTTCTAAATCCCTGAAACTAAAGAAATAAAGAAGAGTGGTTCTAGTTTATGCGAGAACACATCACCAACCTTACCCTTCAATTGAACTTTCTTCTAGTTCCCACCCAGAGAGACTTTTATCCAATCAAAATTAAGATTTAGCACTGCTGCAACCAATAATTTTCTTCTTCTTTTATGTGAAGCTTTTCCCCACTTTTCTTTCTTCATGTCTGCTAGTCAACAAAATAATCCAAGTCCTCAGGCGGAAAAGGTATAATACATGAGAAGAAAAGGTCAACATCTGTCAACAATATCACTATGTACAATAAATAAACAAAATTGAATTCAAAGTATATCAACTAAGCTGCTGAGTAATAAATAAATCTACTTAAAAAGCAATTCAAAAGATTTTCTGTGCAAAAGAATGCTAGACTACAGTTTCTGCTGGAAAGGAGGGGAAAATAACAAAACAATAAAAGAAGAAAAAACCAATCAGTAGTTAAGCAAAGAGTACTTTATCCTCAATACAATTTTCCCTTTTTCCACTCCAAGCTTAGCCCCTATCACTAACCAATGGCCAGGAATATCTTGAGGCCCCTTAAACATTTCTGTCGTGTCCACAATTTTTGCAAGTTTTCCAATGTGGGTTGAACTATCCTCCTTTTTGTCATCAGAGCCTTTCTTTGTCAAAGATGATGAAGAATCAGGTCTCTGTGCAGCAGCAGGAGTGGAGGGGTTATGATCCCAAACGGACCGTCTTATTGTACAACCTGGTACTTTGGAGAAAAGGAGCTTGAGGTGTAACACATTTTTGGCTCCAAAGTCCCACACACCAAGTTGAGCTCCAGTGACAATGTGAACACCAGAGAGGTCCCCAATACTAGTTTCAGTATACTCAATTGGCGCAGTACTTACATGGGAGAAGTTCTTCCATTTGATCGGTTCAAACCAACGGCTGTCTTGTTCTTCGGGACCTTGCCACTTGGGAGCACCTATGGCCACGTGCGCATCCCAGTGAGGTAGAAGATTCTTTGGGAGGGAGACAAAATGTTGCAGATGAATTGCAAGTCGATTTTGTTTGTTGCCTTCTAGACCAAGTCTCAGTCCAGTCACAGGCTTGCGTCCAACTGTTACCTGCATATCAAGTCATGTCATAATGTTAACTCCATCATATGTTGTTTTACTTTATCTTGTCTATAGATTAGTATCTATCAATATTTAGAACTGCTTGTTGAATTATTAAATAACATTCACTGTGAAAAACTATTGTTACTATTAAACATAGCACAGGATCAACTTTATTGGTTGAGCTATCCAACTAATGCCACTTAAGAGGTCCTCACTCTCATCTTCTCCAGTCACCCCCATTAGATTGAGACTTGTTAGCTGATCAGAAATATAGCAGTTTCTACCCACAGAGAATAATTCACTCTTGAGATCAAAGGGAAAGATGGATCATGCATGACCTTGAGGCAGTTACACAGTTTCAATTTCAACACTTGATTTTCCATATATATGTCCAGTTTTAAGTATCTATACATCACAACTTCTAGGTTATTTACTTATTTTCCATCATTAGAAAGATACACGTCAAAGAGAGAATCCAACATAGAGACATAAAAATCTCATTTTTTGCAAGGGCGAACTTTTATCATTTGATTAACTCACATTAAGGAGTACAAACTTTGATTTCCTATTGAGATGGGAATAATCTAATTCTAGTTTTATTGGTTTGCTAGTTCAGCACATTGTCAGCAATACTATCAGTACATCAGGGGAATCTGAGCCATCTTGATAAATATCTTCAGTTCTCTCCAATAGGAATAGAAAGCCAGTTTTAATACTTTCACGAATATTTCATATTAGAAATTTGTGAATAAGCATGTTTGGGTAAATAACTTATTTAAGTACTTATTCAAAAGGAACTTACTACATGAGAATTTATTCATATGCTTGTGACTCTGAAACATAACTGAAATGAGCTTTCAAAAAAAAGTTATTTTGACAAGGTTCTCTATGAAGCTTATTCAAATAAGTCAAATGGAACTTATAGGCAGGTCGTAACTTATAAGGCACCCTCATAAGCTAAAATAAGCTCCACAGAAGCTCTTCCATACGCCCTCTAATTCTATCTGACAAATTTGGCTGAGTTCAATCAAGCTTAGTTAACATTACCTGATCTGAACTAACAAAAAGTTTTGGTCCCATCAAACTGAACTGGAGGGATGGACAGACAGGTTCCTTTCTTTGTAGATTGCTCTGCTCAGGTGCCCAAACTCGAGCTATCTGGAAATCCAAGAAATACTGTAGATCTTCGATGGGTGGTTTGTCTGGTGGATATAGCAGACAGGTGAATTATCTACACTATATGAAACAGCAAAAACATGCAGCTATATTTTTTCAGTATTGTCTGTCAAACTTGTCTTGAAATTATCATGTTAGATGTGAATGTCCTTGCATAAGTATATTTTTAGCTAGTCTTTTGATTCACTGAATCGAAAAATAGTTACTACAATATTCTAACAACACCGGTGGAAACCCCGTATATACATATGCACGTATAAAAGTAAACAAATATAGTAAAAATGATAATTTTCTAATTTCCACAAACTTATTGGGGACTGCATCATATACACAGGCAAGAGGAAAAATCATCAAAATGTTGTCTTCGTGAAAGCTATATCCATCATCTTAATATCATTAAATCTCCATCATGATCTGATACTCAATTTAATCAATAGTTTAAAAAAGACTAACTTGAATGAATTTAATAAATATGAATCGCTACCAGACCACTTGGAGGCTGCGTATCTAAAATGTAAAAGTCATCAAATTATGCACAAGTTTTTTTTTTATAAATTTACTTATTTACTATTTTAAACTTTTCTATTTTGGTTGAGGTTTAGAAGAAGACTAGTAATCTCTCCAATGAACAAGGTAGATCAAACTGAAGATAGCTGATCAAAAGTAGCAGAGGATGAAATAAGAAAATATTGGGAGACCAATAAACCATTAACAATACCTTGTTTAAATAGCTTTACTGAAAAATTGGATTTTCATGCCCAAAGGCATTAATCGATTCTAATAACCTCACTTGGTGGTGTAAGCTTTGGCTCTTATTTGGTGAATTTTCTAGAATATTTATTTTACTTTTTAGACAATAAACGTTTATTGGAAAAAAGTAGTTGATGATTGATGCATTAAAGTGAATTTAGACAAACTAACATGCCCCTGAATGTTTATGAATTTAAGGCATTTAAGTAAATCTAGATATGTTTTAACAAAGTTTATGAATTTAACAGATTGTATATAAGTCACAGTGTGCATTACCCTTGATACTTATTATAACCAATTAATTAAGTTAACACCAGTCTTAATATTTAATATCTGGTCTAGAACTTACATTCAAGATATAAATCAATGGCACGGGTCAAATGGTTAACACCGGGTACTCCTTCAAGAAGAGAAACAATGGGAGTAAATGTCATGTTAATGATATCAGGTGCCATTTTTACAGTCTCCACCCATTTAGAGTGATTTTGCTCAAGATCGTTCCCACCTCTCCTCCTAAAAATGACAGTGACATCCTGCAGCAAGAAATCAGTGACTAAAAGGTTGCCAATGAGATAGAGAGTGCAATAGGAAGAAAGGACAAATGATGCAACAAATATGGCAGAACCTAATTTGCATAAAGAAGAGGAAATTGAATACATAATTACAGGTAGAAAAATATTGTGTGCTTGGTGAGTAATAACGGGGAAAAGGCATTTCTTATACAAACCTTCTCCTTGTATTTTAAAGGACCAGGACCAGACATATTTTTCCCATCATTAAACCTATCATCTCCAATGTCCTTTACATAGTTCTCAATGTCTGAGGCAGACAAACTAGATGATTGGTGCTGCCTGACGTATATGACATCCCTCCCACCAATTGTTGCTGATGTAACAATATGGGTACCATAATTCTCAATAAAACTGAGAAGAAAGGAAAGAAATTTTGTATTAGTACTTGTCCCTGTATATCAAATCTAACATAAAAATATAGAAGTCAAGTCAAATTACAAAAAATGGCTTGTACAATCTTTACTGCCACAACTAGGTAAACTTCTTCTTCTACTACATAAAATTTTGGGAGGCAACGGCAAATGCATTTAACAGTTGAAATGGTGATCACAACTTCAGCAATGCATTAGTAATCATTTCCAAATCAAGTTTTAGAATTTAGAATTACTAAAGTAAGTTGGAAAGAAAATCTAATCAAAACCAAGCCTTAAAAGCCCAGGACTGGAAAGAGCCAACACAAGATAGCAGCACTATTGTGCACTACTAATAACTATTTCAAATAATAGTTTTTTCTTCTCTTTAGTGCAAGAAGTGAAACCTGGCACAAGTGTATATTTGGTAGTTTGTGTGTACATGAATAAAATCTCCTCAAAAAATTCTCAGTATTCAAAAATACCAAACAAAAATAATTCTAAGTACTCAAAAATACCAAATCAAAACCATTTCCTACAATAAATTACCAACTGAATAAACATTATTTACAGCAAAAAATAAAATATGGTTACCTAGCCAAGGATGCTGGATCCCAAGAATGAGGAACAGAACGCTTAATTTCTTCATTCAAGACTAAATTTGGATTGGTGAGTTTAACTTCAAACAGCCGAATGAAATACCCAACCATGGCAAGGGATTTTGTGGCTGCTTCATCGACAATGCAGGAGCCAGTAAAATTGAACATTGAATTGAAGCTTCCAAGAGGAAATTCTTCTGCCAGGCCTGACTTCTCATTGAAAACTTTTGCCATCTGGAAAACCAATCATTAAATACAGTAAAGAAAAGATGGTCAGATTTTGTCGAAACAAAGCACAAAGTTTATAATATGCAAGTATAACATAGTCTGTGAAATATACAGGCTCTTAAACCAACTAGATAGCTATAGGATTGTTCATCTATCTTCTCTCGGATGAGATTTTTCACAAGTAGCAAAACAAAAGAAAATTGAGAAGAAAGAATTCCTTATATCCCATATGTTTGAAGACAACTCAAATAGAGCAGATTGTGCTTGGAGAGCTGAGATGCTAGTTTGAAAAATCAGTGCCACTAAGAGGAGCATAGTAGAAATATGACAAGGTTGTAAGATAAAATGTGCCTTGCTGGTGATGAGAAAGCATACAACTGCATATAAAATGCATCCAAAACTTGAGTCAAATGGGTCATTTTTCTCAAGTAACGAAATAGGCCTTATCCTTTTAAAGTGCAAATTTTAGCCAACTCCCTGACACGATTTTCATAACGCTTCCCTAGATCCCAAATTAATCCCTGGTACCACTTAATATAAGCAGTTTATATAACTAACTGGCCCATGATTTGCCAAAAAGAAAACACCACTCAGAAGAGAACATAAAATAGTTTATTTAATCACCAAAATCCCAATCTCATGAAACTAGGAACACTAACAGCACTGTCATTGCAAGTTTCCCCACCAAACATACGCTCCCAAAAGCAAACAATAAAATTAACAAAAAAAAGAACTGCATAGATAAATAAAAGGGAAACCCAGCATTAACTGCTACACCCCATCAAAATCTAGCAAGCAAGAGCAAAAAAAAATCACCTCATGGAAGGTGCAGACAGGGATCTTCTCCATAGAACTCTGCCCGGGGGAGCAACAAATGTCAGAAGAGACATTTGGAAGAACAAGAGCACGAGAGAGAACAAGATCGGTGGCATGCTCCTCATCAAGATAGACAAGTCTGGAGCCGGGTGCCCCTTTGCAGTATAGAAGGCGGAAATCAGAGGTGACATCAAAGCCACGACCCAGAGCTTGGATTGAGTTGCAAAGGGTAGAAGTGAGAGAATCTGAGGGTGTTGGTGTTGGGTTTTCCATTGAAATGTGTGGGTGGGTGGGTGGGATGAACAGAAGAAAGAACAAGAAATGGGTTGTCTTGATTGGTTCTTAGTTACACTTTTATGTGTCCAACAACAACATGGAACCTGAAGTTCTTGGTATGTTGGGTAGAGTAGATTAAGATTAGATTGTGTTGGTTTTGTTGTGCCTGCTTCTTCTCCTGTTCTTCTAAAGAGACGTGCGTTTGACTTTAATAACAATCATCTCTCAAAACGCGTCTTTTTTATTGTAACCTCTTTCAGAGTTGACGGCAAATTTCTTAACTTTTGAATTTTGCCTGGCCCATCAACTTTCAATAAAGTCACTGCAATTGCTTTTCGCACGCTCCATAATTCCTTCCTTTACCTCCCCCATCACTCTATAATAATAAAAATGCTTTTTAAATTTTTTTATACTTTCTAAAATTGTGTTACTTTTGAAAACGTTATAAAAAATATTTAAAATGTATAATTCAGAATTAATATTCAATTATTTCTATACTGTTTATTGAAAAAGAGTGACCAAAAGATTGGAAGATTAAAATGCTCTACGATGACAGGATCTTCTTACTTTGTTCAATCATAGCACGTGTTAATTTTTTTTTTTAGTTTTTGATATAACTAAAATATTCTCTAAATTACAAGTTAATTATATAGATCTATTAATCATGAAATTCTACAAGAAAGTTATAAAAAATAGAAAATGTTATCAAATTATTTTTTTATTATTACTAATTAATGCTTAACATAATTCAACTTAGACATTATAAAAAAATTAATTAAACGGTAATCATTTCTAATAATAACAAATCCACAATCTTATGAAGTTCATATCACCAAAACAAACACCATATCAAGAGCAACTGCACTTTATCAATAGTGATCTCACAATTGCCAATTCACTGCTATATCACTCATTCTCCAATAACCCTTTTTTATCTCAAAATTTCTATCAGCAAAACAAGCCATTATATCTGTAAACTAAGTTGAATCAAAGAGACAAACATGTTATAAAAAAGACTCAATTCCCTATCTACACCATTTACATCTTTATTTCCCTATCTAACACCCTTTTGTTTTTATTTCCCTATCTAGCACCCTTTTGTTTTTATTTCCCTATCTAGCACCATTTTAAAAATAAATAAATAAGTAATAAATTATTATTTTTTTAATAATTTTAATTTTGAATGCATTAAAAAATAAATATTTTTAATGTTTAAAATAATTAAAAATATAATTAATAAATAAATAAATGATTTTTTACAAAATAAAAATAAAAAAGTAATAAATTAAAAATATTTAGTTTAAAGTTATTTTTTTTTACAAATGTTACACTTATTTTATTGTTGTTGTTTTTATTTTCTAGACTTATTTATTTTTGCATTTTTTTCTTCTCATTTTTAAGCATTAAGTGTAACATTTGTATTAGTTTTTTTTAGAATTTTGCATTTAGGTAAACACTTCAATATTATTTATGTGTCCACTATTAATTAATACTAATTGACTTTGGTTTTTTTATAAATATGTCCTGTATTTTTTAGTTGAAATTAACATGATTACATCATAAATAATAATCAAAATAAATAGTAATTTATGTTTATAGATTCAACTTTTATGTTGTTGTAAAGTTTAATTTTTTATTTTCTTCATTTAAAAAAAAAAATTTAAACTAAACATTTTTAATTTATTACTTTTTTATTTTTATTTTGTAAAAACTCATTTATTTATTCATTCATTATATTTCTAATTATTTTAAACATTAAAAATATTTATTTTTTAATGCATTCAGTGTAGCAATAAGTGTAGCATTTGCATTAGTTTTTTTTTAGACTTTTGCATTTAGGGTAGACACTTCAATATTATTTATGTGTTCACTATTAATTAATACTAATTGACTTTGATTTTTTTTATAATTATGTCCTGTATTTTTTACTTGAAATTAACATGATTATATCATCAATAATAATAAAAATAAATACTAATTTATGTTTATAGATTCAAATTTTATGTTGTTGTATAGTTTAATTTTTTATTTTCTTCATTTAAAAAAAAATTAAACTAAACATTTTTAATTTATTACTTTTTTATTTTTATTTTGTAAAAACTCATTTATTTATTCATTAATTATATTTCTAATTATTTTAAACATTAAAAATATTTATTTTTTAATGCATTCAAAATTAAAATTATTAAAAATAATAATAATTTATTATTTATTTATTTATTTTTAAAATGGTGCTAGATAGGGAAATAAAAAATAAAAGAGTGCTAGATAGGGAAATAAAAACAAAAGGGTGTTAGATAGGGAAATAAAAACAAAAGGGTGCTAGATAGGGAAATAAAGATGTAAATGGTGCTAGATAGGGAATTGAGCCTATAAAATATGAATAAATAAAACTGGTTTTATTTTTAATTCAGTTTAATATATTTTAATCTAAATTATTTTTTATCATATGCATTATCACTGTGAATAATGACTTTGATATATCAATATATATGTGATGATCTTTATTGGATGAGTATTAATATATCTCATTTATTACTTTACAAATATAGATAATAAACATATGAACCTGATTATTCAACTATTAAATGAGATTTCCTAATCTCTAATACTACCTTATAACGTTGGAAAATCTTAAGAAAAAATAAATATTTTCTTTGACCTAAGATTATTATATAATTAACAAGTTATTTATTACATTTTAATTTCACATCTAATACTTTCAAACACGAATATTATATAATTATATGTTTACGAGATTAATGATTATCAAAGAAATTATCTATCAACCTTCCTAGGATACGGTGAATAAAGGAAGAAAAATGGATTTGATATTAAGTTATTGGGTTTTGGCATTATATTGATTTAAATTTGCAAAGGAAGAAAGAAAATATTGTGTTATTTGAGTAAAATGGTATTATATTATGCTATCCGGAAATTAAAGCATTATTTTTAGATACTCAATTTTAATTTATATATTTTATAATATTTGTAAAGAAACTAAATTTTAATTATTAAATTAGAAAACATAATATAATTAAATAAATAAATAATTTAAATGAAATATCATTATATTGTTTGCTAACACATGAAATATAATTAATATAAAAAATATTTTAGTTGGAATATTTGATATACATATGTATAATATTGTTATTTTTTAATTGATTTGTTAGAATATATATATATATATATATATATAGTTTTAAAATATTTTTTATATTTAAATGTTATGTAGTAACAAATTATATTTAATATATATATATATATATATATATATTTAAAATCTCATTTTAACAAATTATCTGCATTTGAACTGAAGAATTGTTTACTGTTTTCCGCTATTTGATTTTCTATATTCCTTTCTTCTGTGTTTGCTTTAAATATGGGTGACGTTTTTCTGTTTTGAAATTGAATGCAGAAAATATATTTTGTTGTTACTAACTTTGAAATCGCCCTTTCTTCTCTTTCTATTTCTCTCATTTCTGCAACCAAAATCAAATTAAGGTTTATTGATCTTCTTTATTTCCCATTCCTCTCACCATTTCAGGGTTTTACCTTCCTAACGCAGACACAGGTACGTCTTCTCTCTCTGCAATCTGCATATCAATTGGTATTCGTTGCTTCGGTTGCCGTGATATTTTGTTCTTTTTGTTTGTGTGTCTCTTGAAGACATTGTGATTGAGTCAAGAGTTATTACACGAACCCCAATTATATTAAAAGAGTTATTACACGAACATTGCCTCTCACTCTCACGAAGACGCACTCGAAACCGAACGGAAAACTCTTTCTCTCTCTCAAACTCTTCTTCTCAATCCCTCTCTATCCTGACTTTGGTGTTCCGTATGTTTATACCATTGTTTTTATTATAATGATATATGATAGTACTCTTCTATTTGTGAGTGTTCTATATTTATACCATCATTTTGATTATAATGATATATGATAGTACCCTTCTATCTGTGAGTGCTATATATGTATAGCATCGTTTTGATTATAGAAGCCTCTTGTATCTGCTAGGTTTTAAGTTCCATGATATAGGTTTTAAATTTTAATGATAAATTAAAGGATTTTTTGCGGTAGTTCAAGATTTAAGATATTGTTTTATCTCTATAGAAAATAAAGAGAAAAACAGTGATAACTGTAGTCCAAATTTATTATTCATGTTGTTTTGATTTTGTTTTTATATTCTATAACATCATCTCAGATGGAGAACTCTGAAGCAGACAATCAAAAAACATTAGAACAGTTAGTCCGTGAGGACATATCATCTTTGATAGAAAAACTTGATCAAGAAAGGTCATTGAGAAAGAAAATTGAGAAGCTCCAGCAGGAATATTATGACATGGCTGAGATTGAAATCACAGCTCAAAAAGAGCTAATTCAGCTCCACAATATTATGATGCAGAGAGAGCAAGAGCTAATTCAGCTCCACAATATTAGGATGCAGAGAGAACAATTCCATTTGCACAAAGAAAAAGATGAGATGATCCAGCAACATCAAACAAAAGATAAAGATGAGGTGGTGATCACAAAAGATGAGGTGACTCGTGATTCTGAGTAAAGAATTTCAAGCAAAAATCACAAATTGCAAATTTGAGAGGCAAAATACTTTTGAATAAGAAGTTTTTTCTTTCTTTTTGATACATCTCATCTTACAACTTCCCACGTTCCAATAAGAAAAAAACATGGCCGGGCATACACCAGCATTTATTCGTACAATTCTAGCATATACTATAAAAATCTCACATGTAGAAATATCTGCTTTGTTCAACCCATTGTAATACTTTTCAAAACCATATACACAAACTAATTTAATCCAACAGTTAACTCCAAATTTCATTGTACTTTTTAGCTTGTAGTCTCGTAGATATTTTATTTTTACATAGACTCTTTGAACAAGAACAGGATGAAATGCTACAATCGTATTACACTTGTAAAACAGTAGTAAATATTATAAAGTAGTCACTTTGGGTCGTATGTACTGGTTATTTGCAAATAACTTTAATTCATAATCATTAGGGATGGCAAAGTGGGGTGGGCGGGCCAGCAGTGGGGCGCGGGCCAGCAGTGGGGCGCGGGCTTATCCGAAAAAAAAAAATAACTTTGGCAGCAGTTGAGTAAATGTTTTGTTTTTCTTTCTTTTTCATTTTGGGTAAAAATTTACAAGGGTTATTGGAGTTATAATTTTCTTAAGACTCCTTTTTGGTTTTGGAATAAATAATAGTGGATATGTTAGGTAGTGGGTAAATCAATAATATTAAAAGGTTGATACTTGAATTATGTAACATTCAATTAATGTTTATTGTTGTATTAATCCTAATAACTTTGCTTTTATGACAATTTTTCAAGAGAAAAAGTTAAAAAAAATTATTAAATTTCTAAAAAAAAAATTGAATGCGGATCAGTCCTTATACGGGACGGGAAGTCTAACCCGCACTCACTTTGTGGGACAAACTATGCGGGACGGGCTGTCCCACTTTGCCATTCCTAATAATCATACCTATTATATATATATATTTGGACATTCCACATTAATTACTTTTACTTTATAGATAACATTAACTTATTTATTAAGATATATACATCGGAACATCAATTTTATATATATATATATATATATATATATATATATATAAATGCAATAACTAAGATATTTATACGGTTTTACAATTTTTTTTAGAAGTAATACCAGTTATAATGTACCTTCTTGACTGCAAAAAAAAATCCTTATATAAATTAATATGTGTAATTGGAATATTCAGAATGTTTCTTAATTAATACGGGAGCTAGGTAATATATATATATATATATATATATATATATATATATATATATATATATATATATATATAATTTGGGAGTTATATTTTGAAAAAAAAAGTGTAATAAGTATATCTAATTTCATAATTTAAAAAAAAATAACGATTTATATAACTTTATTTTGTATAAATATTATATAACTTTTAATTTTTAAAAAATGTGTTTTTCTTTGCCATTTCCTCTAAAATCCCATTCCCAATCATAACACGTTTGAAAATCCAATTGTAGAACTGTTGTTGAACTTGAGAATAAGTAATTTTAGGAAAGAAAAATAAAAATATTTTTAAATTAAGATTAATTTTTATATAAAATCATTAAGTAAGTTTTGATATAGTTTTCTATAAATTTTTATTTTTAATTCAAAGAAAATGCTCTTTTACTATGTTCAATTTTTATAGATAAAAAATTGTATACATAACTAAGTTTTAGCTTTCAAAAGAAGATTATTTTTTACCTTTTAACTTATTTTTTTCAAAATATTTATGAATTAACTTGTTCAAATATATCCAACGAATTTGACAGATAAATTTATATCTATATCTAAGGGGAAATACTTTTGTGGTAAGCATTTCATACAAAATTTAAGAGACTTTAGTATTTTTTTTTATAGCGTCTCCACAAATTCTATCATAAACCAAAGAAGAAATTGATTTAAAACACACTCCCAATGGGATTTACACATTCTTGTTTTAAGATTAGCATGAAGCAGAAGAAAAATATTGAATTGAATTAAATTAGTAATGACTTAAATTGAATTTCTTTTAAAAAACTTGTTTATTTTTTAAAGATGACTAAATTAATTTTTTTAATTTTTATTTAAAAAATTACTGATAAATAAACTTTCTTATAATAAATTGGATTATAACTTATAAAAATATGTTTTAAAATAAATATTAATGGTTAAAAGTTTTAACAATTTAAATAGTTTAAACATCTTAAAAATAATCTGATGTAGTTCAATTTTACACTTTAATTATGTTTTTTTATCAACAAAGAATAAATAAAATAAAATGAGACACTTCAGGGGTGTCTCAGCCCTTATACAAAACCCCGACACCAAGTTTCCTAATACCCTGCCAACTAGGAAGCCGACAGACATCGCACTACAGATCAAAGATAAAAATTCAGACAAGGTACAAAAACCCACCAAATACAGTTAAAAGTTTTTGGCAACAGGTTGAAGTACCAAACCCAAGCGTCATACACAGCAAAGCCAGAACACGACATAACGTCTAAACAACTAATCCTATCTTTGTGACAGGCTGAGTTGTACCAAAAAAACCCAATTACTAACATCAACAACCCGATCCTACGAGGAAGATGCGTACACCAGAAAAACCCGCAAAAGACACTGAAAATTAATTGCATAAAAAATAATTGCATGTTTAAATTAAAATAACACCAAATTGGATAAAAATAATTTAAATTAAATAAATATATATAATTAATTGCATGTTTTTATGATCATGTGAATATATGTTAAAAAAATTATACCAAATTGGATAAAAATAATTTAAATTAAATAAATATATATAATTAATTGCATGTTTTTATGATCATGTGAATATATTCGATACCTTACTTCCATGATATATAATCAAACAATTGTGAAATATTTTAAAATTAACTCACACTAATTTTTTTTAAAATGATATCAAAATTGGGTTTCAAGATTATATTGAAAAGTTTGGATCTTTATAAAAGTAATTTGGAATAGCTTATAAAAAGTTATTCCGTAATAAATTTTATTAAGGCGTTGAATAAAATGAAATAATTAAAAACTAGTTTTAGATTATTTTAATATATTTTGAATTTTTTAAATATAATTTTTTTAGAATATTTCAAAATATATAATTAAAAGAATTGAATACATTTTTAAAAGGTGTAAAAGATCCGTTATGGAAGATAAAGTTAAATTATTTGTGATTTAAGACGTGAGCATTGACTCAAGTTTCTCATAAGAGAGATTGTTTTTTAGAGCACCAATAGATGTACACTATAAAAATGTCATACACCAACTTGGTACCCATGATATAAACTTTTTTATAATTAAGTTATTAGGTCTTTGATTAGGTGACATGATTTTGTTTTTGCTTTTAACATAATAACAAAATTAAAATGGTATAAGGGTATTTGGAGGAGAACGTTAACCTATAAAAATGCAATTGTTATTCAATAGATTGAGACAAAAAAAAATACCTATTTCATTCTTATTTAGTTAAGTCATAAAAAAATTATAATCATACTAGAGCTTTGAAATCTAAAATCTGATTTTTATTTATTTCTTGTGTGGATTGGGTAGGGCGAAAAATGTGAACACCATATGATAAAAAATAGTTAATTTTTCTACTAATCAAGTTAGTTTTGAGTTAACCTTTCATCATCGACAATTTCATACCATAACTATTAGGCTTCCATAAATAATACATTATTGTCATAAAAAATGAATTATTAGGTATGTTTCTTGTTCTCGACAAACTGGAGGTCAAGAGTTTGGAGATGGTCTTTGAAATGATTTTCTTATAACCGCAACTTTGAGCTGATGAATTTACTCCGACGATCAAGTCAGTGAGAAGATAAAATATTTGGGTGTAGTATGTATTGCATAGAATAATACATCTTATTTCTTTTTTGGGGTCATCATCTATTTATATAATTATATCTTTGTGTAATATATATTGCATAAAATAATAATTCTTCTTTCTTTTTGGGGATCATCCTTTATTTATAAAGTTTTTCATTGGAATAATATTACAAATTTAAATAATAACAATTATATCTCTTATCTTTATAATAATATCACAACAAATTAAATAATAATAATCATTTTCTCAATTACATAATATTGGATTTATATCTAATTAAAATCATATCAATCATATTATCAATATAAACTCAACAGATAGTACAAAATAAAAATACTTTGCTTTAGTAACTCACTATCCGTTAAGTAAATAAAAGTTCTTATAATAAATATTTTTTTATTCAATAAGAAACATGACTATTTAAATTTAAAAAATAGAGTAACATTTTTAAGACTTGTTTGATGGTTAAATATATTTTTAATTTCTGATATTTGACAAACTCATTAACATGTTCTGTACATAATTTTGTAAAATGTAAAAAATCAATAAAACTACATTTTCATTGAGGAATGAAATACTATTTTTTTAACCTAAATTTAAAGATTAAAAACATATTTAATTCAATAATTATATTTTACCCAATAAACAAAACACGACTCTTCGAACTTAAAAAAGTATCTTTCTAAGATTCGTTTGATGACGTAAGTATGAATGATTCTGTTTTAATAATTACAAAACCTTCTCATCTCCTCTTTTCTCTATAACCTATATTTCATTAAAATTAATGCAAAACCTATTCCGCATTTATTCTAATTTTTAATTTTTGAACTTTTCTTCTTCTGTAATTCCTGCTTTTTCAGTTGAATTTCTCATTTACCAAACAAACTTTTCAATTCCTGCATCTTATATTTGATGTTTGGTTTTGTACATAACAAGTTATTTTTCTGGGTTTTATTAGATTTTTAAACTTTATAGATAGTTCATGTATAAACTTTTTTTAGTTGTTTTGAACATATAAAAACTGTTTAAAATTTAACTATCATTTCTACCAAATAATTTACAGTGGATAAAAGAATCACAAAATATAATGAAATAGTTAAAAATTAATGATAATATTTAATAAAAACTAAAAAAATATAACTAGTCCAATTTTTATTAAGAAACTATTTTTTGTTAAAAATATTCAACTGTAGTCATTATTCATCTATGTTTTCTTTCATATAATTTTCACCTTTTTTTTTTCTTTATGAATCTCGATCTCCTCGTTTGTCATTTCCTTCTCTTCTTTCTTTCATATCTCTTTAGAAAAAGCTATTTTTTTACAACTCACGTTCTATGCTACACTTATTTAATAACTGTAAATAATAATAAAATATTAAATTATTTAATTAAAATATTGAATAAAAAATTAATGAAAATATTATGGAGTGGTAGTATAGATTTTAACAAAAATAATACTTTGTCAATCTTTAAAAAATACCCATCTTACCGAATTTTAATGATATAATAATTTATATTAAGATAAATTAAGAAAATAAATACAATTAAAATAATATTATTGTAGCTAAAAGATTGAGAAATGTGTACAAAAGTTAAAACTTTACGTTTTATGAGGGTAATTATTAATACAACTTTACAGCTTCCTCTGATGAAATAGGAATGCTCGAAAAGACAATTTAATCATTGATATTCTCTTTGAAATTCATATATAAAAATCGACAAGTACATTTTTTAAGAAACTCCCTTTGCAGTACTTAATGATTGTAATCTTTTTCCTTAATATTTAATTAGAGGAATTACTACGAGCATGCATTTAGCAGGAACCTTTGAGTTACGAAGGCGCAGAGACTCAACTGTAATTCCCATTCCCACCAAAAGCTAAATTCAGACGTGCTTTTAAGATATGAAACTGTCGTTTCGTTTCATTTTCCCCCAACTTTCCTATTAATACGCACTTGAGCTTAAGCTTTTCTCACTCATCACAACTATCACACTCTCCATATTTTGCACTTTCTTCATTTTTTTCATCAAACAATGGCTGGAGGAAAGAAGTCAAACACTAAGACTGCTGCTGCTGCTGGTTTTAAACGTGATAATAAAGAATCACGTGCTTTAGTCCATGCAGAACAACCACAGGCTCTTGCTGTTGTTGCACCAATTGTCTCCTCTTACAACGAGAGAATACGTCCAGTTCTAGATGCCGTGGAGAATCTGAGGCGTCTTAACATTGCAAAGGAGGGAATTCAACTTCCTTCCATTGTTGTTGTTGGAGATCAATCCTCTGGCAAGTCCAGTGTTCTTGAATCACTGGCCGGTATTAGCTTGCCACGTGGCCAAGGTATTTGTACTAGGGTACCCTTGGTCATGCGACTCCAAAATCACCCTCTCTCAAGTCCAGAGCTTGTGTTGGAGTATAATGGCAAAACCATACATACTGATGAAGCAAACGTCTCCAATGCCATCAATGCTGCAACCGAAGAGCTTGCTGGCAATGGGAAAGGAATTTCAAATAACCCGTTGACTTTAGTGGTGAAGAAGAATGGTGTTCCAGATCTGACAATGGTTGATCTTCCTGGTATTACCCGGGTTCCTGTTCATGGGCAACCCGAGAACATTTATGATCAGATCAAAGACATCATTATGGAATATATAACTCCAGAAGAAAGTATCATCTTGAATGTTCTTTCTGCCAGTGTTGATTTCACTACTTGTGAGTCCATTAGGATGTCTCAGAGTGTTGACAAAACTGGGTTGAGAACATTGGCCGTGGTCACAAAGGCTGATAAGTCTCCCGAGGGATTGTTGGAGAAAGTTACTGCCGATGACGTCAGCATTGGTTTGGGTTATGTTTGTGTGAGGAATAGAATCGGTGACGAGTCTTATGAGGATGCCCGAATTGAAGAAGAGAGGCTTTTTGATACTCATTCTCTTCTATCCAAAATAGATAAGTCTATTGTTGGTATTCCAGTTTTGGCTCAAAAACTGGTTCAAGTTCAAGCCATGAGCATTTCCAAAACCCTGCCGGAGATAGTGAAAAAGATCAATGAGAAACTGTCAAATAATTTGTCTGAGTTAGATAAATTACCATCAAGCTTGGCTTCAGTGGCTGATGCCATGACTGCATTTATGCGCATTATTGGACAGACCAAAGATTCTCTTAGAAAAATTCTTCTTAGAGGAGAATTTGATGAGTACCCTGAACAGAAAAACATGCATTGCACTGCTCGGTTGGTGGAGATGCTAGATTCTTACTCATTTGATCTTTATTGTTGTGCAGAAAGTGATCTTACGAAAGACTTTCTATTGGCTGAGATAAGGGTGCTGGAGGAGGCGAAGTCTATTGGGCTTCCAAATTTCATGCCTCGTGCTGCCTTCCTCACTCTTCTGCAGAGCAAAGTCCGTGGTATAAGAAATATGCCTATAGGCTTTGTTGAAAAGGTGTGGAATTATCTTGAAGATGTGTTGATTTCTTGTATCACTGGACATTGTGAGAACTACTATCAGCTTTTGATTTCTACCAAGCGTGCAGCTAAGGTTCTAATAGACAAGAAAAAGCAGCAATCAATTAATCATGTTTTGGAAGCGATTGATATGGAAATGTACACGGATTACACGTGTGATCTTGAGTTTTCACAGGAATACAACAGGCTGATGTCTTTGCAAGCAGAATTTATGAATGAAGTTTTAAGTGAGGATATGCCATCACATGTTACTTTAGATGGTGTTGGAAAAGTTGATGTTAATCATCTGAGGCAATACCCATCTGTTATTAATCAAGCATTTGACTTGAAAGTGAGAATGATCTCATACTGGGAAATTGTGCGGAAAAGATTGATCGACAGCATAGCTTTGACTTGAAAGTGAGAATGATCTCATACTGGGAAATTGTGCGGAAAAGATTGATCGACAGCATAGCTTTGCATCTTATGTTAAGTATTCAAAATCTTGTCAACAATGATTTGGAGAAAGAGATTGTCCGTGATCTGTTATCACCAACTGGTGGTGGTATTGAAAGGCTGTTGGAGGAGTCGCCTTCTATCTCTGGAAAGCGTGAAAAGCTTCAGACAAGTTTGAGAGTCCTGAGACAAAGCAGGGACACTGTTGGACACATAATAGACAGCATTGGAAGCTACACTGATTTTTAATAATGTTTTCTATCTGAAGGTTTTATCTGTTTGTTGAAGTTGTTTTGCGGTTGTTTTTTTATTTTATTTCGTTATGCTGAAACTATATAATGTTCTATGTTGAGTTTCATAAATTATGTTTTTAGTATTATTGTTTAATGAAAGTACGGTTTTTATTTTCAGATTTGTTTGTTTCATATCTTCTCCTTCCATCTGATGTTACTTAAATTTGCAGCAGTTCCATTATTTATCCCAAAACTAAAAGTACTAGTTTAGAATCATAAAATTTTTATGATTTTTATTGACAATTTTGCATGGAGCAGAATCTTTAAAATTTTCTTATTATTGAGAATTTTTTAGCAAGTGGCTGAACTAAAACAAGTTTCAATCAGGTGTCTAAACTAAGCAAAAAAGTACTATGGATTAGTTTACAAAAACTTATAACAGTACAAAATGATAATTTATGGTGGTTTTAAAAATGCTAAGAAGTCGATGAAAAAAAAATACATTATCAAAGACTCATTTTCTTTTACAGACTTAAACCTGAAAATTTATAAACAGTTCAAGGATTGAGCGAGTAACTTAATCTAAAACTTATCTCCATGAGCAGTTAGAATTTTACAGGGGTCTAAATATGATAGAAAATTGCTAAGTCCTAAAATAGTGATCATCAAGGTTGATTTCCCTAAAAGATTAAGCATCTATGCTCTAAGGATATCTCATGTTGTTGCATTATTCTCAGGAACATTGAAGTCATGAATCAACACCAAATCACTTGCCAAATATTTAGGGTGAGTTAAGTGTAAGGACTCCTGTTGAATTTTCTCTTTGTTGGTAGATATCCCTAATGGATTTAAACCTTAAATCTTCACTAAAGTCATTTGGCTGTGGGATAGCATCTGGAATGCTTGCTCTTCCTTTGAGCATGTTTACAACCTCAGACATTGTAGGCCTATGCGAAGGTGATACCTGAGTGCACAGAAGAGCTACATTCATCAAAATTATTGCTTCAGTTGGATTTACCTCTGATCCCAACCTTTCATCCACCAGTTCTATTAAGTTTCCAGTACGCTGTAGATGACATGCCTGCAATGGGAATTCTATTACCTCTCTTTTACATGGTGAAAGTTCAGATATTTGCATTGGATTGGACAACTACCAGAAAAAGGGATTCATAATAATGCAAAAAATGGATAAGGGATTGAAGCAAAAGTAGAGTACCTTGTCTAAAAGGCAAACACAATTATCACTAGGCATGTAATTCTGATTGCACTTCCCACTAACAATTTCCAAGACCACAACCCCATAACTGTAAACATCAGCCTTGTAGGACAAGTGACCCCATAATGCATATTCCGGTGCCATGTACCCTCTGCAAAACAAAGTCAACAGATTCCAATTCATGATCAAGAAAACCTTTTTTTGAGTTGTATTATCAAAGGAGAGATAACTGACATTGTCCCAGCAATTCGGGTGGTGATATGGGACTTCTCTTCTTCATCAAGCCTAGCCAACCCAAAGTCAGATATTTTAGGGTTTAAATTCCCATCCAGTAACACATTAGAAGCTTTAATGTCTCGATGAACAATCTTGAGTCTTGATTCTTCATGAAGAAATGCAAGACCTTTTGCCATGCCAATACAGATCCTAAGCCTTGTTGGCCAATCAAGTTTAAGTTGATCTTTTGAGCCTATGCAAAAAGAAGTTAAAGTTTAACAATATGAATCATGATCACAAAATTCATGTTCTTGCTTCTAAAAGAAGTGGGAAAAATGAAAAGTACTAAGAGGGTGAAAATTCTAGCATAGGGTAATAACTGACAAGGCAGAAGACAAAAAAAGACATTAGTTTACACTTCTGGGTAGAAACTCACTGAATAAAGCATGAGCCAGGCTATTATTTTCCATGTACTCGTACACCAACATCAATTGATCCCCTTCAATGCAACATCCATGAAGTTTCACAAGATTAGGGTGTTGCAAACAAGATATTAGGCCTATCTCGTTTAAAAATTCACGATTTCCTTGCCGTGACTTTGATGAGAGTTGTTTGACTGCTACCAATGTACCATCAGATAATTGACCCTGCAATCCAATAGTTAATTGGAATTTTAAATGCTAGGGATGACCATAACTTTTTACTCTTACAAAAATATTGGGTGTTCACTTCAAATCTAATACCTTGTAGACAGAACCAAAACCACCTTCTCCAATCTTGTTAGCTGGACTGAAATCCTCTGTGGCCTCTCTAATTTGTTCTAATGTAAATGTCCCCATTTGAGAATCTTGTCTTTCAGTACCTGTTGGATTAGTCAGCCGTAAAATACATGTTCCAGAGGAACAACAACATATCTCAATTGTTTAGGAGTATTTGAGGCAAGTGCAAATGCTTGTTATGTACCAATATACATAGAAATGCTTGTCACCATAAATACTATAAGTGGATGCCAATTATATATAAGCATATACCCACAGAAGTGATAAATCGCTATCTCTAATAAAAGGCTATTGGATCCTGGAATGAGGCCTATATACAAAGAGATTATCAAAAGAAACCCAACAAACTTTTTGTTATACATAGGTCGAAATACTCAGGTGCAACATACCATTCAATTTGATCACGACATTGATTATTGCAATAAGCAAAAGGAACTTCAAATTAATGAACACAAATTCATGACGTTGTATTAATTATACTTCCTAATTTAAGGATGTCTTAAAGAGATGACACCAGTGTTTTTAATCCATTAAGTGTTTTCTTTTCATTCCTATCTTGCACCTCGGAGTCTGTTTCTTTAGATGTCTTTTCAGAATAATAAAATTATCTTGAAATTAAAGACAACTGAGCACACCATCAATAATAATTTTAAATATTTGAAATCGTTATGAAACTTGCAGCTGCTACAGAGAAGGTTCTTTGTCCAATGAGATGAATTACTGCTGCAAAGGTTTTGTGTGTCAATTTTAGCATAAGTTTTAGGCAGTGCCTAGTATTTTTCTTAGGATTTCATGATTTATTTTTCATGATTATTTCTGCTATGGTTAAATATTAATGGACTTTTTGGTCGAGTGTTGTAGGAAAACCCCAAAAAGAGGACTATGGCAGCAGCTAAGGTATAAAAAACACTTGGAAAGAGCCACTAACTAAGGGAGGAACATCATAAATCGTTCCTACGTTTTAAGGGCAAGGAATCAAAGATAACTCTCCTGATGCATCTCTTCCCAGGTTGGTACAGTAGGAATAGTTTAATGAATCCCTTATTCAATTCTTGTATTTTCCATTTTCATGATGGATTGCTGAACATTTTGGAGAAAGAGTTCAATGAATACTTTTGAGATTGTGAAGTAATTATCTTCTTGATTATAGTTTAGGTTTTCTCTTAATGTTTTGCTTCTATATTTGCTCATAATGCTTTGATATGATTTGGCTACTCATACTCTGTTTTGATGATTATGCTTTTTGATTTATTGGACGTCATCCTTTGGTTGTCTATTGTATAGTGTTCTTTGGCTGTGCATTTTTTGTTCCATGTTCTCTAAAACCACATGCTCGTATATTCTGCTTTAAGGAAGTAATATTATATTAGTTTAAGTTTAGAAGTACTGACATGCCAAGAATTGGATGGGTCATTTTAGTGGAAGTTTATATTAAATCAAAAGGAGATGCTTGGACTTTTTGGAAGTTAATTTAAACATGAATTTCGTGAAATCCAATCCTAGTCATGTTTGTCATAAGTAAACCCTAAACTTTTTGATTGAAAAGCTTGATAAATGCAGAGAATTTTGAAGTTGGCTCTGCAGTGTGCAAAGTCTCTCAATGATTGTTCTCATGAGTTCTTCCTCCTTCAACTCATTTCCAAGAGTCACATGTGAAGGCTAGTGGTTGCCTTGAATGACCACTTAATTACTTCCTTAAACATTTAGCAGTTGGAAACTTCTGATTTACCGAAGGGAAATGGTACTTTCAAATCAAATATAAAAATTCAGGCAAGTTCTTTTTGTGTTTGACCTATTATCTTAACCTTCTTACCCACTTTGGCCCTCCTAATGAGGTCTATCATAATGAACACTATATTCAATCTTACATAACCACATCTTGTAGCACCCTGCTATAGTTTAGCATGCAATTTCCTAGATGCTAAGTTTCAGGAAGTTTGAACTTTCAAATTGTACTCTTAGTTAGCTTGATCTCTTATTAAAAGAAAATGTAACTTATGTTACGAGTTGATTATAAGGTCTAATAATCATTAACAGGTAGATTCAAGATAAAAATCAGGAGATATTTGCTTGTGGTACTTGAAATTGGTTGAGAAAAATACAAACTTTAAAGATTATATAATATTAGTTAAGATTAAGAAGATAATAGAACAATTAACTATGACTTATAAAATACATATCTCACTATGAATAACCTCACTAAATTCCAGATGCTTTAACTAGAAGTTCTAAGAATCAAAGCGAGGTACTTCTGACTAGAACAGAAGTCATGAGGAAGATAATTAATTCCAGAATGGTATGGACATGATAGTACTTACCTTTTATTCTCCTAATTATTCCTTTGAAGCAGTTCTTCCACCAAAAGATTCCAATAACAATGATAAAGACAAAGCACAGAGCTGTAATACCAAACCCAACTCCAACAATTATCGTATGCCTTGCACTTTTATGTTCTGAACAAGGTTTGGAATCTGGAAGAGACAAAAAGAAACATGAGATCTAATTATTTCATAAAAGAGAATGGCACTAACATAATTAAATTTGAACCACAACTTAAAAAATTAAGCTTTGTTTTTAATGCAGAATAAAGGCAGAGAAACTAAGCTTAGCCATGTCATTATTAATAATTGACTTGCTCAATGGATAGAGAAGCATGTTTACTTTCTAAGTCCCGTGTAATAATACAATGTAAAAAATTCCAGCATGATTCTAGAGTTCTAATAGTTTAAGACAGTGTTACTCCGTCGTGCCCTTTGAATGTTATTCACAAAAAGTCCAAGAATGCGTATTTCACATACCAGTGAAATGGAAAAATTAAAAAAACAAACTCATGATCCATCTATGCATAAAAAACGGATGGTTGTGGAGAATAAGGTTTCTCTTACTGCAATACCTATCATCATGTATATAAACTTATTTTAACCATAAAGATTACAATGCAAAATTTAGCACCATCCATAAGTTGAATGCTGTTACATACAATTTGGAAATAAAGGGCACAATAACTCATTAACAAAGTTCCAAATATTTACAAAGACCAGGGTTTGCTACATCTAAATGATGAATATTCATACAAGCTATACTGAGATTAGATGATAATTGCTAATGTTGCAGGCAAATGGGTCATTTTACTGAACTCTTGAGCATACAAATATGTAAATAAGTAGAGAACACAGTAACAAGATAGCAGAGTAGCTTTGGCTTCCCTCCATCTAGGTAAGGCTCAAACTCAAAATACTCAGCCCATGATAATCATTGTTAATGAGGAGAGGAATAAAATTTTTGTTAAATTCCAATATACAAGAAAAATTAAGTAAACTGAAAGATGTAAAATGACCTGTAGTTGAGATGCTATCTTATAATCAAATGTATAACAAAAAGTCACCCCACATAAAATTGAATCATTATATAACTCACGAGAAACAATTGAGAGAGCTGATATGAGGGGACCATAAACTCCACCAACAGGAACCCTTGTAGTCCCCTTTCCAGCCCAATAGAATCGAATCTCCAGAAAATTGTCTGTTACACTGACATTATATGAGAACGTAAGTGGTTTTTCAGCACCATGAATTTCATCTTCAATATTAAAATCCTTCCAAACTAATTTTTCCTGCAACAGAGCAATCTTGTCAAATTCTGATTGGCCAGCAGAACTTAATTTTAAGATTTTGATCAATACCTGAACATAAATATCAAATAAGCGCTTCCCAAGACTTGCATACGTCTTATCGTTTGTAAATTGTATTTCTGCGAAGTGGAGTTTTACAGTATATTTCCCATTTTCCAAGCAATAGAGAAAATAAGTAAGCGAAAGTGGAGTAACACGAGCCGTTTTATATAATTCAGGCAAATTTGAAGATGGCAAAGCCCTGGTGTAACGAGCATTTAGGTAATTGCCATCATCCATGAAGTCCCCAGTGCTGCTAAATCCCCAGTGATTTTTATAGTTAATAAAATATTTAGCAGCATCACTTCCTAACAAATCTCCATCTCCTTCATAGAGAACATTTTCACCACTTTCCATCACATTTAAATTCTTTCCACCACAATTAACATGAAAGCAATGTGAATCTGCAATAAGTGAAAATTGAAGTTACAAAAAATTATGACATAACACTTGTGCGTCAACCATATGCAACTTCTAGGATGGTCATGGTGTACTATTTCTTTTTTGGGTGTTCAAATCTCAAATCAGTTCAAAGTTTTGATATGATAATAACAATCAGTACATATACATTATATAGTATATATCAATAAAATATAAAGCTATACACCCTTTTAATTAAAATTGAGCTTTTCTAGCATGGATGTAAGTTGTCAAAGTCGATTCAGTGATACATTTATCCAATTCTATATTTCCTACATACAGCAATATTCTTTGTCAAAATAACAATCTATAGGAACAAAAAACATATAACTCAAGTTAAAATATGTAAATAAATAAGATTAAGCAGTTGACAAAATGATAAGCACAGGCATACCAAGTATCAGTATATACCATTATATCCTTCCATTTGTGTTCATTTAATATGTGAAGTGAATACATGCATGCATATATACACTGAAGTAGATGTAGAAGGATGCTCTTTAACTTTCTAGGCTAAAATGAATCAAACTTCATATTGATCATTCATTTTTGAAGAAAAGGGAACGGATGTGAAAATGCAAAAGAAAATGCCATGCAAGTTGATTCAGACTTGATCAAGTAGCAAAAGGACCCGAATATATTATGTACTTACATGCAGGACAATTGGAGAAGTTTAAACATGGAAGAATCTGCCGTCTGTCAATAATCAACAACAACAGTGATACCAAATACTTCGCTCAAATTATTAACAACAGAGAAGATAGGTTCTTACAATTTGGTCCCGAAGAAGCTCCTAAACAAGTTTATGTTTAAATTTCTGCCCAAGTCAAACAATAATTAGTTTTACAATTACATCAAACTTGACGATATATATAAAAATAAAAAAAATATTTCTATTTATACACCATTTTCATTACATAATTTTTGCACCATTTTCCTTTTAGATGATAAAACAACAAAAGCATGCATGTTCCAACACACTACTGTGCATACATGCGCACTCACACACATACACTATCTTAATTTCCCAAAACTAGAAAAAAGTATGAAGTGCAAGAATTAAGGTGTATAGTAGCAAAGTCATATGAATAATTATTGAAAAAGACTTTGGATTCTAACAGGTCATCTCTACAAGCATGTTGATCTGGTCCTTGCCACGTAAAATTGTTGTAAGAAAGGTCACTGCAAACAAAAAAAAAACATTATCAATTGGCAATTTTTTTCATTATACCACAAACAAAATCATATTCTTCTCCAATTAGTGCAGAATCTATCCAAGATTCTATTTTACTAGAGTGGATTCAGAATACTTATAATAGATTCATAGCTAGAAAACTGTGGATACATAGTGTTTTTCAGAGGAATAAAGAAATGCGTAAACAAGAACAATTTGTAATAAAATCAAAATAATATTCTCACAATAGTAAAACAAATAAGGAGTTCCCACCCACTAAAGCAGAAAGATATTGAGTCACTGTGCTTAAAATCTAAATTGCTAGCTCCTTTGTCCCACGGATTGCAAGAATAACAGCTCATATTACACTTGCATTGGAGTTAAAAAGGATACTTTTGCAATATTGGAGTTAAATGAGTAAGAACTAAGAAACGTACACGCTGCTTCCATCCATCAAGACTGAGTTGGGAATATTACCACTTAGCATGTTGTGAGTTAGGAAGCTGGAAAACAAAAAAACAACAGAAAAGGGTTTACTAACTCCAAGGCAATAAAAAGGGAACATGTTTTAAAGTATGTTTCCTTATATGGTTATTTCTAAACACAAACTCGGCTTGAGGAAAAATATCAAACAATACCTACTTCGTTCCCCACATGAAGATATTCTTGCCATGAATATGTTTCCGAGATAAATTTCATTTCTTTTGTGATAGTTGACAGATATAAGGTAAATTACTTATTCCACATTTAGTTTAAAACACCATCTTTTAAAATTTAGAGAAGCTCACTTACAGAAATCTTAGATGCCCTGCATGTTTAGCATCTGGTATTTTCCCAACCAACTTATTGAAACTTACGTCCCTACAAAAGTTGAAGAAATAGTTCAAGTTTCATGGTTAAGAGTTTGGATTCTGAACTAGGGTTATGTGAATGTACCAACTAATTATTTTCTTATCAATTAGCATGATTATGCAATCAAGAATCTGCATCATGTTATTTGCTCATTGAAGCAAATTTTTTATTTATTAAACGTATAGCATTCTAGAAACAAGTAATAAATGCAATTTAAAATGAGAAAAGTGAAAAAATAAAGGAAGCTTAGGTTCTGGCCCCAATAATAGTAATAACAACAAAAATAAAAACAACCGCAACAACAAATGGGGCTGGCAACATATTGGTGCATTTTGTCTCCAACATTACATATAAGGATTAAATTAGCACAGGGATTGCTCCATGAAATGCAATATACATGTATTCCATCAGAAGTAGTACAATATATTGAACATTCAAGGATAGATAAATTAGAGACGATGACTGGTTTCATTTGAATCCTATAATTGATTGACCGAATAACATCAGATGATTTAATTTTACTGTAGTTTTTCGTTACAATTAGAAATTCATGGTCTACTTTTTACTTTCCTTTGGTTAATTTGTTCTATTGCCCTATGTACTAAATATTATTTACTTAGCAGAATGACTCTTTTCAATTGAAAAGACCTTATATCCAAGGCAACGTTTCTAAATTTCACCTAGCATTCCATCATCATTGACTGAACTGAAACTTGATACACTCCTGCCCTAGGGATGGGGGAGGTAAATGTGCATAGCTTTACCCTGCAAGAGGTAATGCCGATTCTTGGATTTGAACCTGCACCTCCAGTCACAAGGCTGCAACTGTATCATTGGGTCAAGGTTCACCCTCTTAAGCTTCATAGAGTCAAGCACTTGAACAATTTCATTGTACACATGCAGTTGCAGACACAGGTTAAAATATGCATGAATTGTATTATTCTCGCTTCTATACCAAATTTTTATTTAGTTATCTTAATTTTGTGCAGTAAGTTCAAAATAATTTTCTTCTAGGAATAAAATCCTGGTGGGGTGAAAACTTCGCTTTCTAGCTGTAGTATCATAACTTTTGGTTCAATTTATTCAGAGTGTTGAAGTACAAGTGGGATGTGAGTCACTTCTAAGTTTTATGTTCTCCCTTTAGCAGAAGTTTTCTGTCTATGAGTACTACTTGAAAGTGGACTTTTGAGCTTAGTCTAGACATACTTGTGCACCAAGGTTAGGTCCTTAGAACTTAAAAATTTGAGAAAGCCTTGGTTGCAAGGTTAAGGGAAAAAATGCTGAACTTATTTAAAGTTGAAAGATTATAAATTTTGAAGCAATTTAACATCGACTGTGGATGTCCATACACAAGCTTTCAAGTTCTCATCTTCTTAGGTAAAGAAATTATTGGAGGACCAATACTAGGGGTTATTTCATAGGAGGCTTTCGACCAAGCATTAAACTGAAACTACATATAAATTTCAGTCTACCTCCATATTTCGGTAGTTATGGGTGGCAGCACTTTCAGCTATGATGAGGTCATTGAAGAGAAACACATGAGTGATAAGTGAGGCCACTAAAACATATGTAACAATGTATTATCAGTAGAAACAATTATGTTAGTTTAGAGCAGAAAGTAGGAACAATTTCATGTTGTTAAATATGTGTGTATTAGAAGGATTGGGGGTAACAGTATTGTTCTCTGTAATTTGGACAGAAAACTCATCTATACAGGAGTCAAAGACACTGGGATAGCAAGTTATGTCGTAATTTCTGTGTATGTGATTTAAATCTATCCATTGGTGTTGTATTAGATATTTTTATGTATGTAATGATAACATTTGTATTTGAGGAAAAAGAAATATAGTACTTGTATTTGCTTCAATAATAAAAGAATTGAAAAAGCAAAGTTTGACCAAAAAATTCAAAATTTCTACTTACAACATAATCAAGAACTGCTTATCCCACAAGTAGCTAGGAAGCTCTCCAGTAATATGGCAGTTTCTCAAAATCCTACATTAGAAAGACTGAATTACATTAAACAATAGCAGAAAAAAAAAATTCAAATACCTTTTTACACAAAAAAATTAAACATACAGTGTCTCTATTCTTTTCATGCTTCTTAAATTAGGAAAATCCTGACTTGGACCATTTATGTCACTAATCTTCCTGTATCAAAATTTTCACCCCATGAGCTAAATATAGACGTAACAAGAAAAACAGGGGAAAACATTAAACTAATAAAATAATTAGTAGGCATTTTACTTACAATTGAGTTAAATTACTCAAAAGATATATATTTGATGGGATAGGTCCCTCCAGTCCAGTTGCAATCATTTCTCTTCAATGATGTACATTATAATGAGAATATCTATCTTAAAATAACCAAAATGAAGGCTTTATCTATTGTGAAAAGCTAGAGTAAATGTGAAGTACTGTTAAAACAAGAAAAAAAATAAGTGAATTGCAATCTCACAATCTTTGAAGTAATTTCCAATTCTGTATGAGGAAGCTAGGTATTTCTCCATTAAAATTGTTATCACTTATCCTGCTGCAGTGCACCATGAAATGATATTTTTCAGGGGAAAGTGAGAGTATTTACTTTCTAAGTAACAGTTAAACTTACAAATCTCTCAAATTCTGCAACTTGGCAAGTGTCACCGGTAAGTTCCCAGACAATTTATTGGACGTTAAAATCCTGCAAATTTAACACTCTTGTAAAAAGAATCAGATACAGAGTGTAATCTTTCAAATTTATTCTGACAGTAATACAATTGAATCTTGGAAAATAAATACAAATCCATTGCCTTACAAATTTTCCAGGTGAATTAGACTTCCAAGTTCATGGGGAACAACACCAGAAAATTGGTTTCCTTCAAGGTTCCTTTTTTGAGATCAGAGAAAAAGAAGTGAAAAAAGAGAAAATTTAGAGAGAATAAGATCAAAAGCACAACACTGTTGATGAGATCATGCACTAACAAGTTTATGTAAAGTTTGCTGATTATAGTTACCCTAATTTCTGATTAGTTGGCCTTTTTTACAATAGAAATTAAATTCATCATTAATATCTTTTAAGAATAGTAACTTGGTAATCTGGTAAATAATCACAACACATGACTAGAATATTGCTTGAAACTTCTGCAAGCATATAATGGCAAATATGAGCCTAGTTTCAGAGAATAACTAAATGAGGAGGTTTATTTATAAACTTACAGGTATGTTAGAGTGGTAATTCTTCCCAACTCTATAGGAATTTCCCCTGACAAATGATTAAAAAATAGAGAGCTGCGCAACATAATGTATTTAATACTGAAGGCAATGAACTAGATGAAAACTTCAATTAATCGAGAAGAACTTACATGGAAGTTAATCTCGTTGAACCCCATTCCTTTGGAATTGTACCACTTAGGTAGTTCAAAGAAAAATCACTACAATGAAAGCAAATTTCATTTTAATTTGCAAGGTGACAAGTTAAAGTTCAACCAAAATGGTAACAAAAATAAGTTGAGACGAAAAAACAAGACATAAATCTGTGTAAGTTTTTAAAAGTTCTTACACTTTTTTGAGGTAAGGAAGCTTAACCAATTGAGGTGGAAGCATGCCAGTAAGGTTGACCGACTTGAACTCGCTAAAACATCGAAATATTTTTAAAGTTAGGCTCAGCCAAGCAATTTCAAAATTCAAAGTCCACAATGAATTTCTTCTCATATCTGCGACTATAAGGAAACTACGGATTAAATATATAAACAACTATCTGTGTCAAAAAATATAGCAAAGCATAAATTACTTCAAAACATTCAGGATAAGATAAAGAGACTTTTACATCAGTACTACATGACAGGTGTTATTTTCAGCACAGTAATCACACTCAATTCTCCTTTCAGATTCTTTAGGTGGAACTGGTGTTGATCTCAGTATTTTAATAGGACAATAATCACTATCAAACTCCCAAGAGGTGCCCCCCAGCGTGCTAATGATTTCCTTAAGAGCATCAACTGAAAATATTTTGACACAGTCATTATAACCTGACAAATCAAGTTGTATAGAAGAAAAGGAAACAATATAAATCGAAGTTAGAACAAGGAGTTTATAAAGCTTGACATAAGGTATCTCCATATATAATTCGGAGAACTGACAACAGAGATTCACTGTCTAACTTGATATTGACCATGGTGGAGCAGATAAGGTAATATAGATATCTTTAACAAGAACAAACAATCCCATCATTAAAACCATCAAAATTGATTTCTTGAATGAATTCTTTCTGTGAAAAGTTTAGTTACTCAATATATATCTTTGAACGTTAACTTTTCATTTAAATCACCATTGCTTCTTATTTTTTATTTGCAAACTTTACACTCAAACCCTACCTACATGAGTTGGCATTAGGGTCAAACTGAGTTGAACCTTCACTTCAGAGATCCAAGATTTAGGAATACTTGATGGCATTGTTGCATAGACATAACATAGTAAAAGTATTCATGTAATGCAAAGGAATCAGAGTCTTAACCAAGTACAGAATCTAATATATAAAGGATAGAAAATATTCAAAACCCTTACCAAGTTGGTATAATAAAATATGAAAACTAAAGGAGCAAGCTCCTTTTACTCCAGACTTAGTGTGCTTTAATACTGGTCATGAATTTCAAATTCTTACTTTTTTTTAGTTAGAATTTGAAATTATTTTAGTTTTAAGAAATGGAATTATTCTCATCCAATTTTAAAATTTTATTTTCATACTCCTAAACCAAAGAATATACTTTCTCATGAGACATTTAAAGACACTCTCACATACATACTTCTCTCTTAATCAGATTAACAGGAAAATAAATACATTACAAAGTTGAGGAAAACTTGCCATACCAATGGAGCAGTACCAAGACATATTGAGTTCAATTTTCCTTTCTTTTTATTAAGATGAACAGGGTGAAATTAAGGTGAAGAGACTGTTCCTACTGTCAAATTAATGTAAAATTGGAACAAGTTCTGATATTTAACAGGAAAAAGACACTTACAGCAATACGGGTCATCATACTTGTACTTTCAAAACTACAGAAGAAGTACCAGAGATCAATTAAGATGTATGATACAAACTTTTCCGTACATTACTAGGTTCAAGATACCACAGACAAAACAAGATAAGGTAATACTAGAATGTGTGAGACTCGTAGTTTGTACTTAGCCAAATGGTTAAACAGATCTAATAAGCAGCATCCTAAGAATAAAATACTGATTCTTACCCTCCTCTTGAGGTAGTTTGCATTCTGCATATTCTAGCCATCTGAAACAACTCAGAGTAAAGAGTACCAAAGCAAAGAGTGTCCTAGGTACCATTCTCACTCACTCAGCACACAGAACTGTCTTCACCTGCAACACCAACACAGAACTGTCTTGTTTTGTGTTGATAACTTAAATTTGCCCCTGGAAATGAGCTAAGCATTTGGACGGCTAGAAAATGTTAAAGCCAAGTTCATAATAATGAAGGTTGGAAAGGCAAAACTCCACTACAGAAATAAACAGTGAGAGAATACGCACGTGAACGTTGCTTTATTCTCTTTTTTTTTCTTAAACAGTCAGAGAATACTCTCCTGAAATGTTGATAAAATGATAAGATAAAGTTTGAATATATATATATGTTATAATTTGGTTATATTTTTATTCTGATCTTTAACACTCTAAATAATAAATTTGTTTGTAATATATATGATTTTTAGCTGAAAGTGAGGTTGGCTTATGGTTCTAACTTGTTCAGATATCTATTTGTGTAGTCCTTGTTTGTTGTTGTTGAATGAATAAGAGATGACGAACAAACTTATGGATGAAGAAAGAAATATCTTTTCTACTATTCCAAAAAACAATGACTTTAACAGACGAAAGCTACTTTTCAGTAACAGCCATTCAGGCCTTGACACCATGTCGCGGTCACACATTGACGAAATTACGGATAAATGCCATAGAAAATCGTGTTCTACAAAGAAAAACCATTATAAAGTTAAATATAAACAAATTAATTACTTTAAGTATATTTAACTATACTATCTCAAAAACATAATTCAATCAATCCACTTTTTATTTTTAATATCTTTTTTTGTATTCTTATATCGATTTTTAATTAAATTGTTTCAATAAAAAAACAATTTAAAATATGCTTAATGACATTAAATTATAATAACTCTTCTTTTACGCACACAAAAAATTAACTTTTGGCTGCTAGAAAGAATTTGCTTTTAAACATCAAGAAACAATTGAGCGCATGTTTGTACAAACATTATAAACGTCTATTTGGTTCGACACTTTCCGCGTCCTAGAATTAATTCCATTTGTGAAACTGTACGTCCTAGAATTAATTCCATTTGTGTAACTGTACTCTCCTTATTATAAGTCACTTTAGACAATATATTATACATATAAAAAATAATTAATCTGATTTTTTACTAATATTTCATTTCTACTCTTATCAATTATTATTAAATTAATGGTTTGCAATACATCACTACCAACACTCCTTATTATTCCTTTTAATAAAACGAGAGTTTTTATTTCTTTTTTAATTAAACAAGTGTTATACAGGATAGCCGAAAAGTCGACTAGTCGACAAATGTCACGCCCAAACACGTAATTAGACGTGAATAAGTCCGATTAAACACAAAGCATGGTTAAGGTGCAATTGGGCCTCTAACTGGACCTAAAAGCATGCCCACAACAATCAAAGTCCATCCAGAGCAATATAAATAGCAGAAGAGGCACAACACCCAAGGTTTATTCACTCTTATTCTTCTGGTACCTAACTCTCGGACTGACTTGATCGTCAGAATGTCTTCGCAGATATTTTCTCATACTTTTTAAAAAAAAATTTATATGAATCGAGAGTCTTCAACATCTTTATTTAATGGTTAAAATAAATCAATATTAAATAAAAATAAAGATATAAATTTGAACGATAAAGAGTCACATAAATAGGGACAATTGTTAATTACTTATTTTTAAAACGTTATTTTCATTATTTAATAGCAGTTCTTATAATCATATATTTAATAAAGATATATAAATGAAAAAAAAAATTATTGAAATTGTATTTTATAATAGCTATTTTTTTTCGAAATATACCTTATAATAGTGACTAAAGGAAGTATTTTGTATTACGATAAAAAAAAAAGTTGTCTCGTGATTTATCAAATATCAAAATATACTATTATATTTTGTTCCTATGTGACTTATTTTAAAATCAAACACAGAATAATTATTTTTCTATCGAGTTTCATGTTTTTTTAGCAAATCAAATAAACTTTGTGTTGTGGCTCAATCCTCTATATTTATAAGTTGAACCACAGGAATCATATCCATGCAAATTATTTTCTTATATAATAAATTGATGTTTAAGAATAAATTTTATTAATTTTAATAGTTAATACAGTTCAAGTAGAGTATTAAATAATTCTAACTGATATCCGCACAAAAATTTATTAAGAACAAGTTTTTCTTTCTTAGAAAGTTAAAAAGAAAACTTCAAATAGTATAATCCAACTACCGACATATTATTTTATACAAGGTATTTATTTATATAAAAGAATTATAACAAACTCTTTATAAATCATCACTTAATAGAAATGTGATCAATGTTGTTAACTTATACGTGTATATCAACAAAATAAATTTAAGTGATACTAAAAGACAAAAGCATTTATTTATTTTGATTCATTTTTTATATATATTATTATATTGTTAAAGTTAGTTGTTAGGTGAGAGTATTTTTATAGGAGTATAAAAGTATTATTTCTTTATTTACATGCATTTTGCATGTCGTAGAAACATGGTTCGGCTCATAGTGCGGATCGAGATGTCGAGTTTCTTGTCGCCAGTGACTCATGGTGAAAGGAATACATGATTGTGAATGACATAGCTCATTCGGTTCATTCCATCGCTGTTTATTATTCATGGACACAAAGAAGGTTGCAGATAATGTTAATCAGCATGAAGCGGCCATCACTCCGAGGAAAGCCACCTTGGTGCTCTCAACTTCCGGCAACGCTCTTCTGGTTTCCAACTCCGGCAAGTCCCTTTCGTCCTCCAAGAACCTCGCTGGCCAGAAGAAGTACGTCAGACAGGTGACGGGGCGCCACAACGACACGGAGCTCCACCTGGCGGCGCGGCGCGGCGACTCGGTGGCCGTGAGGAAGATTATGGACGTGATCGATGCCCAGATGGTGGGGACTCTGAGCAGCTCTGATTTCGATGCGGAGGTCGCGGCCATAAGGTCTGCCATTGTGAATGATGTGAATGAGTTGGGAGAGACGGCGTTGTTTATTGCCGCTGATAAAGGGCACCTTGATGTGGTCCAAGATATTCTGTTCTATTCTTCTACCGAAGGGATTTCGTTGAAGAATGATCTAGGGTTTGATGCCTTTCATATTGCTGCTAGCCGTGGTCACCTATGTATGTATTGACAACCTCAACCTAATCAAATCTTCACCTCTCGTTAATTTTCTCTCTTCTTCCCTGCCTCTGAAAGAACTAATATTTTTACCATGTGACCAGAAATAACTAACAGCTAGAAGAGTATTTTTTTAGGACAAAACTTGACTGCAATTTTCAGGTTACAATTTGAGTTTTCGCTTTAAAATTTGATTTAACATATGTTTTTATTTGGTGCTAACTTTTGTTGAAGATTAGGACTAAGAACACCGAGTAACTACATAATTGTCTTTCTTTAACTTACTTTTGATTGGAGCAGAAAAGAGTAACAATAACAAGTGGTTTAAATCGATAACAGTGATATATATGCAGACGCTTCTATCTGAAAGTACACTCACTTATAGACACTGCTTTATTTTTTTTTGTATATTTTTCTCTTTATGTATCTATTAGCTTGAAGGTGTGTAACAATCCTTTTCCTTAAATCTATGCCACAAAAGGCGTAAAGATTTTTTAGAAAGTTAACGTACGTGTATAACTATTTATACTAAACCTTCAATAGCTAATGAAAATTAATTCCTTTTTGGCAGGTATTGTTAAGCTGCTACTAGAACGTGATTCGGGGCTAATCAAGACAGTTTCCCGATCAAATGCAACCCCTCTTATATCTGCGGCCACAGGCGGGCATACGAGTGTTGTTGAACTTTTGTTGTCACGTGACCCTAGTCAAATAGATTCATTTAGATCAAACGGAAAGAATGCACTTCATCTATCTGCCCGCCAAGGACATATTGATGTTGTAAATTTATTGCTCGCCAATGATAAACAACTTGCTAGAAGAACTGATAAGAAAGGCCAAACTGCACTGCATATGGCTGTGAAGGGCGTGAGTTGTGAAGCAGTCAGGAGCATTCTTCGCACTGATGCAGCAACTGTCATGCTTCCAGATAAGTTTGGCAATACTGCATTGCACATAGCCACAAGGAAAAAGAGAGTAGAGGTATTCTACACTACCTGAATAACTCAACAAGAGTATTGTTATTTTTCTTAAAACATGATTGAAAATAGTACATGATTACAAGTACTTTCCGTTGAAAATTTTATGCTTATGGTAAGTTTATTGAGTATGGTCTTTGATTATGTGGTTATATAAAACTTGTTACAATGATAATAGAGAGAAATTAAACTCCTATAATATGTCATAGTTTCATGCAGATAGTGAATGAGCTATTGCTTCTTCCACAGACGAACGTGAATGCCTTAACAAGGGACCACAAAACATCTCTTGATATTGCTGAATCCCTTCCACCATCAGAAGAAATCTTAGAGATAAGAGGTTCCCTAATTCGTAACGATGCAGTTAATGCGAACGATCTGAACCACCCAAGGGATGAGCTCATTAGGAACACTGTGACGCAAATTAGAAAGGACGTTCGCTCACAGCTCAAACAAACTCGCAAAACGAACAAGAACGTGAACGGAATCGCCCTGGAGCTACTCAAGTTACAAAGACAAGGTATCAACAATGCCACCAACACAGTAACGGTGGTTGCAGTTCTCTTTGCCACGCTTGCATTTGCTGCCATTTTCACTGTTCCGGGTGGAGATTATGATAGTGGGGTGGCAGTGATGCAAGGCACAATACCTTTTGAAGTCTTCTTTTTGTGCAATTCCGTTGCGCTTTTCACGTCACTGGCTGTTGTGGTAGTTCAGATCACCCTTGTGAGAGGGAGAACAAAGTCTGAGATGAGGGTTGTGAAGGTGATCAACAAGATGATGTGGCTAGCATCTATATGCACCACTGTTGCATTCACATCGGCGTCTTATATAGTAGTTGGTAGGCATCACAAGTGGGCTGCATTGTTGGTGACTATTACTGGGGGAGTTACAATGGCTGGTGTTCTTGGTGTTATGACGTACTATGTGCTCAAGAGTAAACGTTATCAAAGAGCCAGGAAGAAAGACAACATATTCATTAGTGGATCAAACTCCGGCTCAGAAACTGAATTAGAAGTAGCACAAATTTATGCCATTTGATGATGCCTCCAGATTTAAAGAGAAGGTTCCTGTGCTAGTGCTTCTATATATGCCTTACTCTCTTTACTCTTAACATACTCCTATATTCAGGGACTCATTTTTGCCACTTCAATTACATCACAACACAACTGTATCTGTATGTGTATACCTTGTTTTGGTTGAAACTAGATCACAGCATTTCTCATACAAACTAAACTAGGTTTTCTTTTAGGACAAAAGGCTAATTTTATTCAGCAATATTGGCTTAGACTCACCAGGTGAAGCCAAAAAAATACAGTACAGAGCATGCATAAGAATCACATGTTTTAATATTCCTATCCCACCGAGTACTCTATTCTATAAAGAAAAGATCATTTCAGTATTACATTACACCCTCCAAAAATTATACTATACTTCTACACTCAAACACTTATATTAAATGACTTGAACTTTGTAGTATAAAAAGTTTTATGCACAAATTTATGAATATTTAGATACTACTTCAGTGTGGTGTAGCCATGACTCCTAGACTACAGCTAGCCAAATAATCATGAACACCATTTGCAGCTTTCTCCTTGTACCTTTCCCATATGTTTCCAAACATGATAAGCCATAGCCTTTTGTAAGAAAATCATAAGGTAGCCAAATAATTCAGGAAACCATACATAGGGAAGATGAAGTACTCCTTTCTCCTCAGTATTGTACAAGCTGTGACTTGGTTATGCGTACATTCTTCATTATTCCACTTGGTTAACTTCTTTTGAAAAACAATATATTACTTGTTTAAGATTGAGACATAATTAGGTTGTTTAAAAAATGTTAGCTTTCCCATCTAAAGCTTTTAGGAAAGAGTTGGTTCATGCCGAAATACCAAGTAGTTATAATACAAATCAGAGTTTCAACAGTCAACACACACCATATATATAACAACCAAATCTAGCAATTTGGTAGGTATATATATTTAAACTCAAAAAGAGGTGGCATAGAAAAAGCTAAAATTGGTGTCAAGAATTGCAACAACAAGCATGTATCTTTTAGATGTTATATCATTGTCTTCGACTTTCTTCCAAATGGTCTTTTGTCTATCTACAAAGCTCCAAAGATGGTATTTCACCCTGTTATTAAGAATTTCAAAGCAGTTGTTGTGGAGAATAGTAAAGGGAGGAGTAAATTGGCTTGGCTAAATTGGAAAAAAAGGATTGTAAATCAGAAAATGAAGGTGCCCTGAAGACACTGCTATTTGATGGTTTTTTAGGAAATGTATTCCATTAACGTGTTGACTAAGGCTCTAATATATTTATCAGTAATTTGTCTTGTTTTTATTAAATAGTTATTTTCAACAAAAGACTATCAGTTCAGCTAAATAGATATTCATAAAAATATAAACAAATTCAAATACTCAATTTTTAAATGATTAGATACTTACAGAGACAAAATTTGAAGGACCAAAGTCTCCTCTCCCAATCTCCTATAAAGAATCTCAAGTAAAACAAAATTAATAAAAGAAATAATGCTAAACATCGATCATTTTTTAACATACGGAGGCTTATAACCACACCTTTCAAAAGTCTATAATCACAAATAACCATTAGTAGCACGTATGCCAATATTAGATAACAGAGTTTAAAAAAATAATCAAAAGTTTTTAAATTACCTTTTCTAACCACAATTGTGATCCTTCAATCAAGTCAAGAACTTCTTCTATAGAACATAGGTTGGCAAAATGGGACGGGCCGCGCGGGCCGGCCCGCAGCCCGCAAGAAATAACGCGGGGGAGGGTTCCCCTCTTTGACCCGCCAAACCACTTAAACCCGCCCCACATAACTCGTGGTCCGTGTGGGCTGTCGACGGGACGGGCTGGTCCGTCACCCGCAAAAACCTCCATCTTATATGTGCTGTCCTTTCTCATCATCAACCATTTTCACTTCAATTCCTAAAATCAGAAGCTCTCTCTCTGTGCCGCGATTCCTCCACCGCAAGCCGCCCTCCACTGCGAACCGTCGTCCTCCACCGCGAACACCACCAGCTTTGCCAGAGGAATGTGAAAGATTGAGTTCTTCAACCTAGCCAAACTTCTTGTTTTTATACTTCTTGTGTTTCGAATAAAAGTTGGTATTTTTCTGGAGTTTTAATACTTGTCATCCTTATCGGTCGTAATTGATAAATAGGTGTTAATAATAAATTTTTTATCATGATATTTGCAGATCACTTTTATACACTGTGAAATTGTTGAAAAATTAAGTCATTAGTTATCACCAACTTTTATTTAGTAAGTAAATGTTTAAAAAACTCCTTAAATAATTAGGAAGGATTAATGAGAGAAAATTACTTATGATGTTATTAAAAAAAAAATTATAATTTTATAATAATTATTTTGAAAATTTATATTAATATTATTTTTAAATTTACAATATACCATTAAGAAATTTAAATTCTCCTTTTGAATTAAAAAAAATTACAATGTAGAGAAATTAGTTATACTAATAGAACTTCAAAACATAATCACATATCATTGGAGAAATATATCAAGTTCTGCATCAATCAGATTACTATAAAGTGATTAAAATCTAAAACGTCATGCAATGCCTTGGACTTGGTTGGATACCATGTAAGGTTCAATCCTTCATATCTGTTTTTCAGTATCACTTCATTGAACACAGCATATAACTTCCTTAAATGAATGTTACAGAACTTTTAGTCATAACGAAAAATTATGAAAGAACTTAACTTGCGATATGGAAATAGTAATATTTAAAGTGCATCCGTGATATGGAATAATAAATATGTCAATATATATATCCTAAAAACTTATTTAAATCTTAAATATTTTAATATTATTTTCCAGTAAAAAAAATCTTAATCTATCCTAATAACATTACAAAGATAGTAAACAAACAATAATAAAAAATATTAAAGTTAATTGTTCACCCACCTAAAATTGTAAAATATAAAGTGTCATTCAAAGAAAATGCAGAAAGATATGAAAAAGAAAATGTTAATGATCACGAAAAGACCATATTTTATTAATTTTTATTTTCATATTGAATATTGATGAGTATATGCTGCTTTCTCCTGGGAACGTGTAAGTTGTGTTATAAATTACAGCTTAAACATGAGAATGTTTATGAATTTATTTATCTCAGAAAAAATAGTAGCAAAAAACCACGTAATTGTTTTGATAGCAGGACCTTCTTGTGTTTGTTTTGCAATAGAATCTTCTTTCTCTTGTGTTGTGTTTCTTAGAAATATGCTTTCCTTTTTCAGAAAGCAAATTCTGAAATTAGTGGCTTCAAAATGAACAAGTCCCTCAAGTTTAATATTCCATCATTTCATCTTCAATGGACTCATCGTTTCCAGGCCCAAACCACCTAAACGACCAAAACGACGACGTTTTCCTCGACGCCTTACCTCACTGCCCCTTCGACCATTGTCTCGCTACCGCTGATACTTCACCGGAATCTTCCACCGATGCTTCTATTCTTTCCGACCTCAACCCTCCCCCTCCATCTCCGGCGACCACAATCCGCCGCCGTTCATCCCGCCGTCATTCTCCAGCTTCGGAACCCACGAAAACCGGTTCCGACGATACTTCGACCACCGTTCCCTTTACGAACCTAAGGAGCGATAGAAGCCTCGAAACTCCGAAAGAAAACGAGGATTCCCTCGAGAAATGCGATTCGAAACAAAAGAAACTTCGTTCCTCTCCATCTCCAAGCGTTGCCACCGAAGAGGGTGGCGAGGAATCGACGTTAACCACCGCCGAAAATGACGAAGGAACCACCGATTCCGCGGACTCGGCCGTGGAACTCGGTAATCCCCCTATTAACTCACTCGATTATGTAACGGGTTTGGTGATTAGAGCAATTGTGTTCCAAATCAATGTTTTTTTTGTGTTAGTGAAATGCCCGATGTGGTTTATGATACACGCTTTCATGTTTTTTATGGACCCTTTTGGAGCAATTAGAAAGGGGAAGGGATTGTTGGTGGATATTTTGGGTAGAGTGTTGTGTGGTGTTTTTGGCTGCATTGGTTCTTCAGCTCAGGGGATGTTAAAAGAGCACAAGTCTTTGTGGAATGTTGCATTTAGGTGTGGGTGGGGATTGTTGTGGTCAGTCTATGTTTGTTGCATTTTATTTGCTCTTTTGGTTTGTTCTCTTGTGGTGAGTGGGTTTTTGATGAAGAGTTTGGTGGAGAAGCCTTTTCAGATGAGTCAGGGTTTTAACTTTGATTACACCAAGCAGAGTCCTGTTGCATTGGTGCCTGTAATGTCTTGTGATAATGTTGGGGGTGGGCATGATTCTAAGACGAACGTTGCTGTTGGAGAGTGGATGGGTAGAAGGGTTATACCTGCTAAGCAGAAGGTGCAGGTCACTGTTTCATTGGTTGTGCCAGAGTCAGAATACAACACAAATCTAGGCATCTTTCAGGTACTTATCACTTATCTGATTCATTCTAATTAATTCAGAGAATTACATGAACTTCTTGCATGATGTTTTACTTGTTCTAGTATAAATGTGCAATGTTAATATGGGAATCTTTGATGGTTTTGGTTATATTATAGTGTTTATACTTCTATCGATAGTTCTGTAGCATTTAAGTGTCAACCTGGTACTAGCTTTAACTCTGGATATCTTTTTTTAATTTTCGCGTTATACCAGTATTGCTGGATTGGAGTTTGGATAGAAGAAATGATGTAAACATGATTCTAGTGTTTCAAGAATTAGTTTCCCAATAGCTTCTACTGTGGCTATGTGCATCTGTGCTGCTGCTGTTTCTCATGCAATTATTCAAAGATTTTCCAGCCATTGAACTCGTTTGTTAGGAATTGAACTGGCTTAGAGACTCCAATCCATGGTGCCCTTATCTAATTGTTCATTTTTAATGGGTGACAACAAACAGGGTAGAGAATTATCAGCACAATCCTCTTCTGCGATATATGCCAAGTTTGATATTTACTTGTGTTAGAGACGAAGAGACTTCACTGGCCTTTACATAGAAGCTAAATTTATACCTCAAGTGGTTATTTTTTTCTTTCTACGTGCTATGTTTCCTATCAGTGTGGTGTGTGTGGGTGCTGCGAAATAGTAGTTACTTGCATTTATTAGGCAAATAAGGGATCGCTTTTCTTTGATTGTTTGATCATGATTTCCTTAATAATTTCATTTTGTTAAAATTTCCATTTCCTTTTTCTTGTATTGTTCTGCTTAAAAATCTGAACTGTGATGATTGATGATATTTACAGTTCATACTTCATAGGTTACTGTTGCTTACGAATTCTTTTGTGAATTACCTATTTCGTAGATCAAGCTAGACTTCTTGTCTTTTGATGGCAAAACAATTTGGACTGCAAACCAACCTTGCATGTTAAAATTCATAAGCGAGCCTATCCGGCTAATGATGACATTCCTCAAGATTGTACCACTTGTCACTGGTTTTATATCAGAAACCCAGACACTGAATATCAAGCTGAGAGGTTTTGTTGAAGGGAATGTACCAACTTCATGCTTAAAAATAACACTTGAGCACCGAGCAGAATATCCACCTGGTGCTGGCATTCCTCAAATATATGATTCATCGGTTATTATTGAATCAGAACTTCCCTTATTCAAGAGAATCATATGGCATTGGAAGTTGAGCATATTTGTATGGATCTCAATGATGGCTTTTATGATGGAGTTACTATTTGTTCTAGTGTGTTGCTTGCCTATAATTATTCCAAGAACCAGGCAAGGGAGTGGTTCTGCTCCTGTTACTGGTACTTCAAGTTGAGGAGACAAGTTTCTTCCCAAGGCATCGTGTGACCACAACAGAAGATGTTTTTTTCTTCCAATAATATTATTACCTAGCTTTTCCTGCCATGTATATCTTGTTTAGTGAGGCATCCTAACTTAAATTCTTTTGTCCTTCCGAGTTCCAATTGTTCTTTCTTAATTTCCTTTCCAGATCAGCATGTGTACATGTTTACTTGGAATGTTACTTGACCATATCTATGTCCATATGAATTTACTTATTTTGTCACTATCTTTTTTTTAACTTGTCAAGAATACTTAATTTTATTTCGTAAGAAAATCAGACAAAATGTTTAGCAAAACGGAAAATAATATTCTATCATATAATAAATTATAATAGTGAGATATTATAGAATATGCAGTGCATGCAGGTATTTTTCATCAGTGGTTGGGTTTAGACAATATTTTTGACACAGGCCATGTGTCAGTGCATCCATTTTCTTTTGAATATTTTATTTTCAAATTCTAAATCCAACTAATAAAAAGGTGACTGTTTCTTACTGCACCCCATAGGTTTAATATTTTTTTTATCCTTTCTTTTGCCAACTCCAGCTTTTCGATTAGAATAATTTCGGATTATAATTCAGACATACATTTGAAAAAAGACTTTTGGATTAAGACATTCATAATCTGAAAACTAATCATGTATATGAAAAAAGTTTTTGGATTATGTAATTTTCAGAGGTTTTCGGATTATGTAATATGGAAATTAATTATGAATTTGAGAAAAGTTCTATAAACTGAAATATTACAAAAAAGTATTTTTGGGAATATGAAATTTTTTTGGAGGTGAGAGAATAATATATGGAGGTGCAGGAAGAAACAGTAAGGGTCTGTATTTTTGCACCACCCATTTCTATTTTCCGATTGCAGCACACTTAAGTATTTGGTAGATGTTATTTCAAACATACCCCTTGTGCATGAAATTTCTCCCACTTTCTCAATTCTTTGTTTCTCTTTCCTCCATCATTTTTCTCTTCCTAATTCATTGGTAGGAACCACTATATCCAGGAAGTGTCTTTTTTCTCTTCCCTTTGTTGCTCATATCATACTATTTATTTATTATCTGTCTTTCTAATATTTAAAATAAATAAATTTGTATAAATAAATAAATTTATTATCTGACAAACTATATATATATATATATATATATATATATTATGTAGTTGAAAATTTGATAATAGAATAGGTTAAATCTAACCCTTTAAACTTGACCATAAAAATAAATGGAATCAAATTAGTTCGTCATAATAAATATATAGGCCGAAAAAATTGGTCTACTTTATTACTTATTTTTTACCTCTTATATTATTCAACAATAATTAATAATTAATTTATAAATATCATCATTTAAATTACACAATACAAAAACTTACCCTTTTAAATTTTATTTTTTATTTTATTTTAATAAATCAATGTCAAATTGTCAATTCTCCTCACCTCCGTTTTATCATCCTTTTGACAAACTATTTTTCCCCTAACATATTTAAAAATAGATAAATAAAATTTATTTTTCAACATTGATAGACATCAGTTTACATTGCATTCTGAACTACTAACTATGATATTAGAGATAAATTATCATTATTATTCTTTTCTTAATGTCTCCATTTATTAATAGAAGGCAGTTAATATTTATAAAAATAATTGACCATGATGGATTAACTTTGATTAATATTTTGAAATTAATAAGTAATATTCTATTTATTGATAAGTAATAATTTAGTATATCTTTTATAATTAATAATTGATATTAATTATATAACTGATTTTTAATTTTTATTTTAAATTATTAACTAGTATACTGTTATGATGTACTAATTAATAATTAATAATAATAACAATATTACAAAATTATTAGTATACTTTTATAATATAATAATAGTAATTAATTATTAAATAATTAATAATCAATATTCCATTTATCTAATGATTAATTAATATTCTAATTAATAGTTATTATTAGTGGTGGATCACAATTATTTAGGAAATAATGGTAGTCCAATTAATATTCTTAAATGAATATGTTTTGTCAATAGTATAGTCAATTCGCTGAAAGGAGTGCGTAAATGGAAAGTTTTCATACATACGTACATATACATACATACGTACATATATATACATACATACATATATATATGTATATATATATGTGTATATATATATGTATGTATATATATGTATGTATATGTATATATATATGTATGTATATGTATATATATATGTATATGTATATATATATATGTATATATATATATTTAATTCTTATTAATAAAAAGATAAATTCAATTAGCTCATAGGATCAGAGGTTAGCCAGCCATTCAAATGCCTGAATCCAAATACATGTTTATGATTTTGTTTGAACATTTTTTCATAAATAGTTCTAGAAAAGAAAATTAATAATTTTTGCTGTAAATTAAAATTATTATGTACAAGTTAAAAATAAAAATTTAGAAAATTTGTATATGAAAATTTTTACAGATTTTTTTTTTAATTTTATAATAATTTTTTTTTCTTTCTCCTTTAAGTACTTATAGAAAAGTTTATCTAAATATATACTATTTTGAGTCGTTTTTATGGATAAAACTCAAATTAACACATTGAGTTGTTATTATAGACAAAAACTCAAATTAACTCAATTATTCTAGTAATATTTCACTAGAATATAGTAAATATGAAAGAAAATAAATATTTTAAAAGTGGACCCAACAAACCCATTGATTTATACCTGTATATACTATATTCAAATTTGAAAAATAAAATTCAAATAATGGTATTTCTTTATAAGACATATTGTTTTGAAATCAGTTTAGAAAATCATCAAATGCAATTAATAATGTTATTAAGTAGTGTTCATTATTGATGCAAAATAGAGAGAGAGAGAAGGAAAACTTTTATAATTTTGATAATTGGTACAAAGTATACAAGTAATTCTTCCCTAGATGTGCATGCAAGAGTTACAGTTGAAATAAATCAGGTAGAGGAATCAGTAAGCCTTTTTCCTTTAAGGAAAGAGGCACTTTGGGTGATCTCACGCAGTGGCTTATCTGTGTAACGAATACTGTTATACACCCATGCACCAACAAAAGCCCCAAACGTTGGAGACACTAAATATATCCATATTCCTCTGAATTCATTGTGCACCAACGCAGGGCCTAAACTTCTTGCTGGGTTCATTGATGCTCCTGTGATTGGTCTGTCATATAACAAAATCATCAGCATTTTTTTAATCACTCTGCATAGTAATAATATTCAATTAGCTTTGGATAAGATATGCAACAATACCCTGCCAACATCACATTCAACAGCACCGTGGCCCCAATGGCAATCCCTGCCAACTCACCGATCTGCAAGATTGGAAAACAAATAAAATGAATAAACAAAGGCCACCATGTTATAGGCTCCAAGAAAGACAAATATTCAAATCTGGATTTTTGTTCACTATAAGACGTATCGTGTGATGCAAACTTGTAGCTTTCTTCCAAAAGATTCAAAACGCTACAAATATATTTAGACAACTAGCCAACCTTAATTGACTGCACGCGTGTTAATCAAAATGTTTTTCTTGTTGTTCAGAGATAATTATAATGTATAACCAACAACAAGCAAAACAAAAATTGAGGGGACAAGAAATTTCACCGCTCTGTTATCAGTGGCGACCCCAGATATGACAAACATAAGGAAAAATGTGATTATGAATTCAACCACGAAAGCTTGGGCGTGAGTGCCAGATGGAAGTGTTCCTGGAAACTGGTTCTCATTGCCAGTGAATATTAGTCTCAGAGTCCCACTTGCAAGTATGGATCCAACAACCTGTGCTAGTACATAAACTGGTACCTGCAGTGTTCAATCAAACATAACTATAACCATGCCAATAACTTTAAGACTAATTGAGACAAGTAACTAGTATAAAATGGTCAAGGCAAATAAATAAACTAGTATAAAATGGTCAAGGCAAATAAGTATTTTAAGGTGAGATGTAATGTTATACAACACATACTTTTCTCAATAATTCTGTACCTCACATCACCCATGTTTCTTTTACTTTTCCTCTTATCTCTCTTTTGAAAATTAAGTTGCATTGAAATATTGTATGAATTAACCAAAATTGTCTTACAACACAATTTCAAAATGAACTATCGTTTGACCCATATTTTCCCACCAACTTGAACCAATAATGAATGAAAAAGGGGAAATTTGGGTCACCTGCTTCCACGGAAACCTCTTGGTGGAGGCAAAAGCAATGGTGACAGCAGGATTGAAATGGGCACCAGAGATATGACCAACAGAGTAAACCAGCACCGTCACAACTAGTCCCCAAACAATTGATATCCCAGGAAGTGTTACCACGTTTTCTTTGCTCTTGTTCACAACCACTGAAGCACACCCTGCGAATATCAAGAAATACGTGCCCACCACCTCAGCTACCAACTGCATCCATCAAAGAAACAAAAACCATGTTGGCATTTCCAATCTCAAAGCTTCTAGTTCAACATGATCAGTAGATTAAGATTATGTTGATTACAAGATATGAAAAGAAGTTCATTTTACTCTTCTTTCTGCGGATTTAGGCAACAAAAAGAAATTAGGACGCACCTTTTGCCAGAAAAAAACATTGACACAGGAAAGTGAGCCTTCAGTTGTTTTAGAGACATCCTTGTTTACATCTAAGACCACCTCATGGTTTGTTGTTGAAATCTCGTCCATTGCAGAAAGAAAAACGAAGGAACAGCAGATAAATGAAGTTCTTACAGTGAATATGACGATAGAAAGTGGAATGTTATCTCTATTTATATATCTAATGACGCGGTTAGGAATATGGATAGAGTTTACCCTATAAAAAGTAATCATTATAATAATAGTAAGAATTGTTTTGTTTCCTTTTCTTCTTAATTTTGTTACTTATTTTGTTTCCTTTTCTTCATCTTCTTCTTTCTTTATTAATAAAAAATAAATAAAAAAGTTAATGAGAAATTGAGAATTATAAATGAATTTAACTAACATGCATTTCTTAATTAATGTTAAATCAACTTTAAAAACATTATAAATTATTTGTTCTTTAAAAATAAAGTAAAATTACTATGTTATCTTTTATCTTTGTAATTAAAATTTGTACCGTTAGGGGTTTAACAGTCTTGATACATTTCGATACCGACCGACTCACAACTCTCGTAGGAAAAATGTGTTAAAAACACAATATATTAATATAGATCAAACCATACAGAAAAATTAGTTAATAAAATCTTAATCATAGTAATCTCGACCAAACAAGACCATATAAATACACACAACAACTACACCAATGTGTCTTTGTTAATTATAACATTTATCGTGTCTTTATATTGAACACTTAATTGAATAAACTTTTACATCTTTACTCTCTATTGAGAGTCAGAGTCCAAACACTAAGGGCCTGTTTACTTCAAGGGAAGTACTGTTCACGAGGACGAAAGTGCAGTGATATCCCCTATTTGGATCAAGTGATGTGCGCAGAAGTGTGAGGAAGGATATCCACATGAACAGTGAAAATCATATTCCTCTAATATGTAGATATTGTTGTGAAAAGGCACGTCAGCATTGGTGATTTTCCCAATTTACCCCAGATTTTGTTTTGACATGCTAAAGTGAAGGCAAAGGAAAAATAAACAAGACAAGAAAACAAATAAAAAAAATAAAGATAAAATCATATTACAAAACAAAAATATTAAGTATATTTATAATAAAAATATAATTATAATAAAATATATAATCAATTATGAATAATATATAATTGATTATGTATATAATTTCTATAAATTATTTTTGTAAATATTATTATTATTTTTATTTTTATATTATTTAATTTTAAATAAATAAATATATTAATTAATTATTATTTTTAAATATAAGAATAAATTTATAATCTTAATATTTTATTAATTAAAAAAATTAAAATTTCAATCATACTCGTCACACCATTTACAAACTTATTATATTTATGAAAATTGTCTATGTTCAAAGAATGATAAGAAACTCATGTTTTTTTTTTAAATAATTATTCATCGATATTGGAAATAATTTACAAAATTTTAATTAACTCAAATTCACATAAAAATATTTCATATTTCATTATTCAAATATTTTTAAAGACAAGGATAAATTTGTAAACTTACATTTTACACTTTTAAAAAAAAATCAAAATTTCCTCACAACCATTCCATCAATCACAAACTCCCATAAACTTTCCTCACACATCCACTCTAACATACCCCAATCCAAACAACCTCACTTTCTTCACACTTTCCTCTCACATCCTCACACATCCACTCCCTCAAATCCTCACACATCCACTCCCCAATCCAAACACACCCTAACCCCCTGTTTGCTTCCATGGATGTACTGTTCAAGAGGAAGGATGTGAGTGGATATCTATGGTTTGGATCAAGGGATGTGCAGGGAAGTGAAGGAGAGGATATACCTGTGAACAGTAAATATCTTCTCCCCTCAAAATGAAGAGATGTAGAGGGAAAGCCATGTCAGCATCCCTTATTTCCAAATTTACCCTCATTTGAATGTATTAGTATTTTAAAAAAATTATTGTACAATGTTTAAAATATATATATATATATATAATATTTAAAATGAAGAAACAAATCATAATAAATTTTAAGGAAGTTTTAAGTTTGTTTATTATTTTATAAAATATTATAAATTAGTGTAAAAAAATAGTTAAATAAAATCTTCCATTTATATATTAGTTATTAGAGTAGATCAGGTGATACCTATTTTTCAAGTTCTAATTAGATATTTTATTAAATGTGGTTGGATTTAGTTTTTTTAAAAGAAAATAATATACTATATCTAATTAAAATTGAAAATATTACCTCGGTTGGATCATGGTCATCACCAAAAGGTTATACTAAACATTTTTCATTTTATTTTATACTAAATATTTAATTTATTTAATACAAAAAATCCCTAAAAACAATCCATCACTTGAAATAATTTTATTCTAACTTAAATTATTCATTAGAAACTGAAAATATAATTAATATATTAAAATATGTATTTATGTATTATGTTATGTTTTATTTGGTTTAATGAGCACAATACTTTTTAAATGACTCATGCATGCAAAAGCATATTCTCTGAAAAGGGATATCCATGGTGATAAAATATTGATTTTTATGTCTTTTCTTGACCTATTAGTAGTTATTAAATAAATTTAACTAACACAAATATTTAATAAAACAAAATAATAATAATTAATTATTGAACTATATCGGATTATACTACTAATACGTTTTTATCCTTATTTTTTATTATAATTTTTTATGGAATCTTTGTCTATGGTTAATTAAGTTATATTTTTGTTACTGTTGTATTTTTTAGATTGTTTTATTGTGAGGTTTTTTAATATTAAAAAATAGTAATTTTTTATTTATATAAGATGTGATTTATTTTTTAATTTTATAGTATATGTTTAATATTTAAAGAAATTATTTGAAATTTTGTTTTTATTTTTATTTTTGTTATGTTTATATTAAAATATTTCTATATATAGTTATTATGTTTATGAGTTATAATTTATTTTATTATAATTTTTTATGAAATTTTTTTTATTGTTAATTACGTTATATTTTTGTTGTTCTGGTATTTTTTATTTTTCATTTCTAGAGGGTTTTTAATATTAAAAAATAATATCTTTTTATTTATATAATGTTTGATTTATTTTTCAATTTTATTACTTGAAGTTCTGTTTTTATTTAATTTGTTGAATACATATTTTTTTTCTAATTATAGTTTTTATATTATACATATTTACATTTAACATATATTTTTTTAATTATAATTTTTAAATCTACGAAATGTGTGAAAGTTTTTCATTTTTAAACAAAAACAACTCATTTTATTATTAATTTTTTTTAATAGGCAAGGGTTAATCTGTAAAGTAACATTTCACACTTTTAAAAAAAATTAAAATTCTCTCATAACCATCACATCACTCACAAACTCCCATAAACTTTCCTCTCACATCCACCCTAACATACCCCAATCCAAACATCCTCACTTTCTTCACATTTTCCTCACACATCCACTCCCTCAAATCCTCACACATCCTCTCCCTAATCCAAACAGAGCCTAAGAGATGAGTCTTAAGTAAAAAATAATATCAAGATCGAAGAGATAACTTGTTCGACCGATAAGAGATATTGTCTCAATAAACAAATAATTAAAAAATATCTAATTTACTTATTGGATTAGAGTTTAATATACTTAAATTTTCTTCAACAGATTTTTACATGAAATTATTTTATAAAAAATAATTCAAAATTAATTGCCAAAAGTAAAGCAATCATTTATATAATTGAAATAAAAGTAAAAATAATAATTACAAGTGCCATTCATTAATAGAAAAAATAATTCTATTTTGTACATGTAATGTAGTATTTACATTTTAGTTTAATAAAACGAATAACATATATTATATGAATCCACGTGTATCTCCAGAGACATGACCACTACAAAAAAATCATGAAATAGAAACCAATTTTTAGAGACCAAAATAATTAGTTGCAATAGTAACTAAATTAGAGACCATTTTAGAAACTAAACAAAAAATTGGTTTATAAATTAGTTTCTATTATTTTCTATTATTGTTAAATAGTTTCTAAATTGGTATCTAATTAGCAACCAAGGTTTTAGAGACCAAATTTAGAAACTAAATACTTGGTAGTTAAAACCTTGGTTGCTAATTAGATACCAATTTATAAACTATTTAACAATAATAGAAAATAATAGAAACTAATTTAGAAACCAATTTTTTGTTTAGTTTCTAGAATGGTATCTAATTTAGTTACTATTGCAACTAATTATTTTGGTTTCTAAATATTGGTTTCTATTTCATGATTTTCTTGTAGTGGACATCCACCACTTGTCTCAATTTACCAACCCTAGGGTTGCACTAGTTTCCACCACTATCTTCCACTTCCTATGGCATTAATATTTTACATATAATTATCATTAATTAATATTTAACTAATTAATATCAATTTATTAATTAATTAAAATGTATTAAAAATGAAATTAAAGTATATAAATATTTAAGTAATTAACTTAAAATATCAATTTAAGAAATAATTAATCATGTTTACTAAAATTAATAATTTTTAAATATTTTATTTAAACAATTAGTTAATTATAATTGAATTATTAAATGATTATAAGTTCAGAGATTATATTAAATGTAATTAATAATTTTTAAATATTTTATTTAAACAATTAGTTAATTATAATTGAATTATTAAATGAGTATAAATTCAGAGATTATATTAAATGTAATTAATAATTTTTAAATATTTTATTTAAACAATTAGTTAATTATAGTTGAATTATTAAATGAGTATAAATTCAGATATTATATTAAATGTAGGTCGAAAGAGATTATAAGTTTTTAATTTTGTTAATTTAATTAATATAAAAAAAATTGTGTATTATAATTATAAATTAGGTATTATCTACATTAAAGCTTGAATTTAATTCTTCTTGACCTCAACTTCTAAACAATGTGTGACTATTTGATGTATTGAAGCAAGCCCCAATCGAGGGTTAAGGACAAAAGAATTGTTTTTTGAAACAATTTTCCATTCTCACATATGGTATCAATGATTCAACTTCAAATTTGTTGAGATAACATCACTATGGTCAATCTACACACACAACTACAAATCCAAAAGTATTTCTCACTAACTCAATACTTGATATTTTTTTATTACTAAGATATTATAACTAACTAAAATATTAAAGATATTATAATTAGCTTACTGACTAGAATATCAAAAAGTCTTGAATATTAAAAAGTCTTTTTTGATAAAATTTCACTCAACATTTATAATAAAACTCAACTATCCTTTAAATCGAAAATCAATTATTATTAATAACTCGAATTCACTGTCTGCATGTCAAATAAGTAAGATGATTGTAGCTTAGTTATTTGGCTAATCTTCTCCTATCTTTAACCTACGAGTCAAAAATCGAAACATTAAGTATAATAGTTTCTCCCATAATTACTAGATTAGTTGAAGCCTTAGATATTCTATTCCCAAACAATGAATAGATAATTTGACGAGCGTAGAAATGAAAAAAAGCTTCTAATAGGGCATTGTTTTGTTCCTTTCGTCCTTATTGTTGTTCTTGGAATCTTGTTGCCTCACCATTTGTTGGGTATTTTCAGTACCTACAACTGCTGGATCACTAATTGATTCTCGATATTGTTATCTCAGTTGAAGTAGATTCTTCATCCACAGCTCCACCATATTCCCCAAGGAAAACCTCTCTTCATTAATACCTACAAACACCACTACAAAACAACTATTCAACAAACATCACTAGTTTGAATCTACGTAGTTTTTCCATCAAAACTCACCAAGCGAGTTACGATTCTTTATACATCAAATGCTACAAAAGCTAAGTAAAATGGAAATACTTTATTGATTTGGCTAAACACTAATTTGGTTGTTGATAATTTTCATTGATTTTAGTTATTTAAATCATAATTAATCATAATTGATTAATTTGGATCCAACATAAATTAGTGGATTATATTTATATCAGATATAGATTAAGCTTAATACTATATGGTTTTTGTTTAATTTGTCATACAACATGTATTTAGATTAAGCTTAAGCAATAAAACATCTTACAGGAAAACAAAATAAATGCGTAATTCGTCAAAAAAAACCTTTATTACCATTTACCGATGGAAGAGATTCCCGACCAATTTATGTTATGTACACTTAATTAGGACTTACCAATGGATCAATGTTCATCGTTAGTGTTGATAGATACTGTTGCTAAGATTTTATTATGCAATTAGAATTTTCCATTCATAATTTTTGACGGACAAATGTATGTCGCTAATTTTTTTGGAATATTCGTTGGTAATTTATGATATAAAAAATATATCATTCATCTATTATTTTTACCAACATCAAAATTATTAAAAATAATTATACCTAAAACCCATCGAAAAAGATACATTATTAACGAAACTCTTACTAAAGATTTGGACCGTCAAAATTTTGAAATTTTCTTATAGTTACAATAATCAAATATTAAGTATCAGTTCTATCAAATAACAATATTTTTATGGAGTGAGTATTATCCACACGAAAAAAAAAACTTATAACTTTTACATATTAAAACTTATCATTTTTACACATTTATCATCACATATGTAAGTTATTATTTAGCCAAATTACTTCATCTTTTTAACTAGCTCAATTCACACAAATAATGGCATACTACTATGAAAGTAATTTTAATCAAATTAAATATTAATAATTTTTTTTTTCAAATAACAGTTTTTCTTTAGAACGTGTGTTTACTATTAAATTAAAAGTTATAATTATTAGTTCACTAATATCCGTTATGAGGCCTTTAACCCAAACCCCTAACATAATCTAACATTGTTTTTTATTTTAAGAACTTTTGAATGTGTCAATTAGTCCCACTTAATTTCTTACCACGAACACAAATTAGAGTTTAAATAAGACCTCAAGCCACAAAAGATTATCTCATTATAAATTTTCTAACATTCTCTATATGTTTTAGTTGAAAATGCACTAATAACTAACGTTTAACTATAAATTTTTAAGTAGATTTCTTGTTATTTTCTTAGCATTTCTACTAATTAATGATCTCAAGCCAATAAAAAAATTACTTAATGATCCCATGATATTATTTTTATATACGTACGGTAAAATTTTAACCCATTTCCTCACCACAATTAACAACATTGAAGAGATACAGTATAATTATTTCATTCACTAGACGTCATCAAAATAGAAACTAATTTTTAGATACTAAAATAATTAGTTGCAATAGTAACTAAATTAGAGACCATTTTAAAAACTAAAAAAAAAAAATTCTAAATTAGTTTCTATTATTGTTAAATAATTTCTAAATTAGTATCTAATTAACTATCAATTACCAATTATTTAGTTTCTAAATTTGGTAGAAAAACCTTGATTGTTAATTTGATATCAATTTAGAAACTAATTTAGAAACCAAAAAATTTATTTAATCCCTAAAATGGTCACTAATTTAGTCACTATAACAACTAATTATTTTTTGTTTTTAAAATTAGTTTTATTTCATGATTTTCTTTTAGTGATTATACTTTTTACAAAACTCTATTGTATTATTAATAACTAGAAAATTTTTAGAGTAAATGCAAGTTTGTTTGGGTGGTTTATGCAAATTTAACCTCTTTTACTTATTTTGGAATATGACTTCAAGAAAGACAATTACATGCAAAAGTTATTGAGTCATGGCAGAACAGAACAGGTGATGAAAAGATTAGAACATTTGCATTTGGTTAAGTTATTTGGTGCCACCAATACGTCCTTTGAGAAAAGAGGCACTCTTGGTGATGTCACAGAGTGTGGTCTCTGTGTTCCGAATGATATTGTAGACCCATGCTCCAACCACAGCTCCAAGAATTGGTGCCAAAATGTATATCCATATTCCTGTGTATTCCGAGTGCACAAAAGCAGGTCCAAGGCTTCTCACTGGGTTCATTGATGCTCCTGTCACTGGCCTGTCAAATATCAAACATTCTCATCACATCTTATTGCTACAACAATATTATTATCTCTATCTATAAATTCCATTTCATTAGGGTCTCGATTGGTTAACTACCCTCCAATCATCACGTTCAGCAGTATCGTAGACCCAATTGCAATCCCAGCCATTTCACCAATCTGCACAGTTTTAAATTTTCAAACCAAGAAATAAATAGAGTTAAGAAGAATATTTCGTGGATGAGCCGACTTAGATGCTTCGTTTTTTTTCTTCATTCCACTATTTACAAACTAAGAGTAATTTGATTTTTTTTTCCACATTATTTTACTAATAGTGTAAGAATAATGTATTTTTTTATGCAGAAAATCATCATGAAAGGTCAACCATTAACCTCAGTGTTGCCATGCCTCTCTCCATTTCTTCCTGACATTATAGCGAAAAATGGATTGGGTTGGTCACTTTTTGACTAAAAAGTGAACGAGCCAATGAAGTATTCAATTTCCACCACCCAAAACATTAACTCAACTTTTTTTTACTTAGAAAACAAGTCAAATTGGTTTGAAACATTTACAGAAAAAAATTAAGAAAAACCCTTAAGGACTTTATTCAAAGATAATTATTTTAAACATTATATCGTGTTTAAATTCGTTTATTTGGAAATTCTAATATTATAAAAAAAAACTATGAATTCATGTTGTCTCTATAGAACGAATTGTGCTACAAACATGGTATTACCATTCTTTAATACTGTTTTCTGCGAGGACAAGTATCGCAGGTTCAAAACATCCAAACTTATGAAAATATCTTGAATCTTGGAAAAGTTAAAGATCTTGATTAATTACTGTGGTTGAAAAGTAATATTTTGTGTACGAAGGTCTCCAAATCTGATTAGAAAGCATGTATTAAGCATAAAGAGTAAGGTGAAAAAGATGTTACCGCTCTGTTATCAGTGGCAACCCCTGATATGACAAACATAAGGAGGAATGTGATTATGAATTCAAAGAGAAAAGCTTGCAGGTTAGTTCCACTTGGAACTGTTCCTGAAAACTGGTCATGCTTCCCCATAAACAATAGCTTCAGAGTTCCACTTGCAAGTGTGCTTCCTAGCAGCTGAGCTGCCACATAAGCTGGTACCTGTATCATAACAAGCTATGAGTTACTTTCACAGTTTCTTTTTTTGTTATATGCTATGGTACTGCATTTGTCCCCTTAAGGTTTTGAATTCAGTTTTATGGAGACTAAAATTGACCAACTAGATTACTTAGTAGAAATTAATAATCAGAAAAGCAGATGAAAACTCTGCATCAGAGAAAAGGTAAAAAAATATATGTATAAATAGTTTCAGTCTCGAAACAAACAATAACACAATTTCCAAATAAGCACAACTTGTTGTCTAATGACAACCAAGTTTATATAGTTTAGAAAGAAGGTTGTGGTTGGGTGACCTGCGACAAGGGAAACCTTTTGGTGGAGGCAAAAGCAATGGTGACAGCAGGATTGAAATGGGCACCAGAGATGTGACCAACAGAGTAAACCAGCACTGCGACAACCAGCCCCCAAACAATTGCTATCCCAGGAAGTGTTACCACGTTGTAGTTATTCTTGTTCACCACAACTGAACCACATCCGGCAAATATCAAGAAATACGTGCCCACCACCTCAGCTATCAACTGCATGTCTCCATCAACAAACAAAAGTTATCAAACCATGGTATTGTCATTTCCAATCTCAGTTCTTCTAGTTCAATATGATTAATCTAGAAAGGGACTTCCACAACAACAAAATATTTCAGAATTAGATTATATATCTAATAAATTGAAAAAACAGAAGGCACCTTCTGCAAGAAAGGAACAGAGACAAAGGAGTTCGAGCGTTCCATTGTTTTGGGGGTGTCCTTGGTTACATTTACAACCACCTCGTGTGTTTCAGATCCTCCTGAATAACCAGCCATCAGAGACAGTGTACAAGAAACTACTAAGAGACAAAACTAGACACTCTCATCTACTTCATAAACAGCTCCAATTTATAGGCAACCAAAAAGTTGTTCGCAAAGACACGGAATAATTTTATATTATTAATCAATTCAAATATCATCATTCTTTGTAATTAGATGTGCATGTAAAAGTGTTTTATATTATTAATGAATAAATTAATTTTTTTAGTATAATTTCTTCTTTTTTATAATATGTACTCTTATAATATTTTTTGTTTTATTTTTTAAATACATTGATAGAGGTAAAGTAATTCAATAACATGTTATTAGCAAATTTATAGATTTTTATCGAATAATGGATGAAAATAATATTTTTTAATATATGTTAAATTAAATACATTTTATGTGTAAGAAGATAGTTAAGAAGGTGGTAAGAATTTAGGACAGTGGCCAAAAAGGAATATAGTCTGTGCAGATATTCCAAATAAAAAGGAAAAAAAGTATAGAGAGAGGACAAAAAGGTACCTACCTTGGAGTTATCTGAGGAGAGAAGACAAATCAAAGCCCTTTCAATCCTATGCTATTGGTTTTTATGACCTTATAAGATAAAAAAAAATACAAGATAACTATATTAAAACTTTTAATTATTTATATATAGACAAAATTCTACCTTTTGCCCTTAGTTACTTAAATTTTTAAAACTTTCTTATACTCATTTAATTTATTAAAATGGTTTATTTTATTGTCTCCCATTTTACCTTGTAGCTTACTAGTGAGGTTAGCAAAGAGTTCCTTATCCTTCACTTCATCTTGCTTATTTGCTTGGACTTGCTTAGACAAAAATAAAATTGCTCCAACATTATTTTTTCTAAAATAATATTAAGAATAAATACCGAAGAATGGAAGAAAAGTATTAAAAAAGTATTTGTTATTATGTTACGTCAAGAAGAAAAAAAAATATAATTTGTGCTTATAAATTTAAATACAATCCTTATCCATAAAGAGCAAAACACTTTATCATACTCCTACCACGAAACGCCTACTTGATTATCTAAGGAACAACCAAACTAACCACAGGAAACATTAAATTATCATCCTCATACAATCTACTGGGTTCAAAACCCAATTAGAGTACCCGAAGGAAGCACAATGTGACTTTGCATAAATCCACGACCAATTTACCTGTATTAAGGAGAATACTTCGAGCGTATTTACCACCCCCTATCGAAGGACACGCAGTTCCTATGATTCCAAATACCACTCATAACTTCAACCCAAATTGTACTCCAAACGCAATTAACCGAATCTGAAGCCTAAACCCTAAATCCCAAACCCTAAACCCTAAATATATTTATTAGTGTAAATATTTTTATTTTATTTATTTTATTGTAATAATTATAAATTTTTTATCTATATAATGAGGTTGTAAGTTGAAATTCATATAGTAAAAAAAGTAATATAAAATTTTTATTGACAGTTTTTTGTAGTGTTTTTTTAAAAAATTCTAATAATATGATTCCCCTTACAGATATGGTTCACTTTCAACAGGTTTTGCCGCAAATTAATTTGATTCAAACGAGGTGATAAGTATAACACGAGTGAAAATTGTCTCCATCAAACATAGATACTGCATGAATGCTATGATATTTTCATATTATTTATTGACATAAAGCATCCTTTGGTTTTTTATAACAATGTTAAGTATGAAGTGAAATCATCAAAGATTTGTGTAATCATTCTTAGTTAAGATTGACAAATTGAATTATGAAATAATTTTTCTCATGGTTAAAATTAATTGATTTATAAGTTAAAAAAAAAAAAAAACTGTTTTATAAGGCATTTTTGTCTGGTAAGTGTAAAAAAATAGTAGAGATTGAGACCTACTTAGTTACTAATGAAAAACTAAAAGTCATAATTTGTCCCAATTAAGGTGTGCGAAATTTAGTTATTTGAAAAACTTAATTAAACTTATCTAAACAAACTAAACTATTTTATAGAAACGGTTTAGAATTAAATAACTAATAATCGGTTTTAAAGTAAACTGATTTTTGATTTGGTTTAAAATTTGGTCCATTTTTCAACTAAATTTAAAACTAAGACTATTTTATAAAGTATGTTTTAAATAGTATGTTTACATAACTTATACGCAATTATCCAAGGTTGTATCTTCACATACAAAATTAGTTATTCTCAAAATAATTACCAAACACTTTAACTTAGAAATATCGTTTTTTAAGTTTGAACACTACCTACCATGAAAGCCAAATTAAATTTAAAACTGTTTTTAAGTTTCTAAACTAAAATGACAAGAAACAATATTGAAAGTTCATTAAAACACTAACAATTAAAATTAGTTCAATAATTTCATGAATGGAATCAACCAAAAACTACTTTTATTCTTGTTCAATTCCTTAAAAAACAAAGTAGCAAAGTTATACTAAAAGAGACATATGATATAATGTAGAAAATGCAAATAAAAGTTAGTCTCCTAAATATATAAAAAGTTAAAATACCATTTGAAATCTAAACACTTAATTTAAAAAATAATGAGTTAAGCAAAAGTAGTTGGTAGGATGAAGAATATAATTTATTCCCATATGAAAGTAATATAATGTTATATTTGTTATTTCTTCCTAATTTGATAGTGGGTAATTAAAAAGATAGTGGGTAATTAAATTAGGAAGACATGTATTTCATCTTTATTGAGTGAGATTGAGTGTTATCTTCACAGAGTGAGAAAAATAAATATCGTAATCTTAGACATTTTCTGGACTAGGTCTCGTGGGTTTTTATTTTACTCTATTTTTCTTTTATCTGCTTATTATTTTCGCAAGTAGTCATTTTGTATCTACTATAAAATTTTGTACGTTGTTGAGTTCCATCTTTCTCTCATTGTATTAAAATCTTTATTTTTCTTGATTACGATTAACTGTCACATTTAGTTTCTCTTATCAACAACAGATTAAGAAAAAAAATCTTAAAAATTTTTAAAGGTTATTTTTCTTTAAAATTCATGTCCTCTTAAATATATTTTTTATTCTTGATTCTTTTTACACTTATAAAATTATACATGATACCTATAAAAAAACAAACGATGCCATATGATAAGTAACTATAAATCAGGTGGTCTTGATTAATTAAAAAGATCTTTTAATGTTGATAAACTAATGAAGTTTAAGCTGATAATAAACTAATAATACTTAATGAAATTCATTGATGTAACAATCTTTTTCCTAATTTAAAAAGTTATTGAAGCTTAATGAAGTTCATAAATGAGTTCCTTCGTACAAGGATATTCAAATCTTGTAGAAAAAATATTGAGAGATGAAATTTCATTGAAGATTATTAAGTGAAGCTTAATGAAGATAGGTAATCTACTTTGTACCTAAAGTAAATTATAGACGTATTGAAATATATATTAAAAAAAAATTTAAATGCATTTTAACTATAATAGGAGAAATCACATATCTTGAAAAGAGAGACTCTAAAATGTGTTGTTTAACATTTAAGAGTCCAAACCAGTTTTGTCATCTAGAAATAAATTAGATCTATGGTAGTTTGTTTGTATTTTTTTAATAAAGTAAGTATATTTCATTTTTTCGTATTTGTATAATTTATTATTTTTTTAAAATAGACAATTTATATTTTTACTAGAAAACCTTAAAAGGTGATTCTTTTAAAAAGTGTTAATTATAAACAGCTTCTTAAATTTAAAAAAAAAAACTAGTTTATATGTATTTTAAAATTATAAATAATTCCATCTAACTTACATTAAATTAGATTAGATTATGTTTAATTTAAAACTTGTTAATCTATTGAGTTATTTTAAATTAAACTAAATGGCTTGTTTTTTAATGAATTAATAGTAAGATCGAGTCTAATGATATATAAGTTAGAAATGGTAAAATAAGAATAATTGGATGGCATTAAAAATGTCAAAATAAAGATATCGTATTGACAACATAAGCATGATTGTACTCATAATATTAAAACCATTGATTTCATTAAATGTGTCGCGTAATAAGATTTATATTCCCAATATATGGGGTCAATGTGTGCATATATATGAAATATTTAAAAAATAAACAAAGAAGACACTTTAGTTTGTGCAAAGATTCAGTTCACATGATGCACCAAAAAGAATAATTTGGGTTCACATTAACCCTTAGGCATTAGCATTAAGCTGATCTCACATTTCTATCATGGCAACGTACTTGGCTTTTAATATTATTTTACGTTCATTCTCCATTTTTAATATAAATAATTTTATCAAACACTTTTAATTTAACACATTAACTTAATAGGTTTAAGCATAGCTAATAACTCACCTATTACTTTCCATATTTCAGCTAGTAAACTTCCAATACTAATTAACTTACCAGCTTGTAATATTTTTAAAAAGACTGTTATATATAATATTTTAACCTATGATAAATTCCTAACTTATTTTTTCTCATTTAATGCTTTAAATTTGAATATTAATAATTTTTTCATCCATTAATGATGGATAATCTTTGTTTACCAAACTAGGTAACTAGAAATTCAAAATGTCAACCAGTTAGTTAGTCGAAGTTGAAGATATAGTCCAAGGCCTTAATATTATAATCCACATTTCGATAGGATCCACTTTTCAATTAAAAACTTAATCTCAATAATTTTTTTTCAAAATTAGATTGAGAAAATAGTTTTATAAAAAATATTGAAAAATGTTGTAGTAAAAAAAAGATCCTGGTATTTGTTCACTTTTCCACCCAAAGCATTGACGAAACAGGGATTAATTGAATGCGCATGCAAATTTGTTTCAACCTCCCACTACTACATGCTCAAAACTACCTTTATTTGACCTTGTCTAAGCACTTTTATGTTATATTCACTTTCTGTGCAACTTTTTTCCTTTTTCCTTGTTTGCCAAACTGTTCACGAGTAGTGATTAACAAGCATACAATATATTAAATTAAACATTTTAATTACTCAACTGTTCAAAGTTTTATAGACACAAGCGATACATTTAATTCAGATTGTTGGAAAAAGTTATTGTTACTACTAGGGAGATGAGACCTAGAGAACTATCGAAGTTTTCTTCTTCTTTCGGTCGGTCAGGTTGTCGGGTGATGAGCTGGGATTCCTCTCGTCCTCCTGCTTCTCTTTCGGCACTCGATCTCGGGTGAACACTGGATGGTGGGAGTACCTGCGAAGGCACTCCGACGCTCAAGTCAGTAAAGCGGGTGGTCAGCTCTCAGGTAGATGAACAGTAATAAATGACATACCTTACCCCTTGGGATGCGGGCTATTTATATTATTCTAATTGGCCTACCTTGTTGGGCCCGCTTATCAGAGTGGATACCGCTTAAGGTTGTATTACCTAATTCTTAATGATGGATTAACTTCACTGACCTTGGTTTGAGCGCTAACGGTAATAGGGGTCGGTCGTCGGCCAAGTTCCCCTGGTATGAGTCAGCCATTAGCTAGATTTCTCTGGCTCGGCTAGGTCTTCTAGGGTCTTGGCCAGGTAGGCTGTCGGCCTCGTCGTCTCGGCCTAGTCTCTCAAATCTCGGCCAGCTTTACCTTGGTCTTGGTCAGGTTGACCAGACCTCGGTCAATCACTTGGATCTCGGACAGGGAGATCAGGGTTCGGCCTCGCCCATACCAGTACAATTATAATATAAAAAAGTTGATAAATAAGTCTTATTAACTACATGATTATAAAAAGAAGTACAATTTTAAAACTTTAGCCACTTAACAAAAATATTTGTTTTTTCTGTTGTATCAATTTTTAGTGAACATAGACATAAAGACCATAGTTAATGAGTCGAGTCGATTTTGTAAGGTTGAACTTAAAATTTACTTTCTAATATGATGTCAGAGTTATTTAAAGTCTATTATAAAAGAATTTGTTGGACGGATCACATCATCCTAATATAATATTAGAGTTATTTAAAATTTAATATAAAAGAATTTGTTTGATTGATCGGATCACCAGTTATTGAATTGGTATCGGATCACTCATTATATAGATTCGCGCATTGACAGTCTCGACACAAGAAGATGTTATAGATCCCACATCGACCAATGATATGAACATCTCATAATATATAAGTGGTTGCAAATCATATCTTATGAGCCGATTTTGTAAGAATAACTTAAATTTAAAATTTATTTATAAATGTTAGATTAAAAATAATAACTTTTCATAATATAAAGTGGGTGCAAACTATATTTTATAAATGAGGTAAAAAAATTCATAATATATTGTTAGGAATCATATGTTATTTTATACTGTGAATTAATGTTCTGTGGGTGTGAGAGTGAATGTTGCCGGATGGAAAAATAACTAAATCGTGATTATGTTGGTCAGATTGTATTTTAAACGTTCAATTACTTTTAGATTTGGTTTGTACTAATTATATTCAATCAAGGTGCTATTATTTCATAAAACGGTCTACTTATTATTTTTTAAGTCCATTTAGGTTATATAGAACAAATAAATATTGACCTAGTTTAATTATAATTTGTTTATCTCATGTAATCAATCTTGAAGGACTTTTAAATCAACTTATTTAGTCAAACTCATTTTAAGTCTAGTTAACTTATGACATTAAATTGGTATCTAAACTTACAATTGTACTATTTACCTTTAAATTTAGTATGATGGAAGTAGAGGTATTAAAAATAATCAAATAGTAAAAAAATCAATTCATTATTATACCCATCTACATAAAGTAATAGAAGTTTGTCTTTAAAATGAAAATTAATCATTATCCAATACATAAGGATAAGATAATTTAGCTATTTTTATTATATGATCTATGTAATGTTTCAATAAGAAAATTCATGAACTTTAATATCTAGATAGATCATAAAATATAACTAATATTTTATTTTCATCACAAAATAAGAGTGGAAAATCCTAAAGATAACAACTCGTGACCAGTCCTCTTACAATGCTTAATCTTTTTTTCTTGATTAATTGATAACTCTAATACGTCTTTGGTTGTAATGGTGGTGTGGTTGGTCGTAATTGTAATGGGACAATCAACGATGATGTTGTAGCAGCTTGTGTGAGAGCAAAATCAAGAGTGAAAGGAAGAAGTTAGAAAACACGTAAAAGTAATGTTGACCATATATTACATTTATCAAGGGAATGGTGTTTCATTTTAAGAAATTTGTGTGGGGCAATCTAATTTTCCACTAGAAAATTAAACATATAAAATGTATTTGTTTTATAAAAAAATGGTACATATAAGTGAATTAAAATATTGATATTTTCAAAAAGTCGTTAAGTGACAAGTTATTTCCTAATCTAGCAGTCAGATTAGGTGTTCATAATTTCCGCTCTCTAACTTAATGATGAATAATGACTAACAAGAATTTGTCTAGATATAAAATAAGATTTATGTTTAAAATATAATATTAGAATAATTTTTTCTTTATTGTTTCGCAACATATACGATAAGATTGTAGTTGTTATTTTATAACATTGGGTATATGGTGTCTATATAAGTGCATTGATGAATCCTATAATAAAATTAATATACTATTTCTATTAGTAACATATTTAAGTTAATGTCAATATCTTTTTTAGTGACGTTCTTTTTTTAAAAAATGTTTTTTTTTTTGGTAAGGTTTTTGTGTTTGCATAAGGTCATTTCAGACTAGTGAATGTAATCTGTTTAAACCCAAGTATTAAGTTTACACGAGGCATATAAAAATTGAATTTCTAATTTTACCTTTTAAATAAATGTACTCTAAACTGTCTATTCTGAAATGTATTTAGGAATTCATAAATACATTTTAGAATATATAATTCAAAATGTTTTAATACATTTTTAGATCTAGAAATATATATGGAATTATGTTATGTTAATATATTCTATATTATATATTTAAAAATCCATTTTTTAATTTGAAAATACATTAAAAATATACATTTTAATGTATGTTATGAATTTTATATTCTGAAATATATTCTTGAATCTGAAAATATGGAATGCACATTCTACATTTTAGAATGTGTTAATACATTTTGTAACGTCCATTTTAAAATATATACAAAACTTTAAAATAGATTTTTATTGTGTGTCACCCTCACCCATTCCGAAATAGGGTGTTTTATAAATCTGAACCGGAAGTACTTTTGACATTCTATCTACATGGGGTACAAATCCAAACCGGGGTGCAGAATGCAATAGTCCTTTTCTCTTTGGGTCCTTTTCAGCCTGTTTCATATTGATGTGGAGAAAAAACTGGAGGACAAAAAAATAAAAACTCACACTAGTTGGTTTAAGTAATGTACTGAATTAAACATGTGTATTTGGAAAAATTATGTTGTAAACTAGCATAAGTTAGGAGCTGAATTTAAGTTTGATTCATACATCCAAAACGAGTCAAATTCAAAATTTATATGTTAAAACTATATAAACCTTACATATAATTTTTTAATTCATTTATAATTTGATTGTTTTTTATATTAAACACGTTCTCAGAGTGTTTTTTTAAGTTTATTAATGAGATTTTCGATTGTTAGTTTTATAAACACACGGTAAGCAATCCTTCTATCTCTAGGATCGGCTCAGTAACAGAAAGATTGAGATAATTTGCACACAAAAAAAAAACTACTTACTAATTATATATTTAATCAACAATCTCATAAAAATAAAAGTAAAAAGAGAAAGAGAATAGAAAAGTATTTAGACATAAAGACACGAAAATGATGAGTCATGAGTTGTTTATATCCACTAGCTGGTCATTAGGATGAAGAATATTTAGGGAGCTCCATAAATTATTTCATTTATTTGCTCTTTGAAACTTGCAAGCAACTTCTTGCTCATATTAGCAACGAATAATTTTGTTTATATTAGCAAAATTGTCACGGCAAGTCTAAGATTAAAGTAAGCTACATTATTAGACTCTAAAGTCTACTCTGTATTAAGAGTTATCAATACCCTTCACAACTAAACTTATATGTACACTAATGAATTTAAACTTTTAAATAGACCAGTAAATATAAAATCTCAAAATATTGTGCTAAAACTTTTACATAATGATGATTAATTATTATTATTATTATTATAATAGGTTAATCTGGTATGCCATATCAGTCGGTCATTCTCAGTAGAACGTTTCTGCAGATTGTTGGATGAAGATCAAGAACAAGAAAAACAATGAGATTGGAATATAGAGCAAATGTAGAAGGGAAAACTGAAAATGTTAAGAGTTCTTAAACCAATGGATAATGTAACTTTGTTTTTCATCGAGAACCTTGATCCGGTAAGATAGCTAAAAGCATATCAAACAGTTATGAAATTAGAAATCTGGCCTTTCCTTCAATGCCATCTATGCATTATCTTGAGATTATTTTGAACACTATCATCGCATTCCTATTAAATTTTGCTTTGAAAGATTTAGAATAGAAGTGGTTGGTCAGAACATCAAAATTGGCTATTCATTAAGATACACATTCTCATCTAAATCTTTAGTCTTTCTGGAATTCCTATTTTCAAGTCTACCAACCACATCAACATTCTCAACAGACGAGACACATTAGTCCAAACCAAAACGCCAAGTTAACATAAAAAGGTAAACATAATTTTCTTCCCTAGTCAAGACTTCAACAATATCAGGGAGTTTGATTTGAAAACAGGTTTTCTTCTAATAATAATGAAAATGGGAAGAGAGATCTTCCGGGAGCTAAAAAAACCAAAACACAATGTGTTTATTTCATTATCAAATTTTTATTAAGAAAAACTTATATACACATGATGAGTTTTTTAGCTGTTTGTATTGAAGCTTTTACATTGTTAGCCACCACCCACAACACACACACACAAAGGCTTGAAAAATAACTGAGAAAAACTAATCAGCCGTTTGAATGAAGCTTTTGCAACAGATAAAGCAAAAGGACAAAAAGGACAAAATGTGGTCATTTCCTCTCTATCTTCATCCAAATCTAACCCTGTCTCAAGTTCGAAAAAAAATCGTAGACGGAATATACAAACAGCACGGCAACAACAACCAAATATACACTACCATCTCAGCCCTTTATCAATTCATACATAAAACAAGACAAAAAAACATAACAATAGTCCCTGAAATTTGTTAGGTAGGCAGCACACAGATCCAAGAGAGAATAGATCTAATATCATCTGATCTCAGGGATGGCACAAGAAAAAACCTGGTGAGGCAACCGCAATGCCTCTGATTTAGAGAAGCACATATCATCAAGGTCCTCACTGGTGCACCACCTGCACTTTGAGTTCTCTGAGCACTGTGACTTCAACACCAGCTCTCCACAACTGGGGGTCACCTTATGCCTGCTGAGTCTCCGAGTAGACCAATCCTCCCCCAAGCCACAAAAGGGGTGGCACAAAAGGAGCAAAAGAACAAGTAACTGTGCTTTGGACTTCAACACCATGGAATGCATGATACGAACCTCAAAACAGATTTCTTCACCTTTCAAAATGGTTAAGGCTAAGCCGCCTCACTTTCTTACTCACAACACAACAGAAGCAGAGGTGATAGTGAAGAATGGACCTTCGGATGCAGGGAAAGGATGTTGTTGAAAGACAGTCTTTGTTTGAATGATTGAAACTGGGGCTCTCTGCACCTCACTGTGTCAGGTCATATGGGGGTTTTAGTTTTTAAATATTAAAACTAGGAGGAGTTTGGTCTAGGTTTGAGTTACTTTATTGTTCTTAAAATTCCGTGATACATTAACACTACTTTTATATCCTCAATAAAAAGATAATATTTTTAAAGTAGTCAATTTTATTTTAAAATATGTACTGTATTGTAAAACATCTGGAATTATTAATTTTAGTGTGCATTAGGGTGTTTTAGTGCGTAAATCTACTCCAAGTATTAGTTAACCCGTCTTATCAAAGGTATAATGATTAATGAATAATTGAATGTGATGGTTTCCTCGTTTCAACGACATCGTCATCTTGATTTCCTATGTAATACCAATAATTATAAAGTACAGAAACCTTAAACTGAAAAACTATGTGGCCAGGGTGGAAAGTTGAAGGTTCTCTGTTTGACATGAAGGCGCCTAAACAGACCCTTTTCATTTTTCACTATGAAAGTTCCGTTCTTCTGACCTCAATTTGAAATTTCTCACCAAGTTCAAGTGTGTGTGTACTTAGACATTCAAAAGTGAAAACGTTCAAAAGGTTAGAACGAGCGAGTCCACTAAATACTTGGGAGTTATTCAATCCAATCCAACTCAGCTTTAACATGAATTATGAATTCATGTTTAACTTTGGTTGACATAAAATCAAACATGTACTTAGACTCCTACTTCTTCGATTGTGTCTTAAAAGTTGTGACAACAACAAATCAAACATACGCTTAGCTATTTGGAAATACGAGTTTTCTGTTTTTGTCTGATAATTTATGCAAACACAGTACAGCTTAAAATTTGAATGGCAGAATTTGGTGCTTGTTTTAAAGCAGGTTAACGATTCTGTTTTTTTAAGGAACAAGTTGAAGTAGCATAAATTTATCCGAAAGGGTTTGTTGATACATATATCTCCCTTCTAATCCTTATTTGGTAGATATTATGATATACATTTGTTTCTGTTTGGTAAACTGTTTTTTTCACGTTGTTGTGTTATGACTTAAATATCATGATTTTTTTTTTTTATTTGTGGTGCTTCAAAAATATCATGTTACTGAGGAGGATTGTGATTCTTTTTCCTGGTATTGAAGAGCACAGTATCTTGAGTAGCTGAAGAAAGATTAGAAAAGAATAATGAAAAGGAACGGTTAGGCTTGTAAAGTATTTGTATTAGGATTCTCCACTGTTGAAAATACTGGAGTATGGATACCAGTTTCAGTTGTGCACTCCTACGTTTGTTGGACCAAGGTTTTCAGTCAAATGAGGGCTGTTTTTCTCGAGGTTGATATGGGATGGAATCAATGCCTTGGAGAAGGAAAGGGATTAGCCATGTGAATCCAATGCAGAATACGCAGCATCATTAGAAGATAGAAAAGATGCTTAAAATAATTGTAGGCCATGATGACTAGTTTCCTAAAATGATTACAGGCCATGACTTTTTTCCTATGCAATTATGGAAGTTTATACATAGAAATGGAATCCTAAACAAACTTTGACCCCAAATAATGAACAGGATAAGTTTATCCCCTCAGGGATCAGGACATGTTCTGTCCAGCATATACCTGTACCACATATTACAACCAAGAAAAGCGTCTAAAAGGATCTTTTTACTTTGTTGATGATGATTATGAGTTTTCTAAAACCCTTTTGTTGTAATGTGACAGAGCCAATAGGTTTGACTAGAAAGAACTGGAGTTGTGACTTGTAGGCTTAATGGTAAATCCAACATAAATGGGAAGAGTTGTTAACTTGTTTTATCATTATTTGGTCAAATTTTTTCATAAGTATTTTAAAAGAAATAGTTTATATATATAAATTAATTTACAAAAAGATTCTCATATTATCTTCTAATTGAATGGAAATCATTATTATTATAAAAGAATATATGAATTTTAATTGTAGAACATTTTCAAACACCCCAGGTTTAATATAGATAGATAATTATAGAATAATGTATAGAAATAACATGTCTTTTAGTGCCCTTCATCGGCTATAATAATAGATGAAGAACTTATACCACTTTTTTGTATATAGTTTTTTTAAATCTATTTTTATATTTATTTATTTTATAGCATAATTTCTGTTAAAAATAAAGTAAATATAGCTTCTTCTTCTTTTTGTATATTATATATGTAATTATTGGGCAATCAAGTGTTACCACTTTTAAATTTATTATATTAATTTTTAACTATTATTGTATACCACTTTTTCTATTTAATATATTTCTTTTTTAAACAAAATTAATATATGACAATTTTTAATCAAAAGAATATAAGATATATTAAATTTAATTTAATACATTAAAAAATAAACCTAATAAAAAAACAGTCAACTGTATAAAAAAATTTATTTAAAGAAAAGTGAATAGAAAATAAGATAGTTTGATTTAATGGAAATATAATAAATTTGATAAAAATGTTTAGTATATATATGATTGATTTGATTGTATTAACGAAGATGGGTATGTTATTTTTAGTATAATATTAAAATTGTTCTTAAATGTATTTACTAAAATGAAAATATTTTTATTACAAAAAATTAGTTAAGAAAAAAAAATTATTTATTAATTTTTAATAATACTTATAAAAAATTAATAAAATAAATTATTTTAAAAAACCAAAATATTGAATATATGAGTAAATTGGAGATTTTTTTTTTAAAAAAACTCATAAATCCAGTAATTTCTTTTAAAGTGGCACTTTATTCTTCTTTTAAAATTATAACTTTCTCAAATTATTTAAACCAAGTACACGTTACAAATTATCTCGAATCAAGAGTGAATGACTAATATTAAAAGTTTTATTAAAATTAAATATTACTTTAATGAAGCATTAAAGATAAACATTTATTCAACTAAACGTTTAGCTCTAATAATTAAATAAAAGTATTAAATGTATCTATGATTTTTTTTTCATTTTAATAATGTCTCACTTATATATACTCATCACTAAAAGAAAAGTTAACGTCATTCATTCTAATTGTCATAGTATATTGTTATAAATCAAGAAAAGAGATCTTAGTATTCGATTTGGTTTTCTGAATTCAACTATAATATTCAGTTATTATTCTTAGTTCTTCTTTTATTACTTCTCTACATGCATTTGTTCACTTTTATTTTCATTGCTAATCCTTGCCCTTCATTTTTCAAATCAACCACGCGTTGACCCACGTTCAACCCCGAAAACAAAACTGGAAAATTGAAGAAAGGATCTGAACAATTGGAAATTTGGAATCACCGAAGAAAAAGAACCCTTCTTTTTCTTCTCTGCGATTTCTCTGCTTTCTCTCCGTCCCTTTTTCAGGTGCAAAGCTCCAATAGCGTAATTGCCATTTTTTTTTATATATAATTTAATTACTGTTGCTTTACGTGCAAGCTTCTCCAAATGTCCCGTCCAGGGAAAGAAGAATACTACGTTAACATATTTGGGGAAATTCAACCCACGATTCTTCTGTGAGATTTGTCTGAGAATAGGCGTTGCTTGTTTGGGTATTTGGGGTTACAAAGGAGAGAAAGTTGAGAACTTTTTCTACCTCCTGGTTTTATTGATATCGTGGGTTATGGGTTGTTCTCCTTTGGCAAGTGGGATTTTGCAATAATTGGCTATTATTAATTTTGCTGAAAGTAGGAATTTTATGTTATTGGATTTTGTCTGGGGCAGATTTGGGAAGAAAAAAAGTTTATTTTTTGGTGGGAGGTTCTATGGAATGTCCCATTGGGGATTAAGTGTTGACTTCGGTTGAAAGTTTGGAGCTTGATCTGTGTTTGGGTTTTGAATTGGGGAGGCTGAGATTTGTGAGTAGGGGTGATTGAAGTTTGGTTTGAATGATGGATGAGGCACTGGGTAGTTCATGTTCCCTGCCCCCTTTCCTGGCAAAGACTTATGAGATGGTGGATGATCTTTCCACGAATTCAATTGTTTCGTGGAGTGTCTCTAGCAAAAGTTTCATTGTGTGGAATCCTCCAGAATTTGCAAGGGATTTGCTTCCTAGATTCTTTAAGCACAATAACTTCTCAAGTTTCATCAGGCAGCTCAACACATACGTAAGCAAATTCGATCTTGCCATCTTGGAATTGTTGATGTGAATACTACTTGTTTTACGTTGTTGTATGTATTGCTCTGTCCTGCTTTTGGTTGCTTAAACTGAATTGTAGCCTCTTTATTTGAGCAGGGATTTAAGAAAATTGACCCGGAACAATGGGAATTTGCCAATGATGATTTTGTAAGAGGGCAACCTCATCTTATGAAGAACATTCATAGACGGAAGCCGGTTCATAGCCATTCTTTGCAGAATCTCCAAGCACAGGGCCCATTACAGGACTCGGAAAGGCAGGGTTTTACTGATGGAATAGAGAAGCTTAAACGTGATAAAGAGCGACTTCTAGTCGAGTTGCAGAAATTTCAGCATGAGTGGCAGACATATGAGATACAAATACATTGCTCGAACGATAGGTTGGAAAAGTTGGAACAAAAACAACACAAGATGGTTTCTTCGGTTTCTCATGTATTGCAGAAACCTGTGATTGCTGTAAATATCTTACCTCTGACAGAAACTATGGATAGAAAACGAAGGTTACCGAGAAGTGGCCACTACTATGATGAAGCTAGTATTGAAGATGCTATTGAAACTTCTCAAATGTTACCTAGAGAAAATGCAGAGAATACCACTCTCTTGGCATTAAATGTGGAGCGATTGGATCAGCTTGAATCGTCCGTGGCATTTTGGGAGGCTATTGCACATGATATTGGCGATAACTTCGCTCAAATTCAGTCCAACATGGATTTTGATGAATCTACAAGTTGTGCTGATAGTCCATCCATATCTTGTGCGCAATTAGATGTTGATGTTCGGCCTAAATCATCTGGAATTGACATGAACTCTGAGCCAACTGCAGCTGCTGTTCCCGATCCACTTGCATCAAAAGATCAACCTGCAGGAATCACTGTCGCGGCGACTGGAGTTAATGATGTATTCTGGGAACAGTTCTTGACAGAGGATCCTGGTGCATCAGAAACACAGGAAGTGCAGTCAGAAAGAAAGGATTGTGATGGCAGAAAAAATGAAGGAAAACCTAATGACCATAGCAAATTTTGGTGGAATATACGGAGTGCAAATAATCTTTCAGAACCGATGGGGCATGTTGGTCAAGCAGAGAAAACTTAGTGGCAATAGATTATTCTTCTTGCTTGTACTTCCGTACAATCACATGTAATAAATATAGGTTTGCATGTTTTTTTTATTTTGTCTACAATAAATACATGTTTCTTATTTTGGATAGGATGCATCCTCCATTGATCCGTTCAAGTGTGCTGCTGATCACTGTTTCTTCTAGATCTATTATGCCTGTTCTGAACTGTGGTTTGGTTCATACTTTTATATTGTGGACCATGTCACTTATCTTACTGCATTGTGCTGCTACTGCAACCGCAATCATGACTGCAATCATAACCATAATTTAGAATCTTGGTGGTATGGTTAGCACTAATCTACGTTTTCTTCTTTCTTCCTTTTGATCACTTACAATGTTACTCGTACCATATGGCAGAAGCTTCCTACTAATACCCTCTACTGCCATCCTTTGGTTGTCAGCTAGCCTTCATTTTTGTAAATGGAAATCATCGTGCAATTGCAGGGTGGTTCTGATGCAATTGTGGACATCACTAATATTGTAGCTGCATTCAGTGATGCAGTCCACAATTTGATACTTAGAGCACTGATTTTATTTATTTATTTGCTCGGCACTAAGACACTGATAGTATTTTAGAGAATGTCTTACTTTTCTGGAATGGAAAAGACTTTGTTTTCACGAATTTATTCATATCATAGTATTGCATTTAGAGAGACTATTGGAAGTGGAAACTAGGATTTCTCATTTAAGAATGGGAATTGCAATAGAGTACTTGTACCTCAATTTTCTTCACAGAATAATTTTCAGACACCTATATTGTCAATTTCACTTTACTATTATCGGAGACAAAAGGTGAGGCTGACATGCGGAGTAAAAAGTTCACAGGAAGAAATTCAAGAGGGAAGGGTAAAGTTAAATTACTCCAATCATCAAACTGCTGAAGTGAAAATTACATTGGATTGAACTGAACCTATGATGCAAAATTGAGTTGGGTTTTGAAGGGATGTTGCAAATGATTTTGTAGTTTTCAAGAACTTGGATGGGGACCGCTAAAGAACTTAGAAATATTTAGAATTTGTTTGGTTTTGCAAAACTTTGTTTGTTTCTATTTCTTGTTTCCAAAAGTAATTACAAAAATATTACCCTGTTATGACTTTGTTGGTTTCAAAGAATTGTATAGAAATAGTGGTGAAAACAACCGCGTCCACCATTTCTTATACAAATCTGATGGTGAAAATAAGGTGAAAACAATGTCGTATTATAGTAATATTTAGAAGAACAAGAAATCAAAACCAAATATTTACTCAAAAAGGATTATAAGTTGTGACGCATCCTATATATTGTTGAATAGCAAAAATATTTAGTGAAGGAGAAATAGAACTCTTATAACGTGTTTTATTAGTGTTCGATAGGGTCAATCACTTCATCCAAAATATTATTCATTTTAGAACTTAGAGCTTCGTGTCCTTAAAAGGCATCCAAGTGAGTTAAGAGAGGAAAATGTATATAAATTATCATTGACTTCGACTTCTAAGCGATGTGGGACTATATTGGGTGTACCAAAACAAGAGTTTGTCTTTAGAACCTCGTTTTGTTCCCACAGATGACGTCAATGTTCCGACCTTAAGGTTGTTAAGATAGCATCATTAGTGTCCATCACCGTATATGAGGTATTATCCGTTTTGGAGCTTGGAGCTCTATCACGATTTTGTCCTTATAAGATTAATATCCGAGTAGTGAATATCAAATATTGCATGAATGAAAGTACTCCATGGGGTTTAGATACTCATGATGTGAGTTGATTTTAGATGGTTCCATTTTAGAGGTGACACTTTACTTATGATTAAGATTTTTAACAAGTATATGGTGAGACCAAGGGAAGATCCCCATTGGACGAACTTAACCAAGTGGTTAAGTAAGTGTGAAGGTTCACTTCCAAAGGCAAAGAAGAAAATCAAGATAAGGTGATAATGATGATGCATTGCGGAAATTAAATTTTGAACATGGTGAAAGTTTTGTTGCCAAATCAACTCACATTTTGAGCATGCGGAAATTAAAAGACATGAAAGGAAACAATTAAGATGACCATGGTCGAATGCTAAATGGAAGAACAACACAAGAACACAAAGAAAAACTGAATTATAACAAGTATAGGAACACAAGAATAAAGTGACGTATTGGAAATGAAGGAAAAGGATGGAAGAAGAAAGCTTATGGTGTGAATTGAGAATGGACACGCCACTTGGAGTATGGTTTCCTCCAAGATGAGTGTAGAGGGTCGCCACTTGAGAGCTCTTAACTCCCTCAAGATAAGACCTAATGCTTAGAGTAACCAAGCCTCACACAATTTGTGTAGAGTTTTCCTTCTTCTATAAAATTCAACATCAAAATACATGGAGTAAGGCACCCTATTTATATGAATGGGTGCCTTGGAAAACAAGATGAGCAAGGATAGGATGGTAAATGTGTAAGGGAGCTGCCTTTAGGGTTTGAGTAAGTCAAAACCACACCTTAGGCCACTTCTTCGAGAAACTAGGTAAAAAACAAGCTAAAATGATAACTACACCCCCTAGTATGCTAAAGGCACACATTGTAGCCTATCTTGCTATTTGGATCCCTAAAGTGAGCCTAATTTATTTACAACTTGTTTTATTTTTAAGAAGACTAGAAGGAACAACATTTGATGTTCTGGTCTTTGCCCATTTCTCCTTCTGGTGAGGTCTGCTAGATCCTTGGTGGGATCTTCACTTGAAAGTTGAGATGACTTCTGATAGTGTGAATGGTAATTTGAGTCCTTGGACATCTCCTTGTTGGCTTGGATTGTATCACAGAGTCTACCATGTGTCATTATAATTGTGTAGGCAGGGTGTCAATTTATACGGAATCATCCCGAAATTTATAATATATCTTATTTCTTTATCTCTTAGGTGGTTATTAAACTTCAGGTGGTTAGCAATAAATAATATTAACATTCCAAGACTAACAAGGATAAATAATAACAAAGAAAAGTCAGGTGAATATTCATTGTGACATTTACAAAGGCAAAGGGAAGAAGAATTTCGAGGCTTGGAAAAAATGAGGGGACTTAGATGAGAGAGAAGAAGCACTTCGTGAGAAGAACCGAAAAGAAGAAAAATGTATTATAGGTTAATTGTGTATTACAGAAAGCCCTAAATGAAATATATACATGGGGTGCAAATAGAAAAAAGAAAACTAAACATAACAAAAAAATAAAGATAGGCCTAACATGCCCAAAAGGGAAAAAAAACTAAACTTTATCAGCCCCCCTCAAGCTAGGAATAACTGTTTTTCATTCCTAGGTTGGAGAATAAAGTATTGAATTAAGCAGTAGGGAGAGGCTTGGTGAAGAAGTTTGTCGCTTGTAGGGAGAAGGAGATTGGAAGCAGTTTGAGAAGACCAACATTGAGTTTCTCCCTGACAACATGTTAATCGATCTCAATGTGTTTAGTGCATTCGTGGAAGACTTGGTTGTTAACAATCTGGATGGCAACTTGGTTATCATAATAGAGAAAAGCTGGTTGTAGGTGTTGAATACCTAAATCATGCAGTAAATATGTTATCCATTGAATCTCATAAGTGGTTGTAGCAAGAGCACGGTATTCTGTCTCAGAGGAGTTCATAGATATGGTTTGTTGTTTCTTGGATTTCCAAGAGATGAGTGACTCTCCCAAATACGCAGAAAAACCAGTTATGGATTTGCAAGTTTCAGGACATGTAGCCCAATCAAAATCACTATATGCTTTTAATTAAATAAGAAATTGTGTAAAAATATTCATCTGCCAGGAGTTCGTTTGAGATAGCGAAGGATACGCATTGTTGCCTGATGATGTTCATTAGTTGGGTGTGAGACGAACTGGCTAAGATGATTGACTAAGAAGGAAATGCCAGGTCGAGTGCTGGTCAGATAAATGAGTTGCCCAATCATTCGTCTATATGCAGTGGATTCTGTATCACCAAGAGGAATGCCTTTCTTGGCTGAGAGTTTGACAGTATGCAGCATTGGTGTAGGAGTAGGAGCACATCCCAGCATGTCAGTATCTTTAAGCAAATCCAAAGTGTATTTGCGCTTACATAAGTGGATACCAATGACATTACGAGCTACTTCAATGCCTAGAAAAATAAGTTAAATCACCAAGGTTTTTAATATGCAAAAAATTGTGTAACAAACTAGTGATATCAGATATCTACATAGAATTATTCCCTGTAAGAATAATTTCATCCACATAGACCAGGAGTGTCATGGTGTGTTTGCCATCATGTTTCAAAAATAAAGAGTGGTTAGAAGTGGAGATTTTATAATTGTGTGAAAGTAAAAAGTTTGAGAGTTTAGCATACCATTGTCTACCTGCTTGTTTGAGACCATAAAGTGACTTCTTTAGGCGACAAAAAAGATTAGGAGAAGAAGTGTGAAAACTTGGAGGCAATTGCATGTAAACTTCTTCATCTAGGTCTACATGTAGGAAAACATTATTCACATCAAGTTCCTTGAGTGTCCAATTTTGAGCTGCGACTAGAGCAAGTAGACGTAGGGTAGTCAACTTTACTACATGAGCAAAGGTGTCTAAGAAGTCTAGTCCTTCAATTTGGTTGTATCCTTTTGCTACCAATTGGGATTTATAGTGTTCAACGAAACCATCTACATGATGCTTGACTTTATAGACCCATTTACACCCAAATTCTGTTTTCCAACCAGAAGTGTAGTCAAGGACCATGTCTCATTCTCTTGAAGTGCTTGCAATTCCTCCTTCATAGCTTGGATTCAAGGTGGGTGTAGGACAACTTCCTCATAGTTGTGAGGTTCCTCGGCATAAGAAATTAACAATATTGTATTTTTTAAAACTTGGATAAAGAATTGTAATTTAAATAGGAATGAATTGAATGTTTGGTACTTACAAAAATATTGTTGAAGTTTGACACATCAAAATCTTAGAGATAAGTGGAGGGTCTTCTGCTACGGGTAGATCTTTTAGGAGATACAACTATAGTCTCATTTTGCTCACTTTGCTCAACATTAGTGTCAAACTCAAAAGCTTTATTAGAAACATTATCAATAATATTTTTAGTGTGCATATGAATATCATCATGAGTATGGGCATAATGTTGAGAAATAGGTAAAGAAAGACTATTCGAATCATTATTTTGAATATGATTTGAATGGTAAGAAAGAGTTTTCATAAAAGATAACATTTCTTGACAAATCTATCTTATTGCTTTTAAGGATTAAAAACAAAAAGCATTTTGTGTTTGGTTTGAAACCAAGGAAAACACCTGGAACAGCACGACTATCTAGTTTTTTTTTTTGTGAGCAAGGATAGTTGAAGAATAGCACAAACACCCAAAAACATGAAGAGAATAAATATCACAAAGCTTTTTATGCAGTTTTTCATTAGGAGTAGCATTCTTAAGCAGCGAAGTAGGCATACAATTAATAAGGAAAGCAACATGTTGTACAACAAAGCACCAAAAAATAGCAGGAAGATTAAACTGAAAAATTAGGGCACGTTTAACATTCAAGAGCTGTTGATGTATTCTTTCAACAATGTCATTTTGCTCATGTGTTTCAACACAAGTGGTTTGATGTATAATACCTTTTGATGCAAAAAAAATCATGCATAGAAAATTCTATACAATTATCAGTATAGATGGATTTAACTTTAGTAGAGAAAGGATTTTTAGCAGGTAATAAAATGAACAACACTAACCCTAACTTCAGATTTGTTATGCATGGGAAAAAGCTAAGTATATCTAGTAAAATCATCAACTGTAGTAAGAAAAAATTTATAACCAAGCATGGAAGCGACAAAACAAGTGCCCCAAATGTCAGTATGCAGTAATTAAAAAACTAGGAAAGAAAGAAAATTTCTTTTGTTTTGCTTGATGACATGTATCACAAACATAGTTCTTGTCAATATGAATATTAGGATAATAGTTTTGCATAATTTTTTAACCTTTCTTTTGATGGATGACTCATTATGAGGTGCCAAATGTTGTTCTGTTTGTAGTACAACTTAGAATTCTACTGTCAATTTTATTGAAAACATATAGACCAGCTACAAGATCAATTGTATCAATCTTGTCTCTGATTCTAGAATTTTGTATCAAACATTCAGTAGAAGAAAAAATAAGTTCACATTTAAGCGATGCAGTCAATTGAGATATAAATATTAAATTAAAAGAGAAATTTGATACATACAAAACATTTTCAAGAATAATTTTTTTTAAAGGAAACAGTGCCAGAACAAGAAGCAATAACAAAATTTCCATTGGGAAGCTTAATAGTAATAGGTTTGATATGATTATATGATGTAAAATTTCATAAGGAAAAGCAAACGTGATTTGTGGCACCAGAATCCAAAATCCAAATATATTCATTAAAATTGGAATTTTTGAGATTTTGGATATTACCTGTGACATTCGCATTTTGATCTTGATGATCAACAAAGATATAACCAACCCGGTTGACTTGACCTTGATTATTGGAATTGTTAACATTTTTCAGAAGGTCTGAAAGAATTTGGTATTGATGTTGAGTGATGCAGAAATCTCCTCCATTATTTTGTTTATTCTGATCTTGATTACCAGAATTTTCATCTTGTATGGTAGCGGTGGTGTTGTTGGATTGAGAACGCTTACCATAATGAGATTTGTACATAGTATGACCAATTTTATTGCAATATGTACAAACCTTTTTATTGGTACCAAATTTTGAGCCTCTGTTATCTTGGTTAGGAAAACCATTTTTCTCAAAGCAAACACTCTCACTATGACCCAATTTTCAACAAAAAGAACAGGTAATGGTATTGGTGTGGTTAATAGGGGTAACACTTTTGATATTATCTACAAGAACACTATTATTAAACTAGCGTTCTTGTTGAACAAGAAGAGAAAAGATTTTGGTAATAGCAAGGATGGGTTCCATGAGGAGAACATGTGCTTTTATATTATTGTATTGGTCATGTAAAAATTGCATTGCACGATCCTCTCTTTTTCTTTGGATAGTAACATAAGGCACATTGCGGGAACTTACAGGATCAAACATAAAATTATCTAATTCATCTCAAAATATTCCGAGTTTAGTGAAATAATTGGTAACAAAAAGGTCACCTTGATTGAGTGATGAAACTTCCATTTGAAGATCAAAGATGTGAGATAAATTGCCTTGTGAGAAGTAGGCCTTGAGGTCATTCCATATGTTCAGTGCCTTATCCATCCATATGATACTCTGACATATGTGAATAGAGACCGAGTGCACAAGTCCAGACACCACCACGTTGTTGCATCGAGTCTAGGATAAGAAAAAATGATCACTTTCTTAAGGTCAGGGAGTAGTGATGGGCATATATTTATTCACACTTAATAGCTTTAATCATAGATTATTGGACTATAATAATTAATAAATTTATTGTTTTAATTAATATTCATATAATTGGGTTTATTTGAACTTTAACTATTTTTTTTTTAATTTTGTGTTTTTAGAGTAAATTGTCTGAATGAAACGTTTACCTTTATGAATGGGCCAAATTTGCAAAAGTCTAAGTTGCTTCTTGAACCAAAACAAAAAACAAATTCTGAGAAGGAGGAAGAGAACAAATCAAAAAATATCTCAGAAACAGAATTAGAAGCAAATCTTCTACAAAATATAAGAAATCCGAAAAGTTGGAAACTGTTAACAAAATCTTAACTACAATATTGTCCCAATATCCTTTGAGCAGGAGAACACAAGCCTTAAGGAAAAAGGGAGAGCTTCATAGGGTTTTATTAGTTTCTTTTCTTTTTTGTAATTCTTTTGTTTTGCCTCCGCATGGAAGGCTAAACCTATTTGGTTGATTCTTTTGTAATTCCCCATTGAATTTTGAGGTTTTGTTTAATAAAAATTTCGATTTTTAATTCTCTATAACAACTATTTTAATATTATAATCTCCTGAAAAACTGGGGTTTTTGTGAGAGGTTGTACTTGAACAGATGATTGAGAGTCTTCTTTATCTTAAAATTTGGTTTCTTAGTTAGTTCTCATTGTTCTAATTAACTTATTGAGCGCATGATTCAAAAGAGAGGAGATAATATTAGCGCATGTTCAATCTGGTTTAGCTCTGTTTGAAGATTAAGAAATGATTAATCTTTAGAAAACGTGTGAAGAATTCAATGGTGGAAGAACTTGGGATCAACCTTTTATTTTCTGTTTTAATCTATCTAGCATTAGACAGATCTACACTGGAATCATATTTAATTTGATTGCTAAACGACAATGATCAAGTATTACCATTGATGAAATCGACTTTATTATTTGCACTTAATGTAGTGATGACCGAGCAACTCTAAGAATGGTAATTTATTGAATTAAGAACTGGAGAGAGAAGGGTGTTGCAGGGTTTTCATTGAGATGTACGTACAAGAACTTGTGAGCAAAAATTTTCACCTTGAACAAAATTCTTGTTTTGACTAGGATTAGAGTTTTCACTCTTATAGGGGTTCTCGCTAGCCATTTGAGTACAAAACCACCAACTGCAAAGAAACACATAATTATTAAAAAAAATCAGAGAGAGCGCAAAACAAATTAAAGTGCAAAACGTAAAAAAGAAAGAAAAAGACGAAAGAATCTTGAGAGGATGAAGGATGAAATCAGTGCGCGCGGCAAAGCTCTTCTCATTGAAGAGCTATGATACTATATAACAGAGAAAAGCCAGGTGATTACTCTTTGTGCAATTGTGACATTTACAAAGGCAAAGCAAAGGGGACTTAGACGAGAGAGAAGAAGCACTTCATGAGAAGAACTGAAAGAAAAAAAAAATGTATTATGGGTTAATTGTGTATTGCAGAAAGCCCTAAAAGAAATATATACATGGGGTGCAAATAGAAAAAAGAAAACTAAACATAACAGAAAAAGAAAGATAGACCCAACAGGCCCAAAAGAAAAAAAAACTAAAACTTATCAAATAACACAATTTCTTTGAGTTGTGATATATTCCTAATGTTACATGCACATTAATAACCCGTATTTTATTGGACCAGGTGATACGACCCGTATGTTATTGAGTCGGGTAGTACAATTATAATTAAAATTAAATTAAAAAAAAATAAATATAGATACATTCGTTAACAATTAAATTTTTAATTTTTTTTATTTAGATAACCTTTTAGTTTCTTACCGTCTTTTTTTAAATCATCATTGTCGTTAACTTTTTCCATCAAATTTAATTTATGACATTATTATATGTCATTTATTCAAAAATTGCCAAATTAATGATATTGACATTATAAAAAATATGATGTTATTATATATTAAAATAATATGTTTATAAGGATTAAAATTATAAAAAAAACATAATTGATAGAACTAAAACAAAAATATGTATATTTATTGAGATAATAATTGTTAAGCTTATTCAAGTGAAATATAAGAATTTATTACACATTTATACACGTCTTTTCTAAGTTTTTTTTATCAGCACCTTAAACTCTAAATCCTAAATTATTTTTAAGTTAGAAAAAAATTAAGTAGAATAACCTCTTCCAAATACATCTTAATCTCTTATTATTTGAACAGGTATGAGGTATGGTTCAGTTTAATTTGATGCATTAAATCTTTATAATTTTTGTGTGTGATTTATTTGAATTAAAAGTAAACTGGAGAATAAAGAATATGAATGCCAGAAATGGATAATATATAAAGCAGAAAATATATTGCATAAGTTAAGGGGTCATATAAATGTAGGAATAACCGCATCCTTCATTTTATATGTATATTTAGTGTTTAAATCTATTTAAATTTATTAAAGTATGACAATAATTATATAAATATTAAGAAAAATGTTATATATACGTAATATTTATTTTATTTTATAATAATTAAATAAGAAATGTTTATTTAGAATTTTAACATAAACTTTTTTATATAGATGTATAATATATATTATTTTTATAATGCATTAAATAGTAGTTTAGAATTATGTAAGATTATGTATAATTTGGTAAGTGTATTATATATAATTACTTGTGTTATCTTATCTCCTGTACAATGTTGATTGTATTAATGAATATTATAAATTATTAGAAAATATTAAATTAAAAATAATTTTTTAAAATAATATTCATGTAACACTTTATGTCATCTATATAGTCATTGTCTTCTATTATTATACTATTTATACAGGTGCTAGTTTTAATCATTTTTGTTATCTTATAAACTCTGCCATATGAATTATGAAAAATACAATTTCTCTAAAATACTATAAAAAAATTTAAAACTATAAAAATAAACCCATAAATCCTTTATTACAAAATTTGATTGAATAAAATCTATAATAACAATGTCATTTGTTTTAAAAAGGATAAAACAAATATATTAAAGGTTACACTAGTAATCTACCTTCAAGTAATGGTAACGGTGAAAATAATTGTGTATTAATATATTTTCTACACATAATAGACTCCTGAATGAGTTGATTTCAAAGATTATTTTCCTCTTAATTTTTTAAATAAACTATAGTGATATTTCTTTTAGTTTTATTTAATTTTTGTCATCTAGCGTAACTTGATTGTTAGGGTTTGGAAAGTGAAGAAAAGAAAAAAAATATATGAAATAATTTTATATAATTAAAAATATAGTTTCTTTATCATTGTTCTTAAGAAAGTAATTATTATTTAAAATATGTTTTTAAACTAAACAAAATAGAAAAGCGTTTTCCTCTGTTTCATGCCAATTTTGGAAAACAATTGTTTTGCAGTGAATCTCATAGAGATTTACTCTTTCTATCTCCCTTCTTAATCTACTCATAAATGAACTTCTATAACTTTTTCTACAGAATTTCTATTGAAATAAGATGAAGTTGAGAATTGTGTTGTCACATCGTGAATTAAATGTTATGACAATACATTTTGGGGTTTGGTCTAATTCAATCCATAATTTATATTGCTGTTTAATACTGCTATATATGTAACTCTTCATTTGATTGGACTGCTATTGGCATGAGGCACATGAAAATGTTAAGGATTCATTTTATATGTTTTCCTTTTTGGAAATAATCTCATATATAATATATTCCCTATTTCATGCCATAAAATATAACTCTTCAAATTAACCATTTTAGTTTCTATGCCAAGGGTGCTTAATTTATGCTGCTCTTATCATCATAAAATCCAATGTTAAGTCTTCTTTTATTTTAAATTGTTTATTTTTAAATAAATTGATAAGGAAGTAATAGTTTATCAATTTAAGGTTAGGCTACTAAAATATAAGATAGACAACTTCATTTACTTAAAAAACACAATGGACAATAAAAGTAAAGTTTTATTTTTGCCTCTGGAATAAAAGAAATAAACTTTTCAAGTTTGGGTATTTAATGATAAATGCAAAACAGAAGGAAATAAGTAGAAAGAAATGCAGTAAAATAAGATGACATAAAGTAGATTTACCATTATATTATTTGATTATTTTAATAACGAAGTGGATTATTGGAGTATTATCTGAGTTGGAGGGAAAGAAAAGGTGATGTATTTAATATTGTTTTCAACAATCCAAATAATTGAACTCAGAATCAATTGATTCCATTGTTTTTCCTGCAGGAGTTGTTTGCCTTTATCCCTAGAAAATTTCCCTTTTATGATGGCTAGTCAACAAGCTAATTTTAGAAGAGAAACATTTAATGCTTTAATTGCTTTATTACATCAAAAACCATTTGAATTCTGCATCTAGCAACTTGTGCTTACGTTCAGTTATCAATATGAACATGCATCTGCATAGAATGATGGATGCCAAAATCATAAATGAAAATATTAATTTGATCATGCAAAGCCTACCTGCAGCATGATTAAAGTAGAATCACCAATTTATGAGACCCTAGCTGATAGGTTAACTTTATTATTGCTTCTGCTTTTTTATAGGTATCCCAAGTAACCACCCAGTTGACTTTAAGAGTTTATTAGGTCTTAAGTGTAATTGGGACTTGCTGCTATGTTATTATCTAATTAGGCATTGCGTAGATGTGGCTTAAATGCCACACTTGAAGCAGGTTTTAGGTACGGTACACAAATTATGCATTTGGGGTCTCTATAATTTCCCCATATTGTACATGTAGATTATAATAATAGACATGTATAGTATTTGCATTGTATTGTAGCTAACTTGTATCATTTATTCATCCCTTATAGTAGATGATCAGAAATGGTACCTTCGAGATAAAGATATCTCACAAACTCATAAATTTCTTCACTCACTCGATCACTCCATTTGATGGCCTCACCTAATGCTCCCAACATGCTAGCTGCCACTTAAGAATTTATACCAAGCTTTATTGGCAAAACTAACATTGCGAACATTTTCATCACTGCTACAGGAGCTGAAACATGGTGAAGTGTGTGGGGGTGTCTTCAAAGGGAGACATGCTAATTCATTTAATTAGGCAGGTTTAGACTACATATCACAGTGAAATAGGGGGAAGGAAGAATATATTCTTACAGGGTCCTAATCAACCATGTGACGGTAGATCAAATGATCTAGATATGTTGTCTGTAGGACACACAATGAGTGAACCATGCTCATGAATCTACTTATTTGCCAAAAACTTATCATATCAGTTTTTCCTTTACTTGTGTGGAGAGATAGTTTTTGGATTTTATTAATAAGACATAACTTCACTGTTATGCTCATTTGTTAAAGAAGTCCAACTTCACCTTCAGCATATTCTGCTCATTAACATGTAAGCATAACATTTTTATGTGCTGTATTAGAATTTAATGTTTAACTAAGTGAGCATAGTAGAACATTAGCATTTATGACATTCTTGTGATATATTTTATTTGCATATTGCCGCAAATTTTTAAAACTAAATAATTAAAAGGTGCAGACCAAAGCTGAAGGTATCTGATGGTGTGTAGTACTGATCACGAGGAATGAAGAATAGTCTCCTTTCCCTTTCTTTCATTTCCCATAAATATTTAACCACAGTTCTTCCACCGGCATGGGCAATGTCGTATGGGTATTACACTGGTGGGAGTGTCTAGGACCATGCCGATGTGAATAGCAGCAATGTATTATATCTGAATTCTCTATTTTTGGAATTTTTTACCATTTGGAATTTTATAGATTCCTTGTTTCCTCTAAAAGTTTCGGCTCCCATAAGTGCTTCAGACTGCTTCCTAACCTTCCTTAAAAACAGTGCTAAAATTATGAACATGTTGCTACAAGCTTACAAGCATCCTAACTTCAACAATATAATCATGATTTGATTATAAAAGCTTGGGATTGTTTAGATTTACATGCACAAAGAACTCCTACTAATGGCATTTTAAATATAACTTATTGTTATTAATATGAAGTATGAAGTCGTTGAGATCTTGATGCAACTTCTCTTGAATTTTATACAGAAGCTGAGAATGGAGAAATTCAAGTAAACTTAGAGCATAACTAGAACAAGGGTAACTATTTACAATTCTGCCAATCATTTCCTACAAGCTAAACATTTTGTTGTTAATCACAACAACAGCATTGCTTGTGTGATTAAATATCCGAACTCGCTTGGCTCATGCACAACCATACTTGCTTGAACACTTGGATGATTAGATCATGGTACTCATTGGAATTCAAAGTCAGATAACATGCTAGCAGATCTTGCATTTCTTCTGGCTGGCTGATCTGTTTCTCCGTGATCATCTCAATCATTGAATCTCTGAAATCTTTCTGTGGATCCAAAGAACATTTCACCACCGCAAAGCTATCTAACCCTTCTGTTTCCTCCACAATTTCCTCTTCTTTCTTCATCTTCAGTTTTGCTTTCTTCTTCTCTTCTATGGCCTTTATTTTACGGACTTCAACCTTGGAACCTATCCTTGGAGAATATACTTTAACCTTGGAGTTGTGCTTTGGCTTCCTCCTCTGGTTTTCTCTGCTCACATGAAGCGATTGCATTTGTTGGTTACTCTTTGCTTTCAATTTCAACTCCTCAGTTTGTTTCAAATTATGCCACTCAGAATCCAATTGGGGACTACACACTCGAGCTTCTCTGAGATTTCCAAGGCCAGAACTCTTGAAATCCGCAAACAAATGCTTCCTTGGTGTACAAATTGTTCTTGGTGACTCGTATTGCAGCACATAATTTTCTAAGAACGGACTTGATGCAAACTCGGCTTCCTCTTCTGCCTTTTCCAATTTCAAGAGCTGCTCTTGCAAAACTCTTTGTGCTTTTCTCTCATATCTCCTCCTCAAGGATTCAAGTTCCTTTACACTCCTTGCTGCTTCATTCAGCAATGTTGTTTCTTCTCTCAGTCCAGTGTCCTTCTGCTTCGACTTCTGAGTGGCTTCTCTTCTACCTTGTCTTTTAGCATTATTCAATCCACCGGGGAAACTTGAGGATGAAATGACATGTTCAGCATCCATTTGGTACTTTAGTGGCTTCAGAATATCATCACTTTTTCTATGCTCGTTGCCCTCTTCACCAAATGAGAGTCTCCAGAAAGCCTCATCATCCCCACCATAAAACCTGCCTCTATTATTCCCACAAGCATAATAGGGTGAGCTCTCTGATGGAGTTGAATTCTGCTTTGCATTTTGCTTCAGTGCGCCAGGTTTTGGCTCTGAGTTTATTCTCATATGCTTGAACTTGGAAAGCCACGAAAAAGGAGACACATGAGATATGAAAGAAGGCCTAGAAGAGGAAGAGGAAGAAGGAGAAGGAGAAGGTTTTTTTCCACCCCACTTCATAATTTGGTTTGTTATTGTGTTTGGAACTCTAGATTTGGTGAAGGTTTTATTGGTGTTAACTTGAGAGAAGATAAAGAGCAGAAGTGAAGTGCATAATGGAGTGGGGTGTGTGAGAGACTTGTAGCAGTTATTGGGACGGTTAGGCTGTTAAATAGAAACGTGGGTTTCCTACTGATTTTTTTCTGCTATGTTTTCAAAAGAGATACCCGCCCCAATTCCTGTGACCACTTTTCCCACTTTTCCTGCTTTTTGGTTTGTACTCAAAAAAAGATTTGTGCCATGGGGGGACCTCTTTGTTAGGCCCACACGCTAATACTAACAAATACCCAAATTTTTAATCAGAAATTTGGTTGCGAATATGAGAAAGTGGTTATGAACAGGGTACATTGTAATACTGAGGTAGTCCTGTTCTCTGTGTAACTTTACTGTGACAATAAGAACTAGAATTGTAGGGTATTTGAATATTGCAGTATATTTGAATGAACATTAACTTTGTTTTCAATATGTAGAAGGCTTTGTAAAAGGCAGAAGACTAAAGAATAAAATTGTTTCTTTTTGGATTGTGATGGAATTGAAGTGTTTCCTCTTTCTTATGGTATGGCAAAATCCTTGTCTCATCTTTTGCTTTGGTGGCTTTATTTATTTGCAGTTTTCTCAACTTTTTGTTATAGGTCAAAGACTGAGAGAGCAGCAGCACTGTGGCACACTGGCACACATGTTTGGAGCACACACAACTTATTACTAGGATTAAGCACAATGTTTGGCGGTTGGGGTGCTCCAAATTGAGTCCTGTCTCTCTAGTCTAGGTGTGTAAATTCATCTTTCACCCCTCACCAAATATTACAAATATTATTTATAGATTGTGATCAATATGCGTAGTACTACCATTTCTTTGCTACTTCTATTTCTATACTTTGCTTTATATACTTCTTGTTCGCTACTATATAGTTAAAAAAAATATATTGAGTTTTGAGTACATTGTTCTATTCATGAGAAATATACCGTGTCAAGCCAGGGGATTTGGGCCTCTAAAAAAATCAAGGATAATAGTGATCCTTTTGAATGTTTCAGTGTCAACAAGATTAAGTTATGAGAAATATTTTAAAATTTAGGACAAAAATTGGTGTGATTATGCTAGAGAAACTTGACACAATATCTACCATTTTAGCAAATGGCTCTTTCTCATAGTAGCTATTATATCATGAGATTCTGCTTGTCTCCTCCAAATTATGCAGTAACTCTTAAGTTCCAACCAAGAAATAAGGTCCTTAAGATGAACAAGGAAACCTTCATTTCCAAGGAAGGTATAAGACCAGAAAAGGCTATAGGGTAGATGAGTATTCGATTATTTATGAAATTCTAAATTGGTTGTGTTGTAATTTGTCAACAAAAAGAGGTCATCGAATTGATTCTTTAGTTTCCTATTTTGATAGATCATAATCTTTTGCAAGTTATTTCATTTTCACACACAATAAATTCTTCAACTCATACCATCCTTCTTATTCACTCCCACCTGATCTAGGCATTTCTTATTAACTAGAAATGAAAGAGAATCTTTGCATTATTTCCATGTTAATGCATGAAATGACATGTATGCATTTAATATAGCAAGAGAGAAAAGAAGGATATTATGGAATATATAAAGGAAGAAAACTGCAAATCTTGTTTTTTTGTTTAACTAGAGTTGTACGCAACATTCTACATAAGGTTATATGCTTCTTTAGCAACATCATCCAGAGCTCTAATTTATTATTACATTACGATTTACATACACGTACGTATCATCTTAATGTCTCTAAAATATATTTAATTTAATTAATATAGACTAATTATTTTTTTTAAAAAATATTTTTTATTTAATATTTTTTATTTTTATTTTTGTAATTGTAATTGTACCTGTATGGATGTCAGGGTCAGAGTAATATCGATCCACGTCAATACACAATTGTTGTCGTGCCAGCAGCTACCTAATCCTTCAAGTCCTTTCTCGGTGCTGACCGGTACGGTAATTAAATAAATTTTTATTTTATTTGCTCAATAATTTCTAATTATTGTTTTAAATTATATTTTAAATGAACTAAAATGAATTACAAGAATTGATGACAAATTGGTTTTGAAAAAAAGTACAGGTGACATTGCGGGCTGACTCATCTCGTATAAGTGTGCTCCGCGTTTAGCTTGCAAAATGCGAGCCAAGATGACCCGTCCCATACAAGGAATGCAAACTCATTTCATTGACCCGTTTCGCGTAAGAGATAGTTTGCATCAGGAATTTTTTTTTTAAATTAAAATTTAATGATAAAAATATATTTCTGCTGCTGAAAAATTAAAATTTCATCATTGTTTTAATTCATTCAATTAAGATAAAAAAAAATATAAAGACATTTAAGTATGATGGTTGTTAGAAGGCTTGATTAAAATAATTAAAGTTTTGTTTTGCATATATTTACCTTATATATGTATTTAAATGTCTGAGAGTATCTTATAAAAGTTTTGCTACAAAATATTTTAATGAAATCTCTTCATTATATTATTTTTTTATTAACAAATTTTAAATATAAAGTTTTACTTAAAACTAAATCCACTTTTAATTTCAATATTAACTTCTTTAGATAATTAAAATAAAACATACTTTTTTGTGTACATTAAATTTAAAATAAAATAAAAGTCACACTACAATAATAATGTGCGAGTGAGATATGGTTTTTTTTTAAAAAAATAAAATAATTATTTCTTTTATTTATGCGAGTCAGCGAATCAATCCATCGTCCTCATGTTGTCTCACACCCATATGGTTCATTCCCTAGAAAAAAAAGTGTCAACGATTTGAATGAATTAGATATATGTGGGAATAAAAAATAAAATTCATAATGAAAATTGTTAAAAATATTTTTTAGTTGTGGGTGCATGAAAATATTTAGTTGAGAGTAAATTAAATATAAATGCGTATTAAATTAAATTAATAAAGTTTTTTGAATTTATAAGAAGTTAATTGGGCCCAATGATATTTCTCTCTCTCAGAAAATTCTTTCCACACACCCTGTGGTTTCATCCTGCGCCTCCGTGAGTTGGAACTTACCATTTTACCCTTGATAAAGTAAATAAATCCTACAACACCTCTTCTTCATGTTTATCATTTTGAATAAAATGAAGGGACATTGTGCACGGATCAAACAAGTGACAAAAGTTAGCAATGAGTAGTGGTCATGTAAGACTGAACAAATGAATTGACTTTAAACAAGATTACCTATGGTATTTACAATCCAAAAAAATTTCAAAATTCACATTCTAAAATAAAAATAAAAAATTGGTATTTTTTGAAATACAGATGCAGGAAGAATTTGCCCTCTCGCTCTAGAAGTACAAAAACTGTAGCCCACAAACCTTACCCAATTGCAGTTTTGTATTGGCTGATGGGTATTTCTTCCTACGCCACTACATTTTTCTTCCTGCACGCCTCAATTTATGCAATACCAGAATTATCCTTGATAACTTTGAATGATTCTGGAATAAGAGTTCGGTAAGAACAAAATATTTCCAAAATAGGGGTTCTGTGAGTAAAATGTGTTTCCAGAATAGGAAATTCAGAAGGCCAAAAATCATTTCGGAATTTTCTTCTGGGACATATTTTTTTAATTTCTGAAACGTCCTGAATTCATAAAATGTGTTCTGAAAAGTATGTTCTGTAAATATTTTGGAAAGATTAATTCAGCAGTTATTTTTAATAGGGGTAAAATTGTCTTTTCGAGAAAGATGGGTGGAGAAAGTTATTTCTCGGGGTGCAGGGAGAAACATCCTTGGATGATGGGCTGACTCTTAATTCTGTTGGCCCAGTCCCTTAGAGCAACTATTTTTCTTCCTGCACTTCCTCTTTTTCTCCTAACACCCCATATTCTTTCAAATTTCAATTTTACCCTTTTTTAGCATATCTAGAATATTGTAACATTGTTTTAAGTGTCCTTTAAAATTATGTAAATAGTAATTAGTTTACACAACAGTAGAATGTATATTTTAAAATGTTTGTTTACCAAGTTTAGAAATTATTATTTTTGGAAAACATTTGACATATTTTGAATTTTACTTGACACCATGTTTATAGGCATTCTGAAACACTATTCACATCCTTATCTATTATCTAGAATATACATAATTTTAAAAAAAACTGTAATCCATTCCCGATTGTATTTTTTTTAATGTATACAAGATTTAAAAAAAGTAATTTTATCCATAAAACATATGAATGGGGGTGTTAAGGAAGAGATTATTCAACTGATGGTTTGAAACCATTAATTGGTTATGAATTTTATTTGTCTCGTGAGTTGTGAGTCGAGGTGGAAGTGTTAGAATGTGGAACCTTCTGTTATAGAAATGCTGATCCATCCATTAATGTTGTGATGTTACTTTAATTTAAGTATTGTTTGTTGAACATTGAAGAGTAGTAATGGTGCTGGACTCTAAACTCAAGTTTCAACCTTGTTTAGTTATATGCAGGAATCAAATTACATTTTTGGTGGCCAATTAAGAAAATTCTTAACAAAATTATTCCAAAATCAACTACAGACTTAGAAAGATCATAACAACACAAGTTAGTCAAATAATAATTACATTGCTACACTACAACATAATGTCTTACTATTCAAAATAACCATAAATTGAAAGTTAATTCAAATTGACTCATGACAAAAAAAATAAATTAGTGCAACCTACGTTGGTTATGTTCGACAAACTAGTTGGAAAGTTAGCTCAAAGATGAAAGTTCAGCTGAAAAAATAAAAATTAATTTAGTTAATATAATAATTAATTATTTTTTATTTTTAAAATTATTTTTATTTAATAATTTCCTTGTAATGAGTTAAAATTTAAATCATAATTTTTATTTTCGAAAATAAATTTATTTTAGTTCTAACTTTTACAGTTAAAGTTAAATTAATTTAGTGTTTGAAAAAATATCAAAATCTTAATATATATGTATATCTTATAAAGTTTTCGGTAAAGTATTTTTCCTCAAAAATTATGATTATTTTATGGATATACATAAAATAAATAAATAAATAAATAAATTAGTAAATATAAAAATTTGACAGCAATAAAATGTTGATAATTAAGCAGTAACTGAAAAATGGAAAGGTAATGTTAACCATTTAATAACAATCAACATTTATCATCAATAGGATATGAAAAGCATAAATTTTAATTATTAAATTGTCAAGATTACCTTTCATTTTTAAAGGATAAATTTAATTATTAATCTGTAATGCTAAATTGATTTAACTTTTGGAGAAAAATATATTAAAGCTATTTCATTTAATATGATTTGATTTCTTTTAATTCCAATTAAATTAATTTGATGATAAATGGTTTAATTTGAGTCATATTCATTTGAAAATGGAAATATCTCACTAAAAAATAATAATTGAACTTTATCATCAACCAATAAAATAAACAATTATATTTGATAAAAAAAACACTAAGAATTCCTCTACTCTCATGAATTAAGATTAGGAATTCATAGTTATTTGTGTTTAAATATGAGAAATTTGAAAATCTTTTGTGATTATAAAGTTAAAAGTAATCTTTTCTGTTTATTTATGATTATATTTTTGTTACAAGGTTTGAAATCCTATTTTTATAATTTTTTATTAATTTCTATCATGCTTTTACGAGATAGAGTTGTTTCACAGTTTTTAAATTCTATATATATCCTCACAAGTAAGATAATTATGTAAAAAATTATGTAAATTAATTTTTATAGAGTGATTCACATGACTTAGAGTTTGAGTTTGGGCTCCGAATATAATTTAATAATAACAATATAATTAAAGGGTCTGTTAGTTAGTTAACCTGAGAATAAATATCTGATGATACCTAATAAAAAACATACATTTGATGGAGATTGGGAATTAAGAGCAATAGAGTTCTGTCTCTGCAAATAATAGTTGTCTTACTGTCAATCATCGAAATATTGGAACATGGATCAAGGTAAGTGTCTATTTCTTCTTGATTTTATGAATATATGTAAGAATCATAATTGATAAAAATGCATATGTGATAATAATGTGTTCAATTATACGTTTATTCATGTTTTAATTTATAAATCAAACATTCTGATTGAAAACAAATTCCAACAATTTTGATTATATTTTATTATATTTTCAGACGGACAATTATATGTATGAATTACTTTACGTATTTAAAATAATTTATTTTTTTCACTGATAAATATATATTCGTTCATCGCATAGTCTATTATATAATATTCGGAAAAAGAGAACTGAGATTCCAACAACCAAACAAACTTTTTTTATGTAATAGTCAAACATATTTTTAGTATCTTAAAAATAATTTCATTAAAAAATATACCTATTTAAAAAAATGGAATTGTTTTAAGTAGACTCAATCCACTTGGTATCAAACAAATGTTTGTCATGTTCTCGTAGGTGTGATTTTCAATGGATAAAAACGACCGTAGCTTATAGATAGAGTCACTAATGATTTTAAGTTTTAACAACCTCTTCTGTCACAGTCTATTAATTAAAAACCTAACCACACATTAATCACTTTATTAAATCTCAATGCTTGCTATGTGAGATTAATAGGCCGGTTCAAGAAGCAAATAGAGCATAGAAAATTTATCTCTATATCTCGATCTCAATTGTGTTAAATCGACTTATAAAATTAAACTAAATTTAAAATACGCTTTTTCATACCACTAAAAAAAATCTTACACAACATGAGAAAACAATGAAGATTCATGATACTAGGTTGTTATGGTGGGTGAATTTGAATGAAGCAATTGAGAATGATAGTGTTATTGTCATGAATGAAGCTTCCAATTATTTAATTATTTTTTAAATGTGTGCACTCTGTGTCCCCACTGTGAAAAATATTGATGTAGTGGAATTGGGCAAATCACCTGCAATTCTCCTTTTTGAAGAGAGGTTCATGAAAACCATTGAGAAACTCAAAAACTTATAGTGAGGTCAAGAGTGGCTCTGCTAACACCACCAAAAATGGTGCAACATCTTATCATAACAACCATTTTTTCCAGCCTTTATTTATGTGCTATTTGGACCACTTTGGATTCGAATCCTTCCAACTAATTATGAGAGAAAAGAAACATGTAATTAAATGGAAAACACAACTTTAAAATTGGATTTTTTTTCTTTTAATCTAAAAAATATTAGAAGGAATTAAAAGTTAACACATGTATATTCATTTTTGGAAGATTAAGAATGTGTTTGTTGCTGAAGACGGAAACATAGGAGGCTGTAAAATGTATGGAATACAATATATGAAATTATGAAAATCCAGAGGAATTTTGTTACGATAAATTTATAAATTTGTGATTAAATTTCATATATAATTGATTTGATAATGCTTATTTTGCATAAAGTACTAAATAATAATAAAATCTTAATAATATAATCGATTAAATAAAAAGTATAATAGGTGTATAAATTTACTTTTACTGATAATTATATTATTAAATTTTACTTCAACAATAATATTTGTATGGACTATTCTATTAATACGGTGAGGATGAGATTGTGTTGGTGTATGATCCAATTGACCCTGCAAAATAGTAAATTTTCCATTTTACAAAAATTTCATATGTAATTCACCATAATAATCAATATGTGAACCAATAGTCTTCAACCAAGAAGCAACCAAAATAGGTTAACGCTTGACACAGGTAACAAAAACATTGGAAAACGAAAATTATGGCCTTGTGCATGAAGAGCAAGATTTAGTATCATTCACTCAACTATGATATAATTCTCATTGCCCACAATCACTTTGTAGAAATAAGGAGCCCTTATAATTCCGTCGTTGTGTATGGACTGTGAGGGCTCTCAGCCATATGGATAGTTTGATGTGCTCATCAGCGCTTAATCTTGAGATGTGGATCATCCAAGGCACATTAGCATGGCGTACTTCTCCTGTTTGAACTGGAGTTTGAAACCAAACTTATCCTCAGGAGGATAGATGGGGCGATTCAGGTGAGATCCAATGTAGATCCAACTTTCTCTTCACTCGTGGGATCCGGGCGATACGGGGGAGTTCAATGTCAAGCTTCAAACATTTGACAATTTGTAAAAAATTATCCAAAAATTGTCAACTGAATGATTATGTAGTATGAATAGCTACACAGACACGAGACATGGACACTTTGATATATGTAATATCCAAAATATAGGACACATGATACAAATTTATATATTACATTCTTATGAATTATATGATAGGAGATTATCATCATCATTGAAAAACACATTTTAGATGAAATTCATTTAAAGAAAAATTAACAACTTTAACAAAATGCACATTATATGAAGATATAATAGGATATTAAATAAAAACATTCTCAATAATACATATATAATGATTTGTTTTGATTTGAATATGGATTTGAGGAAGTGGATTTGAGGTGAAAGTGAATGGAAAGTGTGATTGTTTGGATTAAGGGAAACATGATAAGAAATGAAGGAAATTTTTATAAAAGTTTGTGAATAATTTGATAAGTGTGATTGATAATATATATATATATATATATATATATATATATATTTTTAAATAGATAAAAATGTAACATTACAAATTTACCATTGTGGTTTAAATTAAATTAAAAAGAAATATTAATTTTTTTATGTATAAACAAATTAAAGTTTATATAAAAATGTTTTACAAATCTTGACACATGTATTTTACATAAATACAATTTCTAAATAATTATTTTTTAAAATAAATACAAATCATAAATTATTTAATGTACTACTTAAATAATAAAAATATGAAATAAATAACATTCTTAAAATTTTCAAAATCATAAATAATTAAAAATCTAAATTATTTAAATTCAGTGTTTAAACAAAAATAAATAAAATTCTTAAATGATTTCAAATCCTAGATAAATAAAAATATAAATTATTTAATCTCGTACCTAAAAAATCTAAAAAAAATAAAATTACTAAAAATTAAATAATAAATAAAATTATTCAATTATTTAAAATATTAAATAAATAGAAATATAAATTATTTAAACTCGTATTTGAAAAATATGAAATAAATAAAACTTTTAAAATATTTAAAATATTAAATAAATAAAATATAAAATATTTAATTTTGTATTTAAAAAATCTAAAATATAAAAAATTAAATTATTTAAAATCTTAAATAAATACAAATCCTAAATTATTTAATGTCTTTTTTAAATAAAAATCTGAAATAAATAAAATTATTAAATTATTTAAAATATTAAATAAATACAAATACTAATTTATTTAATGTTCTATTTAAAAAATAGAAAATAAATCAAATTTCTAAGTTATTCAAATTCATAAATAAATACAAATCCTAAATTATTTAATGTACTATTTAAATAAAAATTTAAAATAAATAAAATTCTAAAATTGTCAAAATTTTAAATAAATATAAATATAAATTATTTAATTTTATATTTAATTTTTTTTAAAATAAAAAAATTTCTAAATTGTTCAAAATCTTAAATAAATACAAATTCTAAATTATTTAATGTCTTATTTAAATGAAAATATGAAACTAATAAAATTTCTAAATTATTCAAAATTTTAAATAAATACAAATTATAAATTATTTAATATACTATTTAATTAAAAATCCTGTAATAAATAAAATTCCTTAATTATTCATAACCTTAAATAAATATAAATATAAATTATTTAATTTGATATTTAAAATAAATTTTGAAATAAAGAATCTCCATAATAAAGGTATAATCAAGCATAATCATTATCAAAATGTAAATATAATTGATTATGACATGAATATAATCTATTATCATTTAAAAAAAAAAGTTATAATTGATTGACAGTGTAAAAATAAGCCATAATCAATTATGGATGACTTGAGAACATAATCAATTACGGTTGAAAAAAGAGTTTAATTAATTATGTTTGCAGTTGATAGAGTTCCTTACTTGGGTTTCTAGATCTTCATGTACTTTGCTTGCTCCATCATATATAAAAGCAAATTGCATACACAGAAACGGTGTAACTATTTTTGTATTTACATAAATGCATACATGGTTGTCCCCAACTTTCTCTCTATGTTAGCGAGGCATGGATGAGAACATATCCACGTTTTTCCTCACACATATTTCAGTGCACATCAACTGATACAAACTTAGTCCATTCACACTTTCTTTTGTCGTCTAGAGCCAAACATACGCTAAACATGAACTTATTCAATTTTCCCATCAAAGGTTATGGGTGCTTTGGTCCCAAATAACATGGTTATTACTTAATTTGTCATCAAACGTATAAATATTTTTTTTTAATAAGCTTGGACCAGTTTATTTAGAAATATCTTTGAAAAAGAGTAGGAAAAAACTTGTTTTTCTTATAAATTTAACGTAAAGTTATGTGATTTAACTTTTTTGATACTTAAATTTATGCATAAACAAATGTTACTCTCGTCCTCCACCGCTCAATGCCACCAACAACCACTTTCATTCTATGAATAGCACTCTTCTTAATTGCCTCCACTTTTTTCTCAGTGTCTTCGTATGATATGCTCCGCAATATTTTAAGATACCTGTCCATTATGATTCGTGACGACACATATTCATTCATAGCTGCTTTTTCCCGAGCACATAGGAATGGAACAAAGCAAGGAAAGTCAAAATCAAAGAGCATCATTCATCTCTTGCGTGATCCACATTCGTTCCTGTGCTCTCTTAATACTTCACGGGACAGAATTTGCGGACTAAGTTAATACGGAATAATGATGCATGCATGCTACACGCTTCAGCCCATCCCAACATGGTTTCTCAAGTCAAAACTACAAATTTTATGACTCAAAACTTGACAACAAAGAGAATTTATTCCACCACGCTTTAGCAAAGATACATCTGACAACTCCATGTAGTAGAGCAAAATAAAGGCAACCAATTTTAACACTTTCCCGCGGTGTAAATCACTTCAAATTTTGTTACACCTTTTCCATGCTCATGTAAAAGTTCTTTCTCCCATCAGAGAACAGGGCATGCCACTCAATTCAACACAACGAGGACGCAGAATGGTGCTTATAAATTCCCTATCGATGAATAAACATCAGTAGGAAATAACTCAGACTACCCTCATTGCAAAATGCAGTTTTTTGTATCCTAACTGTAGCGTTATTCTAATACAATAGAAAGAATAGAAAAGTGTTGTTTAACACAAGTAAACAAAGAACAAAGTGTGCACAATAGTACACATGTTGACTCCGGTAAATTTAACAAAACAAGTTTAGTTCGTATGTTTAAACACAAATATGTAACATCAATGCATATGTGCGCATCAATCATACATATAAAAGTAGTAGCATTACACTTAAAATTCCTGTAAATTGGCATTCTTGGTATTTATCAGTAGTGATGGCCAATAGGAGAGATGCACAAAAGAAATAGGAGCCTGAAATGGTCTAATAATTCCACTTTAGAACATTTTGTATTCGTTCTTGCAAAAACAGATTACACATGGGTTGAAGCTAACTGCTCAACAACACATCCTTCTTTGAATACATCTGGTATTGCTATACTTATTGACTTTAAATGTCAACGAAAGAATCAATAGAGTTACAAAAAAAAAAAATCAAGAACACAAGAACATGGGAAATGATTATTACCACTATTATAAAACAGGAACAGAAATGGACATTGGAAGTGAAACATCACTCACAAAGCTTGTAGTATTCCTGGTTGAAGCTGAATCGCTAGCAAATGCATAACCCACACCCAATCCACCATAATGTAGAGATGCATTTTCACATCTCTGAAACACTCTAGCAAGTGAAGCAGCCTTTCTTCTTGCCCTCTTTGTCCCTGTAAAAAGCAAGGTTTGAAGCAAGCCGGCCAAGGCAGGCGCCCTAACCACCCTTTCTGTTGCAGCTGCACCACCACTCCTGCACAGCTCCAGCAAGGCTGCAACTGCATTCTCTTTACCTCTTGGCGTTCCACAACGCATAATTCCTAGCAATCCACCTACTGCTGCTTCCTCCCCCACCACTGCCATGGCGCCAATAGGCTGCCGAACAATTAAGGCCAAGGCACCAGCTGCTTCCTCAAAAACTCCTTCATTCCCCAAAGCGACGACCATAGCTTTCACTGCCCCTGCCTCTATCATTCTCAAACAATTCTCAGTATGGGTGGAGAGATTAAATAATGCTGTGACAGCGTCCTTCTTCCCTCTTTGAGTTCCCTGTAGCAACAACCATGCCAATGCTTCAACAGCTCCCACATTATCCGCAATTCGTTTCTTATACTCATGGACAGCAGAGAGGCTGAACAATGTTGCAGCAGCATTCTCCCTTGCCTCAGTCGTGTGCCCGAATTGCAACACCTCAACAATTGATCCCAAACACCCTTCCTCCATGATCATACTCTTATTTCTTTCAAAAATGGATAAATTGAGCAGTGCAGTCACAGAATTCTCCTGTGCAACAAAATTGGGAGAGGAAAGCAAGTTCCTAAGATGAGGAATTGCCCCAGCTTGCGCAATGAAGGCACGGTTTTCCTTTCCATTTTTGGCCAGCAATCTTATCTCCCTGGCAGCCACAGTCTTTGCAACTTGAGACCCATCAGCAAGCTGCTGAATGAGAAGCATGGCCGTCTCTCGGTTAGCTTCAAGGGAAGCTTTGGAGGGACAAGCTGATGCAAACATCTCAACAGATGGATCAACCCCTTCAGGTGGATCATAGGGCACGCCATGTGCGCTGCACCACTGCATAATCAAATTCCTAAGAGCACGATTAGGAACAAGCCTGTTATGTGAAAGCAATAGCCCAGTTTTGGGACAAGTGCAATGCCCCTCCTCCATCCACCTCCATATAGACCTCCTATCATAAGTTTGACCGGTAGAAATTATTACAGGATCACACATCAAATCCAGTGTTATCGGACAGCAAAAGTCCTTAGGAACAGTAAAAAATGTTTCAGCAATTTCCTGAGTAATCAACCTCTTCCTCGCCCTCTTCTGAATCTCAATTTCCAATTCGTCCTCAAACCCAAATAACAAAAACCTACAATACCTTGTGATAGCCACCATCCCATTAAGCACAGGAACTGTTGGCTCAACATCACCCTCGTGGTTCACAATCTGCTCCTCCAAGGCTTCGACCTCCACCCTACAACTCTTAGCATCGAGCATCTGCAACTTATCCACAAAGAAACACCTCAAGTCCTTAGAATCAGGAACCCTCCCACTTTCAAATTCATCAAGAAACCAAAAGAACCTTGTCCTAAGGGCATCATCTTTCTTATCTATGAACAACTTAGCCCTTCTGGACTGTCTCTGCAACAACTCAACCTGTTCCCTAACGTCATCACTGAGTCCAATCTCTCCAACAGGAAAAACATCCAAAAGGGTCGAAAATTCTTGACTCAAATCATGGAAGTGACCAGAAACACAATGGTTCTGAAGCAAGAGCCACAACTTGCTCGATCGGGCACAGTAATCAAGGAGAATCTTGGAGCGATATAGTAGCAAATAAAGCTCCTTTAGGCACAGCACCGCCGTGGGGAGAAGAACGCCACCGTCGGTGGAGTCTCTCAAGCACTCCAACATTGACCGAAAAATCTCCACTTTTCCGACGAGGGCACGCGAGTTCCGGCGCTGGAAGGGAAACCGATTGTCGGAGAAGCATGATACAACGTCTCCGGCGACGTAGATAAGTGTCTCCAGCAGCGCCACCTCAGAGAGGTCAACCGGCACAATAAACGCCTCCAGCGATGGCGACCGGCGCCGCCGAAGCGACGAAAATATAGCCGCCGAAGCCATCGGAGGTGCTTTTTTTACTAGACTAGCGGCGACCCTGATGGTGGTCTCAGGAAAGGAACGGGTTCCCCAAAGAAAGGGGAGAAATTTGAAAGGGTGAAAGATTTTCCCGGAAAGTGTTTTCTGGGTTTCGAAACGGAGGTGGCATGCTATGAAACAGTTTCGCGGTGGTTGGGTGAAGAAGTTTGAACGTTTAAAGAAGTAGGAATCAGCAAGTTAAGAAAGAGATGAAGTTAAGAGTGGATTATGCTAATAATTTCGGCCGAATCCGCGTACGCAAGTGAGAAAAAGATGGGAACAAAGGACTGAATTTCCAAAGACTTTTTGTTTTGGGTAATAAATAAATTATTTTTTATTTTCCCTACCTTTCTCTCTCTCTAGGAAAATTCAATGCAGCCGTCCAGAAAATGATTTTCCTTAGTTTGACGGATGATTGATTATGTACTCTATATTTGTATTCAGATCATGATCCATTTTTTTGTTTTTTTTTCAAATGTTTAACTTTGCTGTAACTGTAAGAGGAAGGAAGATGATGATCACAGGAGAAAGATAAGAGGATGAAGAGTATGACAACGAGGAGTTTTGGTTAGAATTTGGAAAAATAGATTATGAAGTTTCAAGACTGAGGTGTGGTGAAATGGAAACTGGTGGGAATAACATGAATTTCGTATCTCCATAGTGGTTAGGTTTATGCAGGTCCTTTGAGTTTTGACTTTCTTTTGAATAGTGAAGGAGGGTGTGGTGTCCTTTTTCAAAACAATTAATAAATTTGGCTTTTGCATTTACTTTTATAGATTTTCTTTTAAAAAAAACATTTTATTGACTTTAAAATTAATCTACTGTTAATATTTAAACACTTTCTCCATTCATATATCTCTTTGCACCATGTAAAATTGAAGCTTGTGTAATACATACTTCAATGGTATACTTTCATAAACAACCTCATAATATTTCACTAATTTAATATTAATATTCAATGTATAATTTATTTTAGTGATTACTTAACTCGAATAATCTAGCAACTTTATTAGAGAACACGTTACAAAAATTAAAATAAATAAATAAATAAATACACACTCAAATGACAATTCACTTTTTTAACTTAAAATCTACCCTTAGCACTCAGGGAAGGGAACAGAATATAATTGGACTAATAAATAACAAATAATTTAATTGTAATATGTTATGTGCATAAGATATGTACTGATAATTAATAAAGCCATCTTATATATGATTTTTAAATAATTATTACAAGAGTAAATACTATCGATATATTATAGGCTCAATATCATGAATACATATATTAAATTATAAAAAGTAAATACAAATACACTGAATGAAATATAATATATTTAAAATGCCTAAAACTAGTAATTAATAAGAGTTAACTTCCTTCTGTACATCTAAATATAACTTAAAGTTATTGAGGAATTATTTTATTCCTCTGGTTTGACGAAGAAGTTGGTGAAATAAATCCTTTATTTTAATTGCTCCATATCTATTTGTTGGGATGTCTCTAATGGAGTGATATACTTGCAAAGCCTGGGATGTTCTTCAACAACAAATTTTTATTTTTTTTATATTTTCTACGTTGAATTAAAAAAATATGATTTATATTTTCAGTTAGACTTAATTGCATTCCCCATTCATAATTTTATTTTATACATTTTCCTATCCAAATTTCAATTTAGGAATTTTACTACTAATATTTTAAAATTAAATACATTTTATTTTTCGGTATGAGATTCTCAAATGTTTAATATTGTGATAATTCGATATGAATGGTGTACTTACAACTCGTTCACACTGAAATTCAGAAATAGAAAATATATAAATACTTTTTTATTTAATGGCTATATTTAAATTAATGTATAATATAGCATTACCAACACATATAATAAAGTCTGGTCCTTTATGCAACTACTCTTCAAATAAATTGAGATGCTCCATTCATTTTAACACATTAATAACTTTGAAAAGTCATAAATATCTGCAGTCTCTACAAAATAAGAAGGATTAAAAATTGAAAGACATTACATTAATTTTTTTTACTGTTTTTTTTTTACATATAAATATTGGAGATCCAAATTCATATAAAAATAAGGATATTTTTGAAGTATATAAATAATTACAAATTTTATTTAATAATTTTATAAGGTCGAATTATATTTAAAGGTTATTTTTTAATAATAAATAAATATTACATTCATAAGATATATACATGAAGAAAAGAAAAGAAGTGCATGCATGATAAATATGCATTTCTATCTCATTTGCCGAAAGGAAAAAAGTTAGAAGATTTCTTAGACTTTTGATGTGTTTAATTGTTGTTTCTTTGTGTGGAAAGTGGAAATGGTGTGGAATAACTTAGTTTAGGGTTAATAAAAAAAAAGTGCCTACCCTTTTCACCAAAGTCACTAATTTCACGAACAACTTGTGCGAGAAATAATTATAAGGACCGACCACGGAATTTGAAATCATAAACAAAACAAAAAATCATAGGTAGTAATTTAGTACGGCCCGTCAACAATATAACATCCTCAAAATTAATCGCTTTAATGTTAAATGGATATGAGTGATATTTGGATTTGTTTTTTCAAATTAGGTAGGAGGAGTATAATGTGTATGTTAATATTTGTTATATTTTTATACACGTTTTTATTTTAAATTATTAAGATATCTTTGATTAATTAAATATTTTAGTAATTATAATTTTTTAAATATTAAAAAATAAACTATTTGTTCTTTTGATATTGAGTTTTAAAATATCATTTTTTTTATTTTGATTTTATTTTCTAAAATTATTTAATGCTCATTTAAATGAGACGAGGTTTGAATACGGTATACATGTTATTATCGAACAAAAATAAAAACGTAACAAAAATGTTATTAGCATATCATAAATGAAAATAAATATAAATTTTAATTTTTGGAAAAAAAAAATGGTACAAGTCAAGCGCACCTAAACACCATGTCATTTCAATATACATTTTATCGATATTTTAATAATAATATCTTTGCCTTTTTTTGACAATTAAAAAACCTATCGCCAAATATTAATTTAAAGATGAAGATCGATATCACATTTTTTAAATATTAGATTATTAATATTGGTTTAAAAATATAAGAACCAAAATTAAATTTGAGGAGTAAGGGAAACATTTTTTTTCTTAAAATAATATATTTTGTATTAAAAAAAACTCTAACCGGCAACATGTCCTCACCATTAAATGTGCTTTTATTATTTGACCGGAAGAAGGACGGAGATGTTAAAGCTTGCACTTTGCACATGCATGGCCTCTTCACTGTCTCAAAGATGCAGATGACTTTTGAAACACACCATTTTTTTCTTTCTCTAAAATAATGGGATATATAGAAAGAGTTCAAATTTCAAACAAATATTTATCTATTTATTAAAATCAATATATTGAAAGGAAATAAAAAAATTAAGATAAAGATATTAATTTTCTTAAATTTATTTTAGAATTTATTTATATATTTATTTTAGTTTATAAATATTAAAAAATTATGCTAAAATTGTTAAATAATTAAAAAAGGATTAAAAATTTAAAATTATGTACTGTTGTTGTAAGAATATTGTATACTCCCCTAAGAAAGAAACGTGGTACCTTACTTAGATGTATGAAACCTTGAGATGCATATAAAATAAAAATTCATAAAAAAAATTAAATTTTAAGTTTAATTCAATTTTATAAAATTAATTTCTAAAATAAGATTTATCCTCACTTATAAATTTTAATTTTTAATCGATATGAAGTCTTTAACACATTTTTTTTCGGATGTTATCAACTTATACATAAGATTATATATTATGAATGTTTTTATAGGTAAAGTCGTTTTTTCTCCTGCATGGAGAGTGTAAAAAATATTTTGTGAAAATTTTATTCTGTAATTAATGGAAGATGATACAAAAAGAAATGTATAGGCTTTAGGAAATTAAGTTTTAAGTATTTTGTGGAGCTATACTTGTGTTTGTACTAGCAAGCATATCTATGGCTGGGATATTATCTGAAGTCGGTGTTGTTATTGCATAATCTGTGGGCTAAATCACTGTTCATCTTTTGGGCTTCTTGTTTATACCCACATTTTGGTTGCTATCAGTAGTGCATAATCTTCACTCAGAAAAACAAAATTGCTGTAAACCCATGCATATGTATTTTCAGCTATATCTTTATCCATAAATCTTTAACATTAAAGGGAAAATGAAATATATTTTTTTATCTCGTCTTAAGTTTAATATGGAGGGAAAAGAAGCAAAAAGAGGAAAAGTAGAGGTGCGACTTACAAAGAAAAATTTATCTCTAATAAAACGGACATATTTATTTATTTTTGTTAAATGAAACATTTACCACCAAAAAAAAAGAGAAACATTTACACTTTTATTCATATAGAGAGAATAGGTAAAAATAACATTTTTTAAAACAACAAACCAATGTACTTTGGTAATCATTAATCATATAATATGTTATATAATTTATGATCCCGATCTCTTCGAAAAAATTACCATCTAATAATTCAAAGAACAATATAGCTAGATATCTATTTTGTTATCATAATTTAAAGAACAATATATATAGCTCGATACCAAGCTTACCAATTATATTTATTTGATACTTAAATTTACATTTATTTATTTAACACTCAAATAAATTATTATTATTTTTTAAAAAGAGTTGTAACTTTTCATATTTAAATAAATTATTATTTAATTATAATATAATGTTTTATTTCAAAAATCAATTGTAGAATAGTAGTTTTTATTATTCGGTGAAAAAACAAACTTTATTCTCATAAAAAATGAAAAAAATATTATAACCAAATAACAAAATTTCAAGAGCAAAATATACACAGAACCTTTTGTTTTATAAATCCGCTTACAAAGCCAGAAAGAAATGGATCAATTACCAGAAGTAAGAAACAACTTATCAAAACAAAAGAAGTGAGAAAAACCCATGCATGCATGAATACATTTTCACCCTACAGCTATACCCACAAACAAGAACCCCAAGAACGAAAGCATACATATCACTCACAAATGCACAACAAAAAGATCGAATCCCTCTATCTATTCCATCCACACTCACCTCAGATCATAACTCCACTCACCAAACCCACCACTCCAACAACAACAACACTATTCACCCACTTCATCGAACAACCTGCAGAAACTCCCGCTGACAAACCCTTCCCGTCGCTACCATCATCGCTGGCCGTGGTACTATCATCCGCCGCCGTGGAATTCCCTTTATCAGCCTTCGGCAACCCTTTTTTCGCCAACGCCGGCGCTGGAGCTGGCGCCTTGCTGGGTAGCACGAGGTCGAGAGGGAGAAGCACCTTGTCCACCTGGTATATCGCCAACTTGTTGTCGGAGTAAACGGTTCCGGTGATGGAGGCGTTGACGGCGCCGGTGGCCATGCTTACCTGGCTTCCGAAAGAGGTGACGTTGAGTTGCAGCCTCTTGGGATCGTCACCAGCTTGAGTTTGAACCGGGTTTGTAAGAGTATCAAAGTTAGAGATGGAAATGAAGGAAGAGAGAGTGTGGAACTGCAAAAGCTCCACCTTCTGCCTGTCGCTAAGAGAGTTGAGGAACCCTGCTTTGAGTTTGGAGAAGGAACTGTCTTCTGGTGCAAAGAGGGTTAACCCTCCCGAGCTTGAAGTTACGAGCTGTGAGTTGAGTTGGTTGATTAGTTGGGTGGTTTTTAAGAGGCGAGTGAGAACGGAGAACCTTTTGGCTTTTCTTAGGATTTGGACTATATCAATGGTGGGGCCTTTGGGGATGATCGTGGGTGTGGGGGCCCCACTTGGGGTCACTGGGACAAGAGGTACAGTGTTGAATCCCGGTGCCGGGGCTGTTGCCGGCGGCGAAGGAAGTGCCGGAGACGGCGGGGAGGGCTGGGGCAACGGTGGTGATGGTGTTGTGGGGGGTTGAATTGGTGAGAGTTGTGCTGAAGTTATGTGAAATAGTGCTAGTAGTAGAATTGTGGTGGGAATAATGAAAGATCGAGATTCTTGCATGATCCTCATTTCTAGGTTTTTTTAGGGTTGGAGTGCAAGGGTGAATGATAGAGTGTGGGATATTTTTGCTTTTGAGAGTAGTATATTGGAGTGGTTGGGGTGTGAGAGAATGAGAGAAGGGTTGCCTTTTTATGTTGGAGGCTAGAAGGGGAAGGATGAATGATTGTTTGGTGCAAGGTTTAGTTGGAAAGATAGACATTGCTGTAAAGAACAAATCTGCTTCCGTTGTCAGGGAAAGGTGGTGCATCAGAGTGTGATAATGGGTGAGGGAACCATTTGCTTTCACATAATTGTTGCAATGAGTTGGATACATGGGGTAAAGTATAGATGGAAAGGGGACGATAAGTGTGTGTATTGGTTTAGAAGTTCCATCAAGTAGGAGGAACAAAAACCTAATATGGTAGCAATCTAAGGTGGCCTTGTCTCAGACAGATTCAGGTGAGGATGGAGCCACATGAAGGCTCAATCACACACCTCAATTCTATTATCTTCATTTTATTATATATATCCCAAAACTTAGCACACGTTCATAAAATTACTTTTTATTTCAGAAAATATAATTCATATTCTAGAATATAATTTTCTATCTCTCTGTCCCATCAATTATCCTGTCTCATTCTGTATTATAAAATTGTATAATGTAATTAATTTCTCAATTTTTTATGCTGAAGGGGATTTGTTGAGGATGTATGTATATATGCACCCCTTCAATTAATTGTAAATTTAACCTTATTTTAGGTGCATATCCTTCCCATAACAATCATTAGCCGTATCATATTGATTATTTTATTTAACATATATAGTTTTTTTCTTCTTAAAACAATGGATACTAGGCTTCCAACATATAGGGACATTTTTTATTCAGATAAGATCTCATTATTATTTATATACTTTTTAATATTATTGTGTGACGCAAAGAGTAGCTTGTGGTGTTTGTATTATCATCCTAAATCATCAAGTGAAAACCTTACCTTATTCACACTTTTTACATACCTAAAATGACCATTCACCTAATAGATAAATAAAGAAGAAGAAAATAACCAATTGGGGCATCTTTGATAAATATAAAAGACAAGTTATGCGTAAAAAAATATTTTACCCTTTATAAGTGTTCCAATAGTATTAATTGATAAAATAATTTTGAAATGCTTGGTATTATTTTGTACCCATGACAATACCTTTTAAGTATTTCTTTAAGTTCAGAGTGGTATCTTTTGGAGTGAGTGGCAACATCTATTTCTTCAATCTTAATGTATCAGAAGTAACTCGTTACACCATTACCGTGCAGTATAATAGAAGAAATAGTGTTTACTTTAAAAAATAATTTTATATTATTGTCAAAACACACACTTAGAATTTCTTTAATATTAATTAAACCATCAACTTCAATAACATCATAAATTTTATCTACCGTAAAAGTGTGAAATTTATTAGCTGCACGTATAATGCAAACCTACCCATTTAATAATAAAAGTAAACAATATTACTATCATAAAATATTATTTTTTCCAATTAAAATTTTCAATTTTAACGTAAGTATATGAACTACTTTTATTTTTAAACACTTATTCTATATTCATAATTTCATTTTGTATTTTTTTTCTTATTACATCACATCAGTTACAATATTCATGTATATTTTGAAATCAAATTTAAGATAATGTTGTAAGATGAATCATCATATTCAAGGTTTATCTACTTTGAAGTTTGATGCTTTTAAGGTTTTGTTATTTTAGATGATATAAAATTACTTTTAACTTTAACTTTTAGTAACGGTTTGTATCCGAATGATTGTTTTTCACTTGGAAAGAAAAAGAAACCATGTGTATTGGTATCCCACAATTTATGAAGAATGAGTGGTAAAAAAATTGTAAAAATAGTCAATTTGATTCTTCTGAATAATAAAGAGAAAACTACAAGTAAAATGTGATTTTATAATATTACCTTTTTGCTTTTCATATAATGTCATTTAATATTATTACTATTCCATGCAGAAATAATATTTTAATATATCATAAATAATATTTCAATTACCAAAAATATTATTTTAATTCAAATTAATTATAATTTACAAATAATCAATCAAATTATTTCTCTACAACTTTTAAATATAAAAGTAAATGCATAAACTTATATTTTATCAATTAAAAAAAATACAATTTCAATCACACTTATTATATCACTTACAAACTTTCATCAATTTTCTCTATATTTTTCCCTCTATTTACCTTAATCAAAACTATAATTTTTTTCACTTTCTGTTCAAATCCTCTCAAAATTTATTCCCTCAATTTCACTTTCTAATCCAAACAAAACATTAGTCTACTATTACAAATCTTTTATAGATAATTAAAAAGGTAAGAATCACCTAAGGTCCTTTTGTTTTTTTTTTTACTACAAATGACCATAAGATTGTGATCTCAAATCGACTAATACAACGTAATTAAATTCAATTAGAGATACTTTTTCCTCACAAAATACTGGGAAGACATTTCAAAATATATAACATTTGAAGTATTTATATATTATTTTTCTAATAATAATTTTAAATGTTTAGGAGAGTAATATGCTACTCATCATTGACTATGGAGAGTAAGAAGATTCCAACCGGAGAAGATAACCGAAAAGCATAAAAAACAAAGGGATATTCCTTTCTTCTTTTACAATAAAACGAATCACATATTTTTGGCTTGATCACAAAACAAAAACAGAACAAGGGTTCACATAACTCACAAACAACGCTTCTCCTACGCAATAAACAAGTCAAAGAATACAGCATAAACACAAGTCCACAGAAGTTGCCTGCTTATCCTGAAAACATATTAGAAACTTGGAGAAATGGATGTTCTTCAACACGACAATGTAGCTGCTGCTGCAAGCAGACCAACCCCAAAGGACACCAAGGTTGTCCCATGAACGATGGCACCAGAGCTGTCCTTGGCTGCCCGAGCCTGGTCATCATCTTCTGCCGAAGAGTTTTCCTTATCAGCTTTAGGTGCCTTGGCCACAGCTGGAGCTGGAGCTATACTCTTGGGCTTAGAGAAGTCGAGAGGAATGAGGACCTTGTCCACATGATATATTGCAAGTGTCTTGTCTGTGTACACGATGCCTGTGAGTGTAGCATTCACCACCCCAGTTGAAATGTTCACACTGTTACCATATGCTGTCACGTTTAGCTGATACCCCGTGGGACTGTCACTGGCCAATGTCAGCACAGGGTTGCTCAGAGCGTCAAAGTTTGAGCTGGAGACATAAACGGGGAGGACATGATATTGTATCAATGCTTTTTGTTGTCTGTCTCCAATGGAGTTGAAGTACCCTGCTTTCAGTTCTGAAAAGGCACCATCATCGGGTGCAAGGATGGTTAAGCCTCCATTCTTTGAGGTCACAAGCTGTGCATTCACTTGGTTGATGATTTGGGTGGTCTTCAGCAACCGGATTAGTGTGTTGAATGACTTGGCCTTCCTCAGGATCTTCACGATGTCTTGGCTGCCAGAAGTATCACCTGAAGAGGGTGACTGGGGTAATGCCGGGACTAATGGCTTTGCAGGTGCAGGAACCGGTGCAGCTGGGGCAGGTTTTGCTGGAGCAGGTTTTTCTGGCGCTTTAGGGGCTGCAGCTGGTGACTGAGCTAAAGTGGTGATTGAGAAAATGGGGGCAATTAGAAGGAGTGAGAATAAGAGAGTTTGTTTTATCTTCATTTTGGAAATTGAAGGCTGTGGTTGCTTTGCTGCTAAATTGCAAATGAATATAGGAAGTTGCTATTGCAATAAATGCTTTGATTTTGTGGAATGTGGAACGGGGTAGGGTGGTTATATAGATGAGAAGTGAATGATAATTAGGTACAATGTTTAGTTGTAAAATAACTTATGGTTGTATGTGTGGGGATATCATTTCTCCATCTGCTAGGAATATTAAGGTGGAATATCATGGCAGATAAAGTTGATTTAAGAAATGGATTTGGCTGCTTTTGCTTGAAATGCAGGGAAAATTGAAAGAGAAGTGAGATCTCAGTTGGTTGTGGCTGTAAAAGATGCACACTAGTGCAGAAAAAAGAAGCATCTCTATTATCATTCGGGTAAGCAGATGTGAAATTAAATCAATCACAATTAAGCAAGCTGTAGTAACTGTTAAAGCTTTTTTCTATCATTGGTTTCAATTAATCATCCAAAAACCAGGTTGGAAAATCGAACAAATACCACTTCTCCTTATCGAACAATTAAGCATAACACAAGTCAATTATTGTTGCAGTCAGCGAGACAGCAACCAGATCGAAGCCAGGTTAATCAACCTATACTTTCTTCCTTCTTAAAAATCTATCAACACTGGTTTCTGAGCTTTGAGTACACATGAATAAATAAAAGAAGATTATTTTGCTTTCACCAATTTTTTCTCCACTGTACAACTTTTAATTGATAATATAAAAAAAATATTTTTGCTATTTCATACAAAATAAAATAAAATTAAAATTTTAGGTAAAAAAAGAAAGTGGTATATGGAGCAAGATTCTCAATGTATATTTTTCTTTTGCTTTTAACTAAATAAAAAAAAAATTGTTGCTATTCACAGGGAAATTCTAGAGACTAGATGTTAAAGAGATACCGTTTTCTAATTGTTCTCTTAAATACTTAAAAACAATTTGCCCATGCATGAACATAAATGATTTATTAGAATAATGATATATTTATAATCTTATTTTTTTATACAATTACATTACAATTTTTAATATTATTATTTTAATATTTTTTCATATCATTTAATTACAAATTTATCTTTTATTATATATATTTATATCTAAATCAATCGTGTACAACTCTTATGGTTGTCAAAGTCTCATTTTTCAATTTACTAAAAGGTAATAATATATTAAGAATCCAGAATTTTTATACAACCACGTTAGAATCCTCGATACTATTATTTTAATATTATTTATATTATTTAATTATAAATTTACCATTTATTATATATATTTATATCTAAACCATCACATCAAAAGTTATTGTCAAAAAATCTTTTTCCTTTATTAAATTCATTGAAGTGAAAAAATAGCAAGAAAAATAGTGCATTTATGTAAACTTAAAAGCAAGTAACTTCTCTGTAATAAAATCCATACAATTATTAATCTAGAGATACCCGTATATGGGAAGTATTTATTTGGTTGGACAAGATATCTTGACAATGAGACACTAACAAAATTTTACAACCATTGTGATTATCTCAGATGGAATTCCTATCTTGCCTAAATTGATGTCATCATCATAAGAATCTTATCCTCCTCCCTTATCTTACACAGATTACTATCTTTCTCCTTCACAAATTTTGAATAAGTATTTAAAATATTAAATACTTATATTTGTCATTAATATAGTTGTATGAGAATGATTTTATTTACAGACTTTTTCACCATCATTCCCATCTTTTTTTTATCAATATGAGTATTTACTCAATAATTAATATCCGTAATAATTTGTGTATTATAAAAAAAATAGTTAAAAAGACACTTGCTATTTTTTTATTTTTTATACTTTTAAAATATTAAATGATTATATTGGTCATTTTATATGTTTTTATAGAATAATAGGAAGTTTTGTAGAAGAATAACAAAAAAGATGTAACATTACTGGTCACAAATACAACAACCATAAAAATTAAACAAAAGATATATACAATATTATGACGCTGAAGTTATGAGATTCAATTTTTAAAATTAAATTAGTTAATTATAAGTATAGGATTTTTTTTACCATTTCTGAATATCTTTAAAGTTTAGACATACCTGGCCTTTAAATTAGCAAAGGAAGAATAAAATTTGTAATCTAAAAATAATACATTTTCTATGTTTCCGAAAAGAAATATGGAAAATACCACAATATAATATCCTCTTAATGTATTTTTATTGATAAATATCTAGGAAAAAAATATAGATCGAGACCTTCATTAAAAAATTATGAAAAGTAGTAGTTAATTACTTCCGGGAAGTAAATCAACCAGGAATTAGAAGAAGATGTAATAAAATTAATATGATAAATAAATGATAAATCAATATTTAATTTTATTATTGTATTATGGATATTATTTTATTTTATTTTATTTTTTCTAAAACATATTAAAACAATTATCATAAAAACTGTTTTTTTTAAAAAATTTAATTTCTGAACCATTTTTTCAGTTTTTTACGATTGTTGCTTTTTTATTTAAATTTTTTAGATTTTATCACTATTTTTTTTCTCTTTTGTTTTTTCTCATTTTCTCTATTTTTTTCTCAAATCTCTTGAAAATCATATTTATGTTTTTCATATATACAAATACACATAAATCTATATTTCATTTAAATAAATATAAATATACATATAATAATATAATAATAATAAAAATAAAAAGTGCATATGTAATGGAGCGCCTAGTGTTATTAAGAAAGAGAATGAGGCATGTATATTTGCATTTGCATTTACTGAGAAATAAAGCATATGATGAAACAATAATATTTGATACTAAGTTTTGAGATAAAATACCTTTTGTGCATAGATGGATGTACCCTAGTGTTTCTATGGCAGCTATATTTCATCAATTGTTTTACCCTTTTCAATTTCCTCCATCACCACCAACTTGTTTATAAAATAAACATTTAAGAGAAAATAAAATAAATAAAAATTATTTAATTTATTCATAACAAGTTTGTTTCACATTTTGTTTACTCTCCTATAAAAATTTATTGAAAACTTAGGATTAACATATCCTTACGTGTATAACCTTTGGGCCTCATATTTAAGAAAAACTAGGTTTGGGCTTTTGCTTTCTGGACCTCCGTACAAAAAGAAATATTGGTAAAAAAAATATGGTTAACACAAATACCAATTTTATGTTTCTTATAATTCCCTGAAAGTTTATATGATTGGATTTCTGATATTTTTAAAATCATACTTTCTTTTTGTTGAAACTAAAAAGAAATTATTAGTTTGTCTTGTATGTAAATATATTTTCTATAAACTAATCAAAAGTAATTTAAAAATTACAATTAGAAATATTTTATATGAATTTTAATGCATATATATTTGTTAAATAAAATATAATTTCGTTATCCGACTCCCATTATAATCATTCTGATTTCCCTCCTTTAACATAAGAATAAAATAATAATGATATATACAACTCTTCTTCAAAGACTCTTATTTTACATTTTTAATTTCTTTTTTATTTTTATTCCCTATTATAAAATTATATATTTTATAAACCTATTTCTTCTTTCTTTAAGCATAAATCATTATTTTAGTTGTACCATAAGAAAAGTAAATCATGACTCAAATCAGACAATAATATTAGCGCACAATTATATAGATTGCTTTTGCGAACACAAATTTAACTAAATTTACAAACAAAACACAAATTTAACTAAATTTATAAACAAAATAAATGAAATTTAATAATTTATTTGGAAATTTCAATTGCCAACGATTTCTCAAGCAAATGCAAAACAACTAATCACTCATGAAAATGCAAATATTCCTTTTGGCTTTTACAACAAACATTGGAGAAACATTGAAATGAATGTTCTTTAACACGACATTGTAGCTACTGCTGCAAGTAGAGCAACTCCAAAGGACACCAAGGTTGTCCCATGAATGATGGCACCAGAGCTGTCCTTGGCTGCCTGAGCCTGGTCATCATCTTCTGTTGAAGAGTTGTCCTTTTCAGCTTTAGGTGCCTTGGCCACAGCTGGAGCTGGAGCTATACTCTTGGGCTTAGAGAAGTCGAGAGGAATGAGGACCTTGTCCACATGATATATTGCAAGTGTCTTGTCTGTGTACACAATGCCTGTGAGTGTGGCATTCACCACCCCAGTTGAAATGTTCACACTGTTACCATATGCTGTCACGTTTAGTTGATACCCCGTGGGGCTGTCACTGGCCAGTGTCAGCACAGGGTTGCTCAGAGCGTCAAAGTTTGAGCTGGAGACATAAACGGGGAGGACATGATATTGTATCAATGCTTTTTGTTGTCTGTCTCCAATGGAGTTGAAGTACCCTGCTTTCAGTTCTGAAAAGGCACCATCATCGGGTGCAAGGATGGTTAAGCCTCCATTCTTTGAGGTCACAAGGTGTGCATTCACTTGGTTGATGATTTGGGTGGTTTTCAGCAACCGGATTAGTGTGTTGAATGACTTGGCCTTCCTCAGGATCTTCACGATGTCTTGGCTGCCAGAAGTATCACCTGAAGAGGGTGACTGGGGTAATGCCGGGACTAATGGCTTTGCGGGTGCAGGAGCCGGTGCAGCTGGGGCAGGTTTTGCTGGAGCAGGTTTTTCTGGGGCTTTAGGGGCTGCAGCTGGGGACTGAGCTAAAGTGGTGATTGAGAAAATGGGGACAAGTAGTAGGAGTGAGAAGAAGAGAGTTTGTTTAATCTTCATGTTGGAAATTGAAGGTTGTGTCCTTTGGTACTAAATTGCAATGAACTGGAAGTTGCAATGACAAAGAATGTTTTGATATGTGCGCTTATATAGTTGGCAAGTGAATGGTAGCTAGGTACAAAGTTTAGTTGTAAAATAAGCTAAGGTTGTGTGTTGTGGGGTTATCTTTTCTCTTTCTCTATCTGTCTGGAAGATTAAGGTGGTATATCAAGACAGATAAAGTTGATTGATAAGTGGATTGGGTGCTGTATGCCCAGAGCTTTTGGTTGGAGATGCAAGGAAAATTGAATGAAAAGTGAGATCTGAATTAGTTGTGCACTGATGAGGTATGCACAGTAGTGAAGAAAAAGGAAGCACTCCCTCTTATGATTCAGGTAAGGTGATGTGACATCAAATCAATCACGATTAAGTTGTGGGAACTGACATTTTTATCATTTGATACGAGTAATCATTCAAAAGCCAAGTTGGGAAAATTGATAAATGCCTCGCATCCCAACTCGAACAAACAAAGGCAAAGTCATTTTATTGCTGCAGTGTGGAGAAAAACAAACGAGATTGAAGCCAGGTTCCTTAATCACATAATATTCTTTTATGGCTTACTTATTTTCTTCCGTCTTAACAATCCCTCAACACAACATTATGGTGTGAATAGCATGCTCTCTAGTATGATGAGATAGAAATCAATCTTATGTTTACCATAGTAAATTATTATAAAAGGAAGTTTAATATTTTTAACTATTGAAGAAGCGAAGGTACGATACAAAAAGAGATTAATTATAATATAATATTTTTAAATAAATGAAAACTTTTTGTAAAATTTTAAAAGAACTGGATTATTAATGTAATTTAAGAAAATTCAAAAGGTATGAATGTAAATTATTTTAAATTATTCAATATTTGCTTCTTAAACTATTTGAGAATTTTTCAATTAGGTCTCTATACTAAACTTTTAATTATGCGCCTAACCTAAACAACTAGGTATACGAGTTTAGTTTAGGGTGGCCTAAAACTGTTAAAAATATTAATATATAATAACTTTAAAAAACTTAAAAGAATTCAATAAAAAAATTAACAAGATATTTTGGTTGATACCTACGTAAAAAATCTCAAATAATTGACAGACTAATTAAATAATGTAACCTCTATTTTATAATAATAATAACTTATAATTTATGAGATTGAATGGAAGACAAATAATAAATTATTTTATTATTAATTCTATTTTACGAAGGATTCCTTAATATTTCAGTCAAAATTAACATTAATTTTCTAAATAATAATCTAATATTTTTTTTATAAGCGGAATTTACAGGAGGTAGTAATTGAAAAGACCGAAAAAGAAAATAATAGTAATTAATGATAGCGAAAATAAATTGAAGAGGTGAGGGGAAGGCCGAAAAAACAAAAAGCAGAATATGATTATACCACACCTTTATAAAAAATCCAAAATAATTAAACAAATAAGAAAAAAAGAAGAAGCACAAGACAATACAGTCACGTAATTTTCATTTGGATTTCTTTTCGCGTTTCGTTTCGTTTCTCCATTCCCCTCCTTTCTTTCTCTGCTTTCGAACGTTCTCTCTCTGTCTCTCTCGTTAGGGCAAAACCATGAACGTCTTCAGGCTCGCCGGTGACATGACCCATCTTCTCAGCATTCTCCTCCTTCTCCTCAAAATCTACGCCACCAAATCTTGCTCAGGTCACTCTTCATTCTAATTCTTTTATTTTCTTCCGCTTCCCCCAAAATTCGGACTAATTTGCGTTCTATTTTCAAATGTCGGTTTGCGACTTCACTCCCTTAGTCACATCCCTTCGCCAACCAAAAATTCAGGATCAATTCTATAACTATTTCATTTTCATTATTTCGCTTATTTATTCGAACTGTTATTTTTTTCGGTTTCAGGGGTTTCTCGCAAGACTCAAGAACTGTACGCGATTGTGTTCATCTTTCGTTATTTGGATCTGTTCACGGACTTCATCTCCGTTTACAACACCTTCATGAAGGTGGTCTTCATTGCCAGCTCCTTAGCCATTGTTTGGTGCATGCGTTTCCACCCGGTGGTCCGGAGAAGTTACGATAGGGAACTCGACACTTTTCGCTATTTTTTCCTTGTTGGGGCCAGCTTTGCTTTGGCACTTATCTGGCACGAAAAGTTCTCCGTTCAAGAGGTCCGTTACTACTTTTTAATTCACTCCCCCTTTCGTACCTCGTATTCTCTTTTATCCTGTTAGGTAGATGCTAGTTTCTAATAATTCATTTTCAATATTATCTTCTTTTTTTGAAGTTTTGCATTGTGAATGTGTTCTGTAAGAAGAGTCTACTGGCATAGATTGGCTTTTTGTTAGTTATGCTTAGCCTGTCATCTTCTGTATTTGAGTTGTGGGGTTTTACGGTTTTCCATTTGTGATGTATTTCTGATCTTTAATCGTTGTGCATTTTCCCAAATGTTTACTTCTTTAGAAGAAGGCCATTGGAAGATGTGTTGTGCATTGGTGTACATCTGCTTGACTAGATAGATGATTGATTTGCCTGGTTCCAGTGACCAGGTTTAGATAAGCAGGAAAGTTATGGTTGTGTTCATGAACGAAGGTACACCCTTCTTGTGTTTTGGGTACTGTAGTTATATGATCTGAAATTTTACACCATTTTTTTACTGCTCAGAAATCTTATAAGTATGAGTTTTTGTTGATAGAAATGATTCTTTACCCATGGAACCCCATTTTCTATGGTGTTTTTTTAATACATTTTCAGCAGATACGTTTTCACTAATAATTACAAAAAACGCCACTCTGTTCTCAGTTCATTTCCTATTTTGAGAAGGAAATTCAAATGGTGAAAACAATTTGAAATGCTTGTTTTTTCACTTGAAATTGTGAAATGTGATCTGAGCGTTGGCAAATTAACCATGCCTTCAATTTGAACGTAACTATGCACTATAAAAATGGCTTACAAAGAGTGGTGGTTCATTGGATACTATAGTCTTTTCGATTGAGGAATTATTACCATTATGGCTCAACTTGAGTGCGGCAAGTGGAAGAATGCAGCTACCATGTTCCAGTGCTCACTGCTTGCTTACCATTAAATTAGAATGGTACTTGAATTGGATCTTTTGAAACCATTGCTATACATGTATTATCTAGAATCTCCCAGATTCCTTTAAACATTGAGATTCGGTTTAGGTTTTGATTGTATTCATCTTCTTCCCTCATTTGCATAATTATCTTTGAATACCTGAACATTAGTTTCTTGAAACTTTTGTTTATTTGTGCTTACTAAAGCTTCAATAGATTGTATTCAATACAACTCAAGGTTTCAATATTTCATTGGAGAGTGTTGAGTTTACTGTCATGGATGGAATCTGAAGGTATTTCCAAACTTTTCTGAACAGTAAAGCATCAGATCAGAGTATATTTTCCGTCTGAAAAATCATTATTACATCTTTGAAGGCTGTTCTTTCAAAATCAGAAACTCTAGGAAAAGAAAGTTTTAAGATTGAAGTTCTCAATTGTTTCTTTTGTTTTTTGTTTTTAACTTATACTAATTATTTAGTATATAAAAAAAATATTAGAATAGCAGTCATTCCGACTATCCCACTTTTGGGGTCATCCCACTATCTTCTATCTGCTATCCTGCTATCCCATTTTTGGAGTCTGTTGCACTTCTCTGCCATCTAGGAATGACAACTTTGCCCAAATAATGTAACTGGGTTTTGAGTGCTCTTGAGATTTTGGGTGGAAATCTAAAAATTATGTTAGGGACCCAAGTCGTAACATGCTTCACAAGATGACCAAGTTTCACATAGTATTTAAGCTAGCACTTGGGAGAAAAATTCATATTTAAACAATTCAATCCATGCATGTCTTCTTATGGCCCTTGTGCATAATGGTATGGTTGACCTCTGCTTAGTGTGTTATAAAACTTCTGCGGATATCTATTTCCTTTTGGACTCTGTGGCATGTGTAACTGACCGTTCCCTTTATTTTTTCTGCTTAATATTGCAAGAGTTAAAGCAAATCCATCTCAAGATTTCAAATGTTCTTCGTGTCCAAACATACATTGCAATTTAAAAATGGATTGCCAATCTAAAAATTGCTTTTGTGTATTACATATCAGCTTTATAGTAATTCCGTTACACATTGTAAGATCATGAATGATTACACTTTATGTAAATCTGTTAACAGGTTTTCTGGGCATTTTCAATATACTTGGAAGCAGTTGCAATATTGCCCCAGTTGGTTTTGTTGCAAAGAAGTGGAAATGTGGACAATTTGACCGGGCAATATGTATTCTTTCTTGGGTATGCACACTTATGTTGAGTTAGTTCTCTTTTTAAGATCTGCATTTATATTTTGGTATCTTACACTATGTTCTCTTTTATGCTGTTTATTTGCAGATTGTCCTTTTTCTAAGTTCCTGAGATAACTTATAGTGACAATGGTGTATTCCTATTTGCCATCTTGAAATAGCTTAGAAATTAAACTCATCCAAATTGTTGTGTTATATGTTATACATCTATTTTTACATGTTTGTCCTAACTTTTTTCATCGTACCTGATTTGCAAATCCTGTTTATTGGTTTGAATTGTCACTTTTCTACTTATGCATTTTTACTAATTTGTCTCTTGATTTTTGCACAAATACTTGAACAGTTAGCAAGCTGTATAGATTTTTCAATATGAACGTCTCTGAATGTAGTGATTATTTTCAAACTGCAGTGCGTATCGTGCATTTTACATCCTAAACTGGATATATCGCTATCTGACCGAGCCACGATTTACAAGATGGATTGGTAATTAAGGCTGAAAATAAGAACTTCTTTGGGAATTTTATGTTTACATTAGTAATATTCTGACTCTCTTTTTTTACAGCTGGCACCTCAGGTGTTGTTCAGACAGCTTTATATGCCGATTTCTTCTATTATTATTTCATCAGGTAATGTTATTATGAGTTAAGGTCGATTTTATTTCTTATTTTTACTTGGCAAATAGGTAATATGAGGAGTTTTGTTTTACAGTTGGAAGAACAATTCGAAACTGAAGTTGCCTGCCTGATTAATCTTAAGTTTGTTTTTTGGAATTTGGACCCGTGAGGTGAGACCAGTCACTGCCAAATTTTACAGAGCGTGGTTTGGATGATGTTGATTTTGAGAAACGGTATAGACCAACTTCTTCTCCCTGTTCTTAAGTGGGGTAAGTGGGTTTTATTTTTATGGTAGAAGGGTAAACGAACGGTTTTTAACTTCTGATGAATCTAACCATCAAGCAATTCAAGTGTAGGTTAAAATGCAAGTGTTATGTGACGATGTTTTGTATATTGAACTTTCCATTGCATATTACTGTATAGTAGGTTCTGTAAGGTAGGTGATTTTTGTTATGATACGAATGATCCATGGCATAGGTATGGCAAATGTATGATTATTACACTGTAAAATTATACATTTTCTTCTTTTCACGTACGACTAAACCAAAATTCAGACGGATACCGAGACGTGATTGCTTCGTCTATTCTATGCATAATTATACTGTACTTTGTCCCTCGATGAGAAATTTTAGTTAGGCTTATTAATCACATTGTATTATTTCAACTATAAAGTTTCAAAACTATCATCTAGGCTTTTAATTTATCTTTTTTTTAATAAATAGCAGTAGGCAAAATTTGAATGGAAATTTTTTCAAGTTATAAAGAACGTATTAGTTAAAATGGTAAAAACCAAACATTTTTAAAAGTCAAATTGCAATTTTGGTACCTTTATTGTGTCTAGTTTTTCCCCGTTAACTAAAACTTACTTTTAAAGTTTAACAAATTTGATTCATTCGTAATTTTTTGTATTTATAGTGGAGTTTTAATAAATTTGGTATAAGACAACTTTTAAAATTTATAAGTTCGAAATATAATAAAATTTTGATAATTGTAAATTGTAAGATTATGATTTGAAGAGTAAAACTGATAAAATTGTGCTTTGGTTAGTAATTTTTGAAGAGGAAAAGAGTTAAAACCAATTTATTTGAATTAATTTTGAATAATTTACGTTATAAAATGAAGAATTTGATCGACATAAAACTGATTTAGTCATTTCCCGGATTTTTAAACTGCAGTACATTATTAATAAAAAAGTATTTTTAGATTATATTTGATTTATTTCCCACATGTTAAAAGGTGTGCTTTTGAGTCAATAAAATTTATTAAAAAAATATTTTAAATTCAATTCAATAGTCTATTATGATTATTTAACTCGTATTTATATATTCTTATTAAATTGATTGTAATTATTTTAAAATATAAAAACTTACAAGGCTTTTAATTGAACGACTTAACCATGTGGCTTTTAAGAAGCATAGGCAGCAGCGTTAATCCTACTAATCACCAGTGACTTTTCATTTATTATTTCAAAATAATCTTAAGCTTTAGAAATTACATATCATGATTCTTAGTTTTCATTTTATTTACTCTATTATTGTATATCTTTTTCTTTATTATTTGATTCATGTTTTCTTCTTTTTATATGTTGTATATTTCTCTACATTGTAGACGCAATATTCAAAATAATTACAGCTCTACAAAATTTGAAGTGAGATTATTTGTAGTGGAGACTTCTAAATTTTAGAGTTTTTTTAATATAGTTTTTTTTTCATGTTACTGACTTCATGTTTTTATCTTATATCTAATTCATTTTTATTAAATTTTTGGTTTCCTTTTGCTTTTGCAAGTTTTAATTTGCTTTTTTGGAAGATTTTAACTTTTTATTTTCATTCTCATTGAATATATTTCTAAATTTTTCCAATAATCGTTATTTGCATCCATGTATCATATTTCTTTGCTGTTTCTGCATATTTCAATTGCTATATTTTAAAAATTTGTTTCACAAAAGAAGTAAAATGAAATTAGTTACTTCTAATTTTTTACATAATAAATAAATAAATCATGAAAATTTTAAAAAATAGTTGTTAGTTAATTCAAATTGCTGATGTCAATTATTTTTTAGATTAAATAATATAAGTGATAGTTATATTTAATGAAACAGTTTAACAATCAATAAATATTTTTTCATACTAACGAGTGTGATTTATTTGTATTATTAATAAAGATCAATGACTATAAATACATCCAATTGCACGTGGAATAAGTGGATGTCACTTAAATATTTTACAATAAATCTAGAGTATAAAATTAGTAATTTATATATCTAAAAACTTGCTTATTTCTTTGTAGTTATTTCTTTATAGAAATACCTTTTTCATAGCTAAAACCTGTAAAATATACATATCAATTTCTCATATACGAGGCTAGAAATAATACACTGTTCACACAAAAAATAAGATTGATTTTTTTTTTTTGTCTACTTTAGAATTTAGTTTTTTCTTTTCATATTTTTTTTTACTTTTTTCTCTTTCTTGAAGATGTCTCTTTTATTACTGTTTTTATTCTTTCATTTATTTTTTTAACATTGTCTACCCTCTATTTATTTTCTTAGAATTTTTTCTAAACACTTTTCTAATATTTAGTATTAGAAGTGTGTGATGGTCATTCATTACTCACCACACTAGTAATGTGCCATTTGCATTTTAGTGAGAGAAAACGAGAGTGTGAAACAAACTTTATTCCTTTGCATATGCCATAAAGTGAGTTACACATCCAAAAAGTGGTTTATTATAGCAGCACAAAGAACCCAAAATACAAACATAGCCAGTGTGACTCCCTCTTCTTATTCTCATTCTACAAACATCTAACATCTTGGCCTATGAAACATGGAGAGAGAACAGATCTAAACCTTGAACCAACCCTGAAGAGATGAAGAAAGTGCCTTTCTGCGACTGTGGAAGTAAACAAGCATTTTGTCTCTTGGGGGCAAGTTGTCCTTGATCACAGGGTGGCTCAGAAAATTGGTGATCCATGCATTGGTAGCTGGAAACTTCAATGGGTCCATTATCTGCATGGATCCAACTTCCTCCCAAACAGGAAGCCAGTAGGAGATCCATCCAAGGGCAATGTCAAGGTATCCAATGTTGTCTCCTCCAAAAAACTTCTTCCCCTTAATCTCTTCTTCAATCTTCTCCATCGATTCTCTAGCTACTTTCAGAGCGTTTTCCTGGTCATCCCCGCTGCTACACATTGCAATCCATGATGGGTCCAAAAGCTGTTTATACACACACAAACACAACCATTCAAAAATAAGTTAATACACCCACATTGCTGACAAAGAAAATCAGTTACTGAATAGTTTGATTCTCACCTCTTCTTAATATTTATGGAATGTAAAAACACTTTTGAAAAGGTCTTGGGATGGTTCTATTTTGTCTAGTCGAGGTGAGTGAGAATATGGTCAAAAAATTATTGAATTAGAAGAAGCTTCTCTAAAGCTGTTTTTAGTCATTCTGAAACCTGTGTGATATGAGCCAACCACACTTCAGTGTGATCAGATAACTTTGGTTCACACACTTCACCTTTTATTGTTTTAAGTTCATTTGGAACAAGATGTGGATAAGTCAGTTAGTATATAGATAACATAACACAATAACATGCTCATTTTAATTCAAAAAGTGATAAAAAAAATTTAAGGTAATAATACATTGAAAACTCAAAATTTTTATACAATCATATTATAATTCAATTTTTTTATAAAATCATATTACAACTCCTACTACAAGAAAAATCAATTTTAGATAAAAAAAATAATTAGTTATTATATTAATAAAATTATATACTATTTTAAAGACTAAAAAATTTATTGATATCTAAATTATTTTCTATTATTGATAAATAGTTTCTAAATTGCTATCTAATTATATACTAAGGTTTTAGATACCAACATTAGAATTTAAATAATTGGTATCTAAAATTTATGTAGCTATTTAGATACCCATTTAAAAATTATTTAGCAAAAATAGAAACTAATTTAGATACCAATAATTTTTTAGTTTTTAAAATAATATTTAAATTTGTCAATATAACAACTAATTATTTTTTATCTCTAAAATTAATTTTTATTTAATAATTTTTTAATAATATTCTAATACTATTATTTTAATATTTTTTATATCATTTAATTTTAAATTATTATATTTATATATTTATTTTTAAACACAAGATTCGTAAACAATTGTAGCAGTGCAGTAAAGAAAAAGTAGAAGGGAATTGATAAATTACCTTTTGGTCACCAAAATTGGCCCAAAAGTGAACAAGCGCTCGTTGATAAGGATGTTGTGGCAAGAGTGGATAGTGCTTCCAAATTTCATCAATGTATTGAAGGATGATGAATGACTCAGCGATGGGTTTGTGGGCATGGAGAAGAACCGGAACCTTCTTGTGAACCGGGTTCAACTGGAGAAGGAGATTACTCTTGTTGAAGATATCTTCTTCTATATACTCATACTCTATTCCCTTCAGTTTCAAGGCCCACTCTACCCTTATACCAAACGGACTCACCCAAAAGCTCACCACCTTCACTTCTTCGCTTCCCATCTTCTTTCTCTCTCAACTTCTCTTCGCCTCTCATTATATACTGTCGGTGGTTCTTTCCGTAATTTTCCGCAAACTATAAGTCCACTTTTCTTAACTCTCGCAGCCAAATCTGACCAGATGGAATGCGGTACATCCTTATCTTGTTAAGATTCCAAATTTGTGGATCAAGTGTTTTATAGGTTACACGGATTTTTTCTTTTATATTTTATTGCATATTGGAAAGTGTTTCAACCAGGGAGATTGACATAGAGAATCTTACTTTGTCTTCCTCCTTCCTATTAGGTGGCTCCTTCCTATTAGGTGGCAAAATCAAACTTCGTCTTGCTTCTCTTTTTTTTTAGTAGGTCTCGGTCACATTATGGATAGATGTCGAATAAGGATACTTGTAAAAGACACTATACTTGTAAAAGACACTCTAACGCTCAAGTCAACAAAATGGATATTTGATACTCGGAAGTGAACAGTAATAATGGCGTGCCTGCTCCTTGGAATATGTGTTATTTATATTACTTGTAATGGACTTTTCTTAGTGAGCCAGATTAAGGAGTGTGTATGTGTTTAGAGTTGTATTACCTAGTTGCTAACCACGGATTAGGTTTGTTGAATCTGTTTAGGTGGAATAAGATTTATACCATCGGTTGGTCCAACAGGATCGAATCCTGGTTCGGTCGGTCTGCTAGTGGAATGAGACTCTGGTTAATCTTTCGATTCATTACATAAAGAATTAATATGATGTAGTTATTTGAATTACAATAATAATAATATTATAAAGTAATAATAATAACAATATCATGAAATTATAAATATTAATTTAAATTATCTTTTATAGAATGATTTGACATAAGTGTGTAAACTTTGGAGTAGATTCAATAAATAAATATTCTATATAAAAAATTATTATATATTAGTTATAATAAATAATAGAATAATATTTTAATATAAATAATTCAATTTTTCCAATAAATTATAAACGTTATTAAAAATTATAAATTATTCGTAGACTGGGTAGTAGTTTGGAGGACCAAATAAATAAATAAAATATATATACTACAACTAAAACAACAATAATACCTTGTATGTTTTTTATTTCAAATATTTTCAGATATTTCTTTTTACACCGAAGATTTTAGTTGTACTAGTTAGATTTTGTTCTTTATCTTAAATAAGAATATTTTTTTTTAATTCAAGAATCAACAATATATAGTTGATCATGTGTGAAAAATAGATGCGAAATATACAATCGAAAGTTGATTTGGATTCTTTGAAATATACAATCGAAAATTATCTTCTTTGAAATTTTAAAGATAGTCTTGAGTCAAAAGAAATCAAATTCATTCTTATGATAAATATTTTTTGACTAATGTTTCTCGTGTGATGACAATAACATAAATAACAATTTTGCTCAAATCATTAACTTGCAATAATAATTTTAGAGAAAAATAATAATTAATTATTATATTTACTAAATTAGATATCATTTTAGAATTTTTTTTGTTTCTAAATTAGTTTCTATTATTGATAAATAGTTTCTAAATTGGTATCTAATTAGGTATCAAGATTTTTGCTACCAAATTTAGAATCTAAATAATCGGTAGTTAAAACATTGGTAGTTAATTAGATATCAATTTAGAAACTATTATCATAATAAAAACTAATTTAAAAACCATACAAATATTTAGTCTCTAAAATGGTTTCTAATTTAATCAATATAGTAACTAATTATTTTCTGTATCTAAAATTAGTTTTTATTTAATGATTTTTTTTAATACAAAAATTATTGTTAGATATTTTAAAAGAAAATAATAATGTTCCAAACAAAAGAAACACTATAAAAAAACAACAAAAAGGAAGAAAGCAAGCAATAAGATAAGAGATATTATAAGCAAACATTTCAGTTGACATTTAAAGAGAAGCGTTTACAAAGAAAAGAAAACATTGTAAAAAAAATATAACACATTCACATATGTAAAAGTATAAAATTCTAAAAGGTAATAGGTAAAAAAAAATGAACAAACAAAAAATTCTAAACTGACATAAAAAAATTAAAAAGAAAATGTCAAACAAAATAACACATAAAAAAAGAAAGAATTTCATATACAAGTAATACAGAATAAGACATGAGATATTGTAAGGAAACATTTCACTTGACATTTATTAAAGAGAAGATAAGTATTTACAAAGAAAGGAAAACATTATAAAAAAGAAAAATAAAAAAAGTTATTTCCAAGAAGGTAATAGGTTAAAAAAAGGAAAGAAAGAAAAAAATTTCTAAACTGATAATAAAAAAATTAAAGAATGTAACAAACATAAACTGATAATAAAAAACTAAAGAATATAACAAACATATCAGTTGATATTTAAAGAGAAGATAAGCAGTTAAAAAAAAGGAAAACATTATAAATAACAAAAATATTAGACGAAACACAAAAATAAATTATTTTCAGAAATGTGATCAGTAAACCAATTGAAAGAAAAAAAACTATAAACTCACATTAAAAAAAATCGAACAAAATAACAGATAGATATTAGTTCACATAAAAATAATAATACTATTTCAAATAAAGAAAACAGTATACCAAAACAACCAAATGAATCAAATACAAAAATTCAAAAGCTATCTTGGTTGACCTCGTAGTTTAACGTAAATTTTGAAAAGTTCGATTTAAACAAATTCATCTTAATTACAACAAGTTACTGAACATTTTTTTATTTTTTTTTCAGCACGATGTAAATGGATTCACGTGGAAGTACAACTTTAGACAAGAAGAGTACTCTTTAGTATTGTTTGAAATTAGTTTATATATTAACTTTGCTGGTTATATGGGATAATATACTTTTAAATAATTAGTATGTAATATTTTATAATTTTTTTATATTTAAAAATGTTTTAGACAGATTTTGTATATTTGTATTTGTGTTTTTATAGTTTTTTTAGGCTAATCCGCCAACTGGGCATCAATTTATTTGTATTTTTTTAGCATAAAATGTTGACATCTGTCCAATTTGGAGAGTTTTTATATAGTTATATATTAGTTAGAAAAATAAAAATTACTTTTATACTAACGTTTAGTTTTTTTTTTTAAAAAAAAATAAACTGGTTTGATTTATTATTTTTTATTGGTATGGCCAACTGACATTATGACGTCTCTCCCTGTCCGAGACAACTGAGATACACGCTGACGTGTTCCAGTCTGTTTGATCGAGCTGACCGAGACACCCCGCACAGTCAGGACGTATAACCATTAACGCTCAAACCAAGGTCAGTGATGTTAAACTATCATTAAGGATTAGGTAATGCAACCCTAAGTGTGATTCATTCCATTAATCAAGCTCAATGATGTAAGCTCATTAAAATAATATAAATAGTACACATTTCAAGGAACAAGGTACGTCATTGATTACTGTGCATCTATATGAGTGTCGATCACCCGCTTTACTGACTTGATAAAGTAACGAATTTCAATTTCTATTAATGTAGATAAATAAAAAATAACAATGATATTAGAAAGTGCTCAGTGGAACTTAGTTAAAATTATATAAAATATGATAACATGTTTTTAAACTCAATTCAATTGTTCTTGGAATGAATATAAACAATAATTAATTCAAACTTTCAAATTAGTTGTTTTTTTTTTATATATTTCAATAAGTTTTAAGTTTAAATTTATAATCCAGACTCTTGTACATTGAATATCTTAGTGTGAAAAGAATCAAACTACTTAGTTCACACATGTCAAAATTTGCTGCTTACTAGCTTCTCATTTGGACTTGCCAGTGTCCTTTATAACTGCAAAAATTAAATTGCGGGTTATATTTCAAAAATAAAAAATAAAACTTAATATCTGGAATGACTGATACAAATTTTGAATATAAATTTAAATATTATTGTGTTAAAAGAATGTTACAGAGAGTTGTCTTACTTTATTCAAGTAGAACTGGCTTTTATAAAAGGTAGATGAGATCTGAATGTAACTCAATAACTTTTTGCATTAGTTGTTTATTTTTTACTTTTACTGAATACAATGAACAAAAAGAATGCAGTAGAGCATTTTCCATGTTTCTGTTTGTATCTCTGCTGCAGTGATGCTTATCTAATATTCCTTCACTTCATCCCTTGAGAGATTTGATTTGATTACCATGGAAATAGCTTTTTGAAAACCACAATAATGTTTCTGACTGTAGTGTCCCCCACAAATAAAAGCTATATGCGTACGTATTTAATATTTTTAACATAAAGTCTGGATAATGGTAAACTTTATTCAGGTTATAGCTACACAAATATTTGTAGCCGTTCATGTACCTACAGCTATACTGAATCAGTTTCAATAATTAATGAAAATAAAAAGGGTTCAAAATCTTGTTTACTCTTGCTGCTTATTTACATAAACAATCACTGTGGAGTGCTTAAGCATCATTTGCTTTTCCAAACCAAAACATATTTAGCATGCTGGTATCTTCTAGTTTACAAACGTAAAGGCAACATCTCTAGCTCCTCACAGGTTTCATAATGTTCTCCATCAGACAAGCATCACAGATTAACTTTGACATTTTTACTATATACGTATTAAACTAATAACTCTCAGTGTGTATAGGTAGGGGAAAGCTGAATTGTATAGGGTTGGTAGGGTCAAGAATGAGATGATACCCATCAATCACGTAGGGCAATAGGTCCCACACTATCATCTCTCTGGGTAGCTCTACAGGTATTATTCCAAAAACAAGTAGCCAAAGGAAATGGAAAAAGAAAAAGAAAGTAAATAATCAGTGGCTTGGCTTCTATCTTAAACTTCTTCTACTACAAGCCTACTTCCAGTATTTAACATCTTTCATCACAAAGCTAAACCATTCCTCCTTTTTCTTTTCCCGCGCTTTAAAAGCACTCTTATTTCCTTAATTTTCTCCATTATATTAATATCACGCCCTACTAATCGCCATCCTCGGCTCAAACACTGATTTGATAGCATAGTCAAAGATTTGCGCCTGCTTTTCCCACCAAAATCTCCTTTTTCTGTTAACATTTTCTTTCACACAAGTCCAAACTCTTTCCCTTTCTTGGATTTCTTTGATTTTTCTGTGAACACACGCAACACACGTTCCTCCCAAACTCTTGAGCTTCAAACAACAAAACCTCTGTCTCGAGATGGAAACCGTTAAACCCAAATCAGCACTCAACAATAATAGGAGCAAGAAACTGGCGAAGACATTCCAGAAGGTGATCAGCCTCCGAAGTGCAACCAAACTCGCTTCAAACAATGGCATTTGCATGCTCAACTCCCACCTCAAAGTCAAGGAGGATCTCTTCTCCGATCATCAGACAAAAACCCACCAAGGAAATAGAAAAAATAGAGCCGTTATGGAGGCTCTCATTGCAAGACTCTTCGCTGGGGTCACCACCATCAAAGCAGCATATGCAGAACTCCAAATGGCTCAGCACCCGTACAACAACGAGTCCATTCAAGCAGCGGATCAGGCCGTGGTGGATGAACTCAGAGCCATATCAGAGTTCAAGCGCAGGTTCTTGAAAAAAGAGCTTGATCTTTCACCTCAAGTAACCATTATGCTCGCGGAGATTCAGGAACAGCAGAGCCTGATGAAAACCTACGAAATCACCATCAAGAGGCTCGAAGCCGAGGTTGATTTCAAGGACTCGAACATCTCATCGCTCAGAAAACACCTCGATGACTGTGTTTCCTTCAATAAAACACTTGAAAAGAAGCTCAACTCGAGTGGCTCATTGTCTCTGTTCGATAACCTCACACGTTCAGCGTTGAGTCCAACCCACTTCGTCCATTTTCTTCACCACGCTTTGCGATCAGTTAGAAGCTTCTCCAAGTTGATGATGGCGGAGATGGAGTCTGCTCATTGGGATCTAGAAGCCGCCGTCAAGTTCATCCACCCAAACGCAGTTTTCGCCAAACCAACTCACCAAAGCTTCGCATTTGAATCATTTGTGTGCATAACAATGTTTGAAGGCTTCAACAATCCAAACTTCAGCGTGCAAGAAGACCCGCCTCAGAAACACTCACTCCAACAAGGACAAAGCCTCTACTTTGACAAATTCAAAATGCTCAAGTCTCTTAATCCGAAACAGTACTTAACCCACAATCGAAACTCTTCCTTCTCCAAGTTCCTGAAATCCAAGTACCTTCAAGTGGTGCACGCCAAAATGGAGTGTTCCTTGTTTGGCAACTTGAACCAGAGGAAGGTGGTTAACTCTGGAGGGTACCCAGATTCCGCTTTCTTCATCGCGTTTGCAGAGATGGCAAAGCGCGTTTGGACCCTGCATTGTTTGGCGTTATCGTTTCATGACGATGTTACTGTTTTTCAGGTCAAGAAGAACACGAGGTTCTCAGAGGTGTACATGGAAAGTGTGACAGAAGAACCTGTTTCAGCTTCGGGGGAATCCTCTGATTCCAATCATGGCGAGCTTAGGGTGGGTTTCACCGTGGTTCCTGGTTTCAAAATCGGTAAGACAGTGATACAGAGTCAGGTTTACCTCTCTCTGGTGGGTTCCCCGGCAAGTTCCTGATACGTATCATTATTAGTATTAATTACAGTATTAGTATCCCATGCTATGGTAATGCTAATGTTATGAGTATAATACTCATAATGAGTTGTCAAGTATATATTAAGTGTTAATTTACAATAAATGTTTCTAAATTTATTAAATATATAATAAGGAGTATTAAATGAATACTCGACAACTCATTTTCTGTATTATTACTTGAGGGATAGAACAAAGAAAGTATTAATTCCTGTACAATTAGGCATTTTTGAGGTTATTATTGTATATTTGGTCTCAGCGTAGGGATGCTTCAGGTGCTCTGTTAGATACTCGCCAAGGAATTTATAGTACTATACATTTGGTATATACACCTTATTCTAAATCTCTGTTTTTCTCTTCTCTTATCATCAATATCAACTGTAAATCATCTTGTATAATGGTGCTGTAGTATAATAAATGAAGGATAAGTCTCTCTCGGTTGATTACTACTTCCTTTAATTCGCCAAGTATTGGAGTAATGATTCAAAAGCATAATCATTAGGTTGTGTTTGACTGGAGTGTATGTTAAGTTTTACTTTAATAAGCATAGCCTTCATTACTTAACCAAGTGTTGCCGTAGTGCTCAATTATAATCCGTTGTATAAAGTTAAAGACCAAAGTTTATGGCTATTTTACGGGAAAGATTTTGGTGATAAGGTTCCGCCGGTGTTGAGCTATTATTCTGTAATAAAACCATGATGTGTATGGCGTATGTTTTAACTACCTTGTCATGTTTCTTGTTTATGTAATTGAAGTGTAAAATGAGTACATATCATGATGTTCGTAAGAGAATAAGAGGGCGTGTTTGTTTTCCTTAAATCTCACTTTTGGCTTTTCACTTCAACTGACGTAATGCAAATTCAAATACTCTCTATTAGATTCGTTCTAAACTTTTGTTTATACTGTAATGATACATTTTTCAAAGGATCATTTTCGTTACATGGATATGAGAATCTCTCACCAGTTAGGTATTGAGTCTCTGTAATGTTTTCTGAACATTTTTGTTTTACCATTTAGAACCTGAAAACTATAACTTTAGGGGAAAATTACAAGAAACGTTTTTTGACTTAAACTGGCTAACATTTTTGAAAGAAGAAACCTAATTAGTGAGATTAGTGAGTTGGAGAGAAGAGTGTTAATGATTGAATTTGAATTGAAAATGTTGGATTTGATAGAAGATAGGAGTCTAAGGTAAGGATGGGGTGTGTGCATGATTAATGGGCCAGGGTTGCAATGGGAGAGAGGAGCCAATCAAGTGCTTCACTATCGATGACAATAGGGAGGCGCGTGGGATAAGTTTGGGTGGAGGGGAGCCACAAAGGGATGGGTACTGTAACCGAAATGGAGAGCAGACAGAGCACAGAGACAGAGCCATAGGCATTTGGGACCCACATGTAAATTGGCCAACAGGGTGGTGGTGGTGGCAACATCATCTTCTTTTCATCAACAGAGAAGGAGACTGGTCTGGTGGGGTAGGAGGTTCTCAGATATTATGGCCCACAAAAGACAAACTTTGAGTGTCAGATTTGTTTCTTCTTGCAAATACTTTCATTTTTGTCAAAAATAAACTCTCTGGCGGTTGGAATAGTAATGCTTCAAACTTCTTGAAATTTGAATTTGATAGCAGAAAAGAAGGGAATATGCTGCTTAATTTGCTCGCTAACCTAACCCGTTAATCTATGTGGTTAACCTTAAATAAAGCCAAATTAGCCTACAGTATCAAAAAATTATAAACTTTGATTATCCATGTAGAGTATATTGTAGAGAAAGAACAGTTGAAGAAAATATGGATTTGATAGGAGACAGAAATAAGAAAAGATAGAGACTTGGGCATATGATAAGTTGTAAAAATTACAAGACACGACAAGGGTACAAAAATAATGCGTAACATGAATATAAAGAAGTATTGAAGCTGTTCATGCAATGTCTGACAGATATATACGGTAAACACATGTAGCATTTAGAAGTGTACGTTGGAAATTTGTTATTTGTTTGGGGAAACTTTTACACTAGAGTTCAGGAGATAAGTAGGCAAACATGTGATGAGGAGTAGATATATGCAGCCAGCAACCAAATTCTGTGATTGCATCATTGATCAGAGAGGGCAACAGAGAAAAAGCTTATTTTTTTCTTGGTATGATATATGATGGGAGAAAATAATGATACGTACGTAGCTTGAAATTAATTTTGAAGTAAAAGTAGAGCATGAGGAAGCATAAAGATAGAGTAAGGGAGAATTGTGATGCAATTAGGAAAAAATGTTTCCCCGATTTGGATATTTGAGTTTATTCGTAGCTTGATGTGCACTCCAAATACCAAACTCCAGCTAATAAATACTAAAGACCTCATCAATCAAATCCCTTTTAACAAAAGTTCAAATGTTTGAGACCATCATCATCAAAAGAAACCTCTCTCACAACATATTTCATCAGTAACACACAATCCCTGTTTCTTCAGTTTCTTAATGCCATGAATACACACAAAAATGGGAAGACATAAGAGCTTCGCCATTTTGCTATGCTTTTCCAATTTCACTTCACCAAAACATCTGCCGGTTATCAACACACGTGAACTTATTTTCTTAATACAGGAAGTTTTTTTTTTTTGGATTTCATCTGAAAAATAAATTAGGAACGTGTTTTTGTTTCTTTTAATCTTTTTATAATAATTTATTTCCATTTTCCTCGTGTATTAATGGAAAAGGACACTCGTCACTTTGAGGTAGCTGGTAATCATTTGTAGATCGTGAATTTTTTTTATATCTTTCTTTTCTTCATTCTATTACACAACGGTAATATTCTGTAACAAATTCAAATAGATATGTTGTCCCCTCTCAATATTCTTTTGTAAGAAAAATATAAAGCAAACATTTTCGTATCTTCTTGTACCTTCCGTTCTTTACTTCTATGGTAGACTCTAAATGCTACATTTATCAAGTAATATTGACTATTCTCAAGATCCCAGCTCATGGTACAACCTTAAGAAAATCCTTCATCAATTCTTGTTTTTTTTTTTTCTTAATTGACCAAATTATCATCGGTTGTCACATTATTTTTTATTAGTCTTGTTTCCAAGGACAAACTTGGATTCATTTATGGAATCATTGTAGCTCCTACTCACACCAATGTATATCCAACTTGGAAAGGAGCCATCATGATTGTATCTTATCTCATTTGGTCACTCACATCTATTGCATATGATATGAAGATATAAGCCTTGAGCATTTTGGTCAAACTTACAGAGAGGTTTTCTTAGTATGACTTTTTTTGGCTGGTTGATTTATAAGACACTATCTCATCCCTTCAACAAAGACAATTAAGTGTCAAATTCAGATTCAGTGAATATAATTTTTTTTTAAGTATTTAACTGTTACCTGTTAAATGTTTCCATATATATATATATACTAAAAAATTATTAGATTCAAACTAATTTTAAAAATAAAAAATAATTAATTATTATATTAATTAAATTATATATTAATTTAGAGATTACAAAAATTATTGGTATCTAAATTAGTTTCTACCATTTATCATTGATAAATAATTTTTAATTTATTATTCAATTATCAATTATTCAAATTCTAAAGTTGATAACTAAAACATTTATCAATAACAGAAACTAATTTATATATTATTTTTTTTTAATTTTAAAAATAATATCTAATTTAATTAATATAACAATTAATTATTATTTTTTTAAATTGATCTTTATTTAATAATTTATATATATATATATATATATATATATTAAATGAATTGTTTGTGTTTGAGGTTTCATTATTATTAATTAGTTGCACAGGGAAATTTAAAAGTTGGCATGTAATTGAGGGTAAAAAACATATGTATAAATGCGTGACACGTTTTAATTTGGCTAGGAGAGTGTAGATACGGAGTTATAAGAGTTAATTATGAAAACATGATAATTCATTTGTAGCATGAGATTCTTTATATGGTGAAATTTATTTATGTAACACTACGATAGCATTTATTGGAGAACATTTGAAAGGAGCTTCTGATATTTTAAGGTTTTGAGCATTGATTCCTATAAATGATATGTAAGGGGAAAAAAAATGTTACATGTGTGAGCTTAAAACCATTAGTAATGTTTGAATTAAAAATTGAGATTTCATCACAATATCTAATTTATAAAATAAATAATAATTTCAAAGTAAAATAAGTGAGTGAAACATTATAGAGTTGGAAGTAGTTAAATTAGTAAAATAGTTTTTTATTTTGGCAGAAAAATCAAAAGGCCAAAAAGGCAAAAAAACATTTTGGCCCATGCAGGTCTCGAACCTGCGACCTTGGCGTTATTAGCACCACGCTCTAACCAACTGAGCTAATGGGCCACATGTCAATGATTTGGAGTGTAAATGATTTGTACAATTATCTATAATTATATGGTGTTTTCTCCCTTATATTTTCCTTTTTTTTATAGTAATTAACAATTAAAAATCACTACTTTCAATCATGTATATTGAATAATATTAGTTAATTCTGTCGAACAAAACGTGAAGTGATTATTTCAAATATCACATAATAATGTTGTGATACATTTCACAAGAATTCTTGAGATTTATATATTTATCTATCTTAAAATAAATATTAGAAACTAAAAATAATAATTTCAAATTGTTTAGGATATAAAACTCTAAAAAATATCACACAATGCATTTTATAGGTGCTAAAAGTAATTATTTTAAATTTTATAAAAAAATTATAGAAACTAAAATTAAAACTTACTAATTTTAGGATTACTATAAACCTATTAAAATAAATAACCCTTAGACATTTAAATAATATCATAGGATATAACAAACTCTCTCTGGTAATAATTTATAGGGATATGAAGGAGAGTTCTTAGTAAGACGCTTATTCCTTGTTCAAATATCTGTAATAATAAAATGCTTTTAGAAATACACGAGGCAAAGTGAAATGAAGAGATAAAATAAAATAAATTTAAATAATTTAGTCAACAAAAGCCTAAGTCAAATAAATATCCAATTTTAAGAAAAATACTAAATTAATTTAAAAAATATTTAACTAAACAAAATATTAAGATCAAAATGTACAATATTATTCATATATCATTACTCTTTTAGTTTACACACTTTAACTTGCGTACTAGAATACATCATGCATCCGTTGCATTTGTACATTCTCATTGGGTCATTACATTCTTCACTAAGTTGCATCTACAACCCTATGGGTACCGAATTATGAAAAATACCTCCACTTATTCAAAATTGGATGATAATTTCGAATTTTTTTAATTGTATATTATAATCTATTTTAAAATTATATATATATATATTTTATTTTATTTTTGAAATACGTTTATAGATTTATAAATTAATTTCAAAATATGTATTTTGAAATATATTTCTAAATTAAAAATATATATTTTGAAATATATTTCTAAATCTAAAAATATATTTTGAAATATACCCTCCAAAATACATATTTCAAACAATAAAATTAAAATTTTATTTTTTATTGAGATACAACATCAATATATGGGGCAAATTTTTTCTACACTCAACCTTTTTAACTTGCACCCTAAACATTTTTTAATTTCCAAAAATTTCTTCCATCCCAAAAATGAAAATTTGGAATTGGAAAAAGTACTTTTTTGAAAAAACAAATTTGGAATAGATTATTTTCTTTAGGAAATTAAAATCCGGAATGGAATTAAAAATCAAAATTTAATTATGAAAAAAGTAATTCCAAAGTATAAAATATACGTTTCAGAAAAAAAAATAGCAAATATATTTTGAAAAAAAGGTCCAAAATGTATTTTTACCTGTATCCTTTTTATTTAAGAACATTTTTAGAAGTAATTGTCATATATGGGATACCAAATACAATGGCCTTCTCATTATCCTCAAGAGGCCATTCTAAAGACCCAACTCTAAGTGGGCCTTCACAACTTCTCCATGTCTTATAAACAATATTTAAGTCATGCTATTTTCTTCACATTTTTATATTATTATAAATAATTGTCAAGTAGTCATATAAAAATAAATAAAGATTGTCAAAATATTTTTAATTTTCTTTTCACTATTATTAATGGTACCTCAAATACTTACGTCAATCAAAATTTTCCAATTAAAAAACAAATCACTTCTTCCATTAACTACAACAAATTATGAACATCACTGAGTATAGGAATTTAGTGGCGGAATGAAATTATGTATCTACTTTTTTGCTTTTGTAATCGAGGAATAATAATTCTTGAAAAAATTTGGCAAGAGAAAGAATACTTTTTTTCAACAAACACGTAATTTCATTATTGAATTATTGACAGAAAATGAGACACATAACAACACTTAACTCCTATTTAATGAGTTGGAAAGTTGATAAGCAGAATTAAACTTTTCCTACGCTTCTGTTTCCCCTGAAATTAAAGGAAGAAATAAAGACGGAAAACTGAATAAGTGAATGAGCAGAAGTATAGCTATGTCTGCATTAATATCGTCACACCAAACACCGATATTTAAACTACTTATTCATACGTGAACTGTGTATTACACAAATTATGATATTACTTAATAATTTTTGGAATATAAAAAAAAATGCTAAATTAATGAGTAGAAGAAGAAAAAAGTGGTGTGTGAGAGGTGTGCAGATGGCAAAACAGAGGGCAGTGACGGTGATCCCCTGGTAAGAAAAAGAGGTGTTGGTTGGACGCGTTTTTAGTGTTTTGTGATGCTAATTTTTTGCCCAAAATATATGCAACCCTAATGGCAGACCAGTAGTTGTATACATGGACCATATGCAACACCATGTTTTTCTTCCTACTTTGTACTTTCAAATTGAAGATCTCACCTACCATGCTTTCTCATTTTCAGTATCACATTCTCTCAAAACACTTCTATCCTCCAAATTATTTCAAACTGTTACACCTGCTATAACATTTTTTTTCAAACCATATTTTTATGTCATTCAATTCGTTAACATATATGAGATCATTCCAGATTTTCTCCCACAAAATTATTGTACCTTACCATCCTCATTAAAGTTCCTTATGTTATACTCTTCTTATTAAATCAACAATAAACATAATATGTCTATTATGTTTTAATCACATGGCTAAGAAAATCAACAACTTAATTGAAAGCTATAAATATTAGTTACAAGTGTTTTATAAATTAACTTTTTGAATAATTGATAAATATAAAATTACATTAAAATATGTCTACATTCAATTTTTTTCATAAAAAATATACTTTTATGAATATTTTGATTTTAAGTTAGCTTTGGCTTTTAAGCTGTAATATTTTTTCTTTAAATACACTATTTCATTAATAGAATAATAATTAAAATAAATGTTTACTGTTAATTTTTATTAAATTAAATCATGGAATATTAAAATAAATAATATTTAATTAATGAAAAAATCATATACCGACACACTTTTACTTAATCAAATAAATTATAATCTAATTAATAAGCTATTACTTAGCCGAAATAAGTAATTAATTACACGCATGGAAATTAGGAAACTTTGGCTTAGGTGGAATTGAGATTAAAAATCTTCAATAGCACACCTAGTGCAGTGAATAAGTATGATTAATATCATCTAATAATAATTAGGAATTTACATAATGCTTCTCCCCAATGAGTATCATTGGATGATGTGAATATTACATATAAACACCATTTTTATATAAGAATTAGTTTCTAATCATTAAAAAATAATTGAGAAATAAGTTGTAATACCCATTTTAAAGAAATTATATATAAACATGTGAGATAACTTAGGAAATCCATTTTAAATTCTTAAAAAGTGCTATAGCTGAACAAAAATATTGAAGTTCTTAAAATTGTACTATTGCATAGTAAGATTAATTAAATGAAAAGTTTCGGAATCTTTCATGGTGTTGATTAATTAAATTGTACTAGTACTGTTATGGAGTGTTGGTTCTATATTTTCAAAAGTTTATTGTAAAGAACAGTAAAAAGTTAACATTGCATTATGAGTACTATCCTACCTTTACGAACAAAACTGAAGTTTATAATAATGTCCAGGTGTAATAAATCGGGATTTTTAGACATTTCAATCAGAGAAAGACTTTTTTTTTTAAATGTGGGAGAGAAGTGAAGTTAATTAGTATTTCTAATACTAAGTAAGTAAAAATGATATAAAAACTATATTAGTTATTTAAAACATTGTGCAGCTTTTTTAGATGATTATGTATAAATTAAAATTTTCACTATCAATATAATTTAATTTTTTTTGTTGGTAATTCAAATCTATTTTAAAAAATTTCATAATTTATTTTTATACTAAACATATTTGATTTGAAAAAATGTTGGTGGAAAGGGACATATCAACAAAAATAACACATTAGTCAGGAGAAATATTTTCTTTATAATCACGTGTCACTTCTTAATTAAAGAGACTGAAAAGGAAGGTGAAAAGTATATATAAGTAATTTGGATCTCTAACTATCGAACCATATCATCACCAAGACATGATGAGTACGTACTAAAACACACACATACAGTTAAATTCCTTAAAACACATTGACTAAGATTTAACTTTTACTTGTGCGTATGAAAAACTTTATTACAAAAAGACAAATCACATTTTAAGAAAAGCTATGCCTTAATAATACTAATAATTAAACATCGATTTTCAAACACCATCGAATCTTTGCACACCAACTCTTCGTGCAAAAAAAGTAAGTGGAAGCTTACGAACAATTGTCTGGAGTGGAGTTTTTTTTTCTTTTTTTTTTCATTTTCTATAATTTCATAGTATGAGACAACAAATGGAGTTACGTTATCTCTGGATTCCAAGTCCCAAATCAACAATTCCCAGTTCCAGTTGAGAAAAAGTTGATGCAAGGCTATTGATTGACGTAGAGTTGAAAATTGATTGATTTATGTTTCTCATTAAGTGTAATCGTAAAGAGAAAGCAAGTAGTCCCAAAACAGAGGAAATCGCCGGCACATATTTATTTATTTATATGAGAAAATCACAATCCACCATGCAAAGAATCCGACTTATAACAAAACTGAGGCAATAAAAAAAATGTCGTGTCATCTCAACATAGAGATGAAAGAAGAAAGAAATACAAATAAATAAATAGTTAGTTAGTTATTAGTGGCCAACACCAGGACTAGGGACAGATCTTAGAAGAACACGGTCGATGGTTATGAGGTGTCGTGCTATGAGCTTCTCATCAACCTCCGTGGCGTGTCCTTTCTTGCTTGGAGAAGAAGGTGGCACAGTACCCTTTGGAAGTGCACTCAGAAACAAACTGTCCCTTCTTGGAGATGGATTCACCTTGTTGTGTTGCTTTTGTAGAACAAGTTTTCTGGCCTCTAAAGATGAGCAGAGTGAAGCCAAGAGAAGCATCAAGAGCAGTAGCACCGTGGTAGGTCGTGCCATGTTAATCAATTGGAGAAAACAACTGAGAAGGAATGAGAGAGAGAGAGAGAGAGACAGAAAGGTTATTGTAATATATAATGTGGAGAGAGAGAGAGAGAGAGAGAGAGAGAGAGAGAGAGAGAGAAGTTGGAGATGAAGGTAGGTTTAAGGGATGAGCAAAGTCAAGAGAAAGTGGGGTGGGGTTTGAAAATCCAAAGTGTGAATTTAATTAATTGGGATATTATAATTGAAGTTACATTTAAATGTTACAAACCCACACGCGCCATAAAAATTAAAGCATCTTTGTATTAAGACCTTTTCTTAAGTCACATATTAATTATTTAAAAATATTAATATTCAATTCTTTGGTGTTAAAGGTGTAGACATTTTCCCAATACTTCTACACTTTTTTTGTAGAAGTGTACCTGCAAAATTTCCACGCTATGGATGATGAATATTACAGTAAGTACCTCAAATGTGTTGTCTTTATAAAAATAAAATTTACATTATCAATTAATAGTAAACATTTTGTTAGTATGATTTGTAGCAGTTATTATAAAAGTTAATAAATTTATTACATAGAGCTAGTTATAATTTGTATAATTCGTCTCTTAATTAATGATTTATAGTTTTTTTTTTAAATGCAAAAGATTTGTAGTACGAAGTGTGGACGACCTAAGTTAGGTGAGGCCAGCCGGCAGGTTGTCTTTTGTTCTTTTGTTGACAGTTACTTGTCAGAATAAAAAAGTTAAAAAAACATGTCTAAAACTGTGTTTTATTTATTTAATGATTTTTTTGGAAAATAAATATTTCAAGGAATTGAAAAAAGAAATATACAAATATAACATTCTCTACTTGATTGGGTTATCCATTTTTTACTTGTCAGAATAAAAAGAGTTACAAAACGTATCTTCAACTCCGTTTTCTTAAAAAACAAAGTTAGTGAAAGCTCTAACCAGTTCAAGTTATTTGCTAAAATATATTCATTTCTTAATAGAAATATTTTAATTAGTCGTAATTTCAAAATATCTGCAATACACTTATAATTTCTTTAGATTGAAGGGAGAGTGAAATAATAGAGTAGAAAGTGAGATATTGAGAAAGAAAAGTGAAAGAAAATAATTGAGAATTTTATAGCTAATTTGATTGATATAATTAAAAAATTATAAATATATATATATATACACATATATATAAATACACTAAAAAAATTTATAATATCTAAGTCCTGTTTTATTTTGCAAGTACTTGAAGAATACTATCTAAGAAAGCAAAAGTTATTTTTTCTAAGGATATAAATATTTTTAATGCACCTCATTGGTGTTTTTAACTTACTTCATAGTTTGGCTTGAAAACATATTGAATTCAATTACTTTGTAACAAAATCTTGAAATATATATTTTTAATTAAAAATATAGTACTTAGAAATAACCTGCACTGTTGGGAAAGTGAGAAGTCAAATCGATAAAAATGATTGTTTGTGAAGAATGGACAGAGATACAGAAGGGAAGTATATAATAAGTAGTTGACGAAAAAATTAGTGATCAGTGGGTATTGCTTTTGAGGGAAGCACAAAGAGATTGGAGACTTAAACCATTAAAGTTCATCAATTATTGGATAAAGGATAAAAGGTTTGAAATTTTTGTCAAATAAGAATGGTCAAAGTTAGAAGTAAACTTTGAAAAAAAATATTAAGTTTTGGAAGAAAGAGATGTTCGAAAATATATAGCTCCGATGTAGGAAGGTGGAAGGAGAATTGAACAACTTAGAAAGCATAAGGTGAAAAACAGGGGATAGATGAATAGTGGGAAGGTGATAATAATTCTATGTACTTTCACTGAAGATGAACTTTACTAGGAGGAGAATTACTTTAATAGGCTTACATATGCAGAGTCTAATTATTTTTAACAATAAGATCATATATTTTTTAATAGATTAATCTTAGTTAAAAGGGATTGAATATTCTAAGATTTTGAAAGAAGAAAATTAAGATTTAATTGTTGAAAATGTTAGAAAAAGTTCGAGTTGATATGAGTTAAACTTCAAATTCATTAAATAGTTTTAACATATTCTTAAGGAGAACATATTGTGATTTATTATACGTAAATGATATACTTTAAGTGGTTGTAATTCATTATTCATTTCATTGATTTTCAAGGTGGATCATCCTTAGAGCTTAAGAGGTTTTTAGGCTCATGTCTATAATGAGTTATATGTATAAAATTATTTTAATGATGTTTGCAAAGAAAATTAGATGAACTCTTCTTATGTGATTGATAAGAAGAAAGTTATTTTTTTAAGAGAAATAAATATGTTTATGTTAGAGCAAAGTTCAACACACCATATCTTTATTTTTGTTATACATGCTTAATAAAATATAAAATATAATTTTATAAACATCAAATCTCGACATCTAACCGAATAGACACAAGTATTTTTCTTAAATACACATATGCAAGCACTTTCTCTAATCGTATAGATCCAGTTATTTGTTTATACACTTCATCTTATGAACTTTTGAACAAACATTTTGAAGTTTTAATAGACACAATTATATTTCTTTTTATAAAAAAATATGTCATACACATTGTTTCTAATCCCTTATACCATTAGAGGTCAAAACATATAGATATAATCACTTCATTCATGAATTTGTTAAAAATAACTTTTAACTCCTATTCATGTCAAAAAGATCCTTCCTAATTTCTTCCATTGTTTCATTGATAAGGTGAATATCATCGATATTTATTTTCAAATTTAAAGATAAATATTAAAATAAAATATAATTATATATTATACATACTATACATATTTGATAAGTGTCTAATTTCAGTAATATTTCATATTAAAATATAGGCACTTATGAGGATTTATTGCTAATTTACATATAAAATAATCCCTAATTTATGAATTTATACCTTTTTACATTTTTTATGATCTTTATTTGAATAAGAGTATTTTATTCCCAAATTTGGTGTTAATTGCAGATTTCTAAGGAAGATTGGAGATTTGGATTAAAGATGAATGATTTGAGCTAAAAAGATAAAGATAAAAGGTCCCAGAATGGAAAAGATGCAAAGAAAGATTGGGCCTTTTTTATGTTTTATCATTTAGCCCATTAGCGCGACATAGGAAACAACCTAACCCTAGAAAACTAGGATAAATAGAGGGCTAGAGGCTCAACCTTAGTGTGGCAGATTGAGAGGAAAACACCATAGAGTGAATTGTAACCCAATTGGGAGAATGGAAGGTGATAGAAGTATGCGTGGCTAATTCTACCCTTTGGGATTGGGAGTAATCTGCTCAAACTCTTATGTATTGAGGTGATATTTATATATTAATATTCAGTTCTTGATTGATTATTGGTATTGTTGTTTTACTTTTAATTTTCCGTGACAAATTGAGAATCTTAAATCTGACCGGGAGGTATTTTTAGGGTTCGGACCTAAACAACAATACTTAACATATTTGAGTGCTAGGAATAGACTTGAAATGTTAATTGCTATTAAACGTCCGAGCTTCGTTTTAAGTTGTTCTTATAATTATGCGAGGGATCGATAGTTAGGGAACATTCTTAAGGATTTTATATGCGAGGAATCGATATAAATGATTTTTATACGGGCATCAATTTCAATTGAAAAACTTAATATTGACATGTTAATCAAAATACATGAGAGTGAGAGAGATGAAACCTAATCCCTATTTTTCCAATTGAAACAATTAATTCTTTGTCTGTTTTCTTATTGATCATCGCCAACACAACCACTCTCAATACACTTTTAATTGTTTTGTTCTATATTTAGCGATTATTGTACTTGATAATTCACTGTTCCTTGTGGGATCGATATCCGTCCTTAGGGACAATTATTACTTCTGACAAACGCAGTGCACTTGCCGTAAAAAGTCATCAATATTCAATTTAAGTTTCCAGATATTATAAATATTATATAAAGATAAAGATAAAGATAGATTGAGAAGACTAGCACATAGGACAAGCACCCGTTAAAAACATTCACTTAACAACCTAATAATTTAATATTTTAATTATATTTAACTTTTTCTTTTAATTTAAATTATTATTATATTATTATAATATGTTGTCAAGCAGATATAATTTAGTGTGAAAATAATCTTTTCATATATATAATTAATTATTTTGTTTAATTTTCTCTTTATTTTTTTTATTATGTTTACATTTGATTCAATGAATTATTTTAATTTTTTCCTCTTTAATAAGTTTTAACAAAATTTTTTTTGTCAATTTAAATATTAATATTTTTCCACTAAAATTATGAAAATTCATATAATCAACAGTAATCATATATTACCCACCAATAAAATAAAAATAGTCTTCCCAATATTGAAAGGAAACATATAGATAGATAGATAACAAAGACATTGTGGTATTTCAAAGAACACTTCAATTATATTTGGAAAAAATGTATTTAATTATGTATTTATTTAAATAACTACTTTATTCTCCGTTTTCATGTATGTTACGTAAAATTAATAAATCAATAAAAAATATTAAATTTCTAAGCTTTGATTATAAATCTTTCTTTTTTATATAACATACGACATAGTGTGTAAACAACATTAAAAGCATTATTAATATAATCTTATAAATTTATTATTCATAAAAATGATTAATAAAGATAAACAGTAAGAACACTTATATTTTAAATTTAGACTTCTTGTGATACTTTTCTAAGCTGGTTATACAATGATATATAGCCATTAATTAACTAATTAGGTTATAGTTGTATAGTATAAAGTCTATTAAATGTTCTAATTAAATAATTACATATAATATAATTAAGATCCAATAATATATTTTAATCAAAAATATTAATACATAGTTATTTATTGAATTATATAGCTAATATTTTTAATATAAATATTATATAAAGATAGTTATGTTGTGTCAAAAAGAAAAAAACTGGCATGTGTATGGATAAATTGAGTATTACTTATTTTGAAATAAATAAAGTTATATGTTTAATATGCTTATTCACGTGGATATATAATTTAAAAAATTGATTCAAGTTATCGATACACATTATTTGTGAAAAATACATATAATTATAAATAAAATTATAATTTTAATATCGAAACTATATGTTATAATACATATTTGTGTCTTTCATTTAGTCATTATTTTAATCTTTGCCTAAATAAAAATAAAATCATGTTTTTATACTCTCTCAGTTTCTTCTCTCTTTCCATCTCCGTTCACACAAAATATGAATAAGACGTGCATAATTTCCACTAATAAGTTAATAACCACCCTGAACTTTCTTAATTCACTATTGAGAACCACGTTATGGCTTTATAACAAAGAAATACTGAAATTAACGATAATTACCACATATTTATTTCGTTAATTATGTGATCATGATTCCACGAAAAGATTGAAATTACTTTACCAATTAAAAAATAAGTAGCCATGATTACAGTGGTGGGCGTGGCCCGTGTGCAACAGCCTTTTAAGTTTAGGGTGGGGTGGTTAGAACTTTCTGTCCTTGTGGGCCAATACTACCTATAACTTATTTATCTTTTATTTATTCATCAATTTCATGAATGTAGTGTTAATGAGCACTTATGATATTTATTAAATTATTTCAAAATAAAAAATTTAACAAAAACTAAAAGACAGAGCAGAATTAATTGGACCGAAAGGGAACATGTTGGTAGCTTATGTTGATATACTTAATTGCTCTATACTTAGATTCCGTATGTCTATTGTAGCTAACCCAAGGAACAAAGATACATCAAAATTGGTGATATAGAAACTTACTAAGTAGTTGGAAATATAAGTTGATTTTATTTTATCCGTTCTTCTTCAAAATGTTAAAATTATTAAAAAGAAATTTATTAAGAATATAAAGTAGAATATTATATACCTAGTTAGAAAAATGATAAAGTGACTAATATGGGAGTTGGAGGAGTAATTTTTGGGATGAAAAGTTACATGGAAAAGAGAATGTGGAAATAAGTGGGTGTGGAAGGCAGAAAAAAAAGATATTCTGTATAAAATCCAGAATTTAAAGATTGCATAGGTTGTAAAAGGAAGTGCGGAGTAATCAGGTTCCCTCTAAAGGTTGTCTTTTTCTTATGAAGACCTTTTTTATAATCGATTATCAACACAAATAAATGTATTTACAATGAATCATGTTATAGTGTGTCATGCTAAACAAATATGCATCAGCCTGATGTAAGCTTGGAGATCTAGATTATTAGATACGAGGACAATTCATTATATATAAATGGGTGTGAATCTCATTCATGAACCGATTTTATGGGGTTGAGTTAGACTTAAAGTTCAGTTCTTAATATGGTATCAGAATCATTTTGAACTTATCATAACGAGTGTTTGTTGGACTTATCAGGTCATCCTTTATCGGACCGTTATAATATGTTATCCCACACACGAGTTGTCACTCTCGGCGTGAGGGAAATGTGTTGAAAATCCCACATCGACTAGAGATAAAGACAATTCATTGTATATAAGTGAGTGCAAACCTCACCTCATGAGTCGATTTTATTGGATTGAGTTAAACTTAAAGTTTACTTCTTAATAATATAAGACTAATAAACCTTATTTTATATGGTTTTATAAAATTAGTTAGATTTAAAAAATACGAAAGAAATAATAGAAAACAATAATAAAATTATAAAATAATTTATTTGTGTTTGTGGTATGCAATTACATTAGAGAGATCTCATTAAACCAATCATCTTAAGTAATGTAATCGTACATTATTATTATTTTAAATAGCGAGAAATATTAACTAAATAAGATAGAAAATCACAAAGTTTTATAATCATTAATCAGTATAAGAAGAATATTTTAGTAGTATTTGAAATAATAATAATAATATGGGTGACTTATGGTAATTAATATGATATGGAAAAGGTTGGGAAGAGTAAGAGGGGATGTGAAAGTTTGTTGTTGGATAGGGTTACGTGTATGGCAAATACATATTTTTGATGTTCTTTTAAAAGAAGGAAAAGGTGTTGGGAAGGATGAATACAGAGGGACCCTTAATTATTGACATATGTCACAGTTCAGGTGTTTTTCTTGAGACATGATTTACCTAATTACCGAAAGTATTCCACTCTCTCTGCTTTTATGTCTCCATAAAGTTGAAACACCATAAACAATGGCAGAACCACATTATGAATATGATATCAGTAAAACCACAAAACTGCTATTTCCTCGAATCATTTCCCCTCAGTAGATAATACACACTATCCATCTCAACAAAATTTTAATTTATAATTCGAATAAGATAAGATAGTGTTCTTCGGAGTTTCTTGATTTGCATTTAGATATGGACAATGTTTTCAAATCATACTTTGTTTTCTCTAACTGCTTTCCACTATAAAACTTTTTTTCCCTTACTTTCCCGTGTTATGTTTTAATAAATATTTTTTTAAGTTATCTTTTGCCTTCACAGATCATCATACTTTTATTCTAAATTAAATTGTAAATTTGGCAACCAATTATCATAAATGTAAATTTTTTTTGTATAATTTTAAATTTAAGTGATAAAAATCATGAAATTTAAACTTTAGTAAAGTATAAAAATTTAGTTTGTAGAATATACTTTAAAACTATTTATTTTGTTTAATTTCGTTCTTCTATTCATAAATTGTTTAATGAAATTCCTCAATTTTAAAAATGGAAAATGTAATCTTTTTCAAGGTTCTTCGACCTTTAAAAATAGAACAACTTGCACTTTCTTTTGTTTTGATATTGAAGCTTTTAATTTTAAAAAATATTATATATTGATTATATATGTGATGTAATGAATCAAACTCATCTAGTGTAGTAGTCCTAACTTAAAGTTAACGATTATGAACTTATCAACTTTACTGGATTTTGTATGAGGCTATGGGTTGTGAAGTCATGGACCGAATCCAATCATTTGGTGAAACGGTCTTAATCTATCAAAATAATAATAAAAATATGTTGTAATGATTATGAAAATTGACTGAATATGAATTGTAATTAATTTAAAAATATAACTTAAAATAAAATTAAATATAAGGAGGAAGAAGACCAACATACTGTATATTAAGAAAAGAAGATGGTATAATTAAAAGAAAATAATAATTTAATTATAAATCATTGTTTTTGACTAAACTAAATACTATTTGAGAAATCTCCTTCTTAACTGAACAATATGTTATATATAAATTAAAATGATTGGTATTTGTTGGTTAACAATTTTTTTACTAATTATCACATTATAGAGAAAAATGCATATTTGTATTTAATTTTTTTTATAACATTTTGTATATAAAAAAAGAAAGTAAGAAGAAAAGAGAGGCAAATATACAATCTGAAAAATTATAAGATAGATTAAAAAGAGATAAAAATAATATTTTAAAGACTCTTTTAGTCTTCTAAAAGATAAAAATAGGATTCACTTTCGTTTACATATATAAAAACACCCGAGTTCGGTAGCCAATTCCAACTTGTTCGTAGCATCGTTCATTAAAAAAACTCTAATTCTCGATTTAGTGCAGAAAAAAAATAAAGAAAATAAAGAATGTTTAAAAACAAACGTTGTTTAGTTAGAAAAAAGAAAAAAAAAAGAGAAGAGAGGGGAAATATGTGAGAAAAATAAACTAAAAGTATATATTATTAGTAGTATTTATTATCGATATTTTATTTAACCTAGAGTTGGCAGAAGACAAAGATATTTAAACAAAGAAGGCATTGACTAAGAACAATGTTGGAACAAAAGTGAAGTCACCTAAAAGTAAAAATAGACAGAGGTACATAAAAATAATTGCAGTTAATTAAGGAAAACTCAACTATCACCATCCATTAAAAAATCAATATACTAATAAACAACGTCCTCAAAGAAACGTGGGTACGAGGAATGTCCTTCGACATCGTTAGGTCCACCTCAATCCAGAGCTAGGCATGGTCCTCAAGGTTAATTTTTTACTGTTTTTCCACTACCCCATTTCTTCCTCCTTTTTTATTCACCATCTTAAAGGGTGTGTGGGATCTGGGTTTAATTTGTTTTCACATTTTAGGTTGCTTGAATTTTCAAGTGAAAGTTGAGGCTTTTATATTGGGTTGCTTCTTTAAATATACACTTGAAAAATAAGAGAAAGTAAGAATAAGAAAAAAAAAAGGCTAACTAAAAAGAAACTACCGGTGAGCAGGTTGATCAACTGGTGAACATTGGAAAGAAAAACTGTCATACATAATGATCTTATCCATTTTGATATTTAAAATTTTATTTATTAACTTTTAGTTTAATTTTCGTTTTCATCATTGTTGTTTTGTTTTAGTTTCTATAATGTATATTTTTTTTTCCTTTTTATTCCTATAATGTGTAGATAATTTATTTTTAGTCTCTGTAAGATATCATTCTAAAAATTCTTTACGTTTCATATCCAAATAAGTCATCAATAATTTTGAAGTATTACATTTTAAATTCACTTCAAGAATTGAATCCTTCTAAATTTTTCATTCAAATAAGCTATAGGTGATTGTTCAATAAAAAAAGAATTTCTATTTTGATAATATATGTTGATTTTTAAAGTTCGTCGCTAATTTTAATTGAAGAATAGCTTATAAGCCTAGAGTTGGTAGAGTACTGCACTTAAGTATTGTACGACTTGTATAGACAGTGTCTACGAACAAAACTAATAAAAAAAAAAACTTCAAGACAGTATTAAAAATATTTTGTTTTTGCCTATGTTTGTGATTTTTTATTATTATTATCATTGTATTTTCTGCCTAAGAGTTCATGTTAGTAATTAATGAGAGGATTCTTATATGTAATGAAATAACTTTCCTATGATTTTTTAATGCAGCATTTATTATTTTAATGCATCATAAGGAATCATTTGGTTATACTATCTCACTCAATTAAGAATAGTAAGTAAGTTCATTCAATATTTTTATTTCGTGCGATAAAAATATATTTTTCTTAATTTTTTCTCAAATTATATTCATTGCGAATGATATTTAATTTTAAAAATAAGAATATTTTCAAAATAATAGGGTTAAACTTTATTTTCATTTACCTGTAATATAATATTTAAAAAACAACTACTTATCTTACCTATTAAATTATAAGTAAATAAAGAAGATGAACAGTACCTCTTAAAATTACTCTTTTAAGAAAAATCATTTGTCCTTGTATATATATAAAGAAAATTCACTTTATTTTAAAATAATAATTTTAAAAGACAAACTTTTCATCCTCACTATTTATTTTCTTATAACTTATTATAATTAAAATAAGTTGCTCTTTTGAACAAGTAAATGAATGATGAAAATGTATAATTACTCTTGGAGTCGATTAATCTTTCTTCATATAATTAATTAATTGATTGACCCCTTAATAATATGAGTCTGACCCTGTCCCGGGTTTGGGTGAATTAAACTAAATAGGCATTTAGACAATACAAATATTAAATTGTTCTGTAAGTTTATTGATGCTATCACATGAGAAATGAAAGAAACATTGGTAAACTTTGAAAGCATTTCAACTCTTGGGTATTAGCATCTGCTAAATTAGCCCAGAAAGTCATTCACCAAAAAGGTAAAAGTCAATGAAATCACCTTTGCCTAAATATTGGATATTAAGTGATCCTGATGTACATTAATTTCTTTCTTTTTTTTAGAAAAAAATCCCACCTACATGTTTCAGCAAGTAGAGAAAATGCAGAAAACGTTAAAAAAACTAGAACAAGGCAGGGTTCCAAATTGTAAACAAAAACATTACCGAGTGCAACACATTGTTAAGTTGAAGGCATCTTTATTTACAAGCTTTCAAAACGATTAGAGAAGTCGACACATTAGAGTTTTGCTTTCAAGAGTCTAAGCTCTCTCAGTCACTATCACCATTATTTACCAAGATTCCTCCCTGGGCAAATTTACTATCCATGAAACTTGTTTTAGTGTTCCCATCGGCCTCAGCACCACTCTTTCTCACCCGACTTACCAATTCAATGCCTGTAAGCTCTAAATTCTGCAGACGACTCACGAAATTGGAAAACACGTATCGCGAGCGAGACTAGGATGATGCTTTTTCAGGTGTTTCAACTGCTTCAGAAGCACAACTTGATAACTTTACCACTTCCTCGGCAGTTTCCTCTGCTCGAAACATTAAAAACAAGGACAACGCCTAGATCCAATTCCTTGGATACTTTTGATATTGTTTAACAAGTAGATAGAATTGGACTATTAGAATTCTACCCTCGTAGTTTATGCTAACTTTTAATGCAAACCTTTATTATGTGGATAACTGGAGTAAAGCTCCAATTTTCGTTGGAGAAAAGTACTAAAAGCACCGAAGGGGCAGTTCAGCTTTATGTTTTGAAATTTTATAAAAAAAAATCAGTTTGAGTTTTCAGTTTCAATTTTTTATTTTCAGTTTTTAAAAAGATCTATCCTACAGAACAAAGACCCGTTAAATAGGAATTAGGATTACCTGTCTGTTGTGATATTGGAAGAAACTGCAGACAGCAGGATTTTCCATGGCTGCATTCCATACATTTGGATAACAAGCAAGTGAAGCCACAACAGCCTGGTTGAAACCAAAGACAAGTCAATTCTATCTATTAATTCAATAAATGAACCTAAGCCTTCATTTATTAGCATTTTTAGATATCATACACAAAACGAGATTGCTAAGGATACTGTAATTTTGACTTCACCATCAGTTTACCTGAACCTCACGACTTGTGCTAAGCAAATGAAAAGGCTGACTGACATGTTTTGGCACTGAAGGATTTGAAATTGTCAATGACACGAGATCTGTTCACTGGCTCATCACAAAGTGTAGGAGACAGAGCAGAGACTTCACAACCAGGAGATGAATAATAAGAAGAATCGAGAGAAAAATATAATCTGAAAAAACAAGACATAAGATTTCAGATAGAGATAAGTATCACCAGATCTTATATCCCACAATGTATGTGTCTATGTGAACATGAAAATCATCCTCCGACCAAAAAAGCAGCATGGTTCAAAAGAAAAAATTAATAACCATTGTTCCCCACGATTGCATTCTAGACCCAAGAAAGGGAATTTACGCAATATAACTTCGTCAAGCAATAATTTCTTCAAGACCAAAATAAAATACTGGGATTGAACTGATGACAGACAAAGAACAAGAACATGTTTGGATAAGAGTTGAACCCCCTCCAAAACTACATTCAGAACAAAACATATAAAAAGTATTTTAAAAAATGTGTTCAGTGTCTAAAGTACGTTCAAAATGGTTATCCAAACATGCACCAGGTCCAACACTTCCCAAAAGCCAATACCTTTAATTTAACAGCACCCAAATTTACTATCAAGAAACAAGGATAAAACACGTTGAAAGAAAGAGTTTCAAGAAGGGAATAATAGGCAAAGATAACAAAGGCAACCGTGTTTACCCCTAATATTACCAAGACCAATCAATGAGATAAGATGCAAGCACTTCCTAACATTTATACTATCATTATGCTCAAACTTACTTTGAAAGGTGAACAAGAGCAACAGCCAGAGATTTACTTATAGAATTTATTTGCAATCCTCCTAAAGTGTCGTTTACAATATCAACATGAAAACGATTAAAACTTTCAACGTTCACTGATACTGTGCCAGCAAACCCAAACGAAACACAGTTAAAAAAAAACCCTCCCGAAAGCAGAAAAACGAAACCTTTAGAGAAACTCAGCACAGTTAAACAGTAAAACCAAAACAAAGACTTCAAAACAGAAATTGAAACCACAAATACACAAAATAATGAAAATAAATAAAATTTATATCACAACAATCATCATCAATTAAAAAACATAACATACTCATCAACGGCGTTTTCAATTTTGTGGTGGCTTCCTTACTTCCTCGAAAGTGGGGGCAGAACCGAACACCATTCTCGGCACGATGAAATCACTGTCAACGGCGAAGTCACACTAGTCCAACGACGCCTCCGTGCGCACCGGGACAACCTCGGCGGTCTTCGCTCCCTGCGATGACACGCCAGCGATCGACGAGGGTGGCGACGCGTTTCGGAACGATAAGGCCGGGAGCGCCACCGGAAAACCCCCAGAGACCCATCCTGGAGAAGCCCATGCCGGCAATCTTCGCCGCCGTCCTCATAGCTCCTCCGCCACTTGCAATAGGTGAACTGAGAGTAGCACCGGAAAGAAATATTGTAATTATTCATAAACGTTATGATCACTTTTTTATATGCTACGCGATACACATTTGGTAACGGATCCGCGCTAATTTTTTTATTTATTATCGCCTTATCTTATTTTAAATAGATAATATTTAACATTTATATTAACTTTTATATATTATTTAGATAAATTTATGTATTATTATTTTTCATTATATGTGTAATTTATAATTTAAATGAAAATAATATCAGAGAAACAATATATGATATAAATTTGAGTGAAAAAGAAAAAAAAATTGCAGTCTGAAATAGTAAAATCTTAGTAAATAATATTCTATTTTTTTTTATTTTACTATTGTATATGTTAGGTAGTCATAAGATTTAAAATATTATAATTTTAAAATAAAACAGGAATATTAATATTTGTTACAAGTAGTAGTGGAAGCACTAAATTTATTTATTTTGTAATGAGTTTATTATGTATAAAAAGTAATAAACAAAACATTACAAACTAATAGATATGATAATAAAATATGATGACTAAAATTATTGTTTAACAACAAAGTACAGTAATCATTATTGATGTAAGAAACTAAAAAGGTTAAATAAATTAATCAATTGAAAGGGCAGTAATTAGAAATTGTAAAAATAATAAGAGGATAAAATTAGAAACTAAATGAAAATATGATAACAATTTAAAAAAATATAAAAAATGATTGAAATTAATTAAATTTCAAAATGATGATAATATGATAAAGAAGTTGATTCTAGACACAACTGAAATGGACACTTTCGGTTTGTGGTTGATATGAATCCTGCACTGTAAATATCAGGGCTACCTTAACTCCCCAACATATTGCTGCGATCATTTACCAAATGGAAGCCTTTTGCACAACTCAATCCTCCTCTGCTTCCACGTCTCTTCTCAATTTCCAGGTATTACTCTCACATTTGGAACATATACCAACCCTCTTCTTTCAAGCTTTAACACTTTTATACTTCATAATATTATGTCAAATTATCTTTACAACCAATGTCGTCAACTTAATTTAACTTGCTTGAACTATTCATTTCATATTACCCTTTTTTTTTGTTATCCTGGAAGTTCATTCAATGCCTTTTCTGAATTTGGTTGGATGCCAAAATCATTTCTTGAAAGTGAATTTTGATTCTAGTTGCTGTTGCTGTTGTTTGTTGCTGAAGATGGAAATTCCTTTTTCATCAGAGCTAGTGAAAGTTGGTACTTATTGATATAATTTCTGCTTCATCTTGTTGCTCTCTTTTAATTCATACTGCAGGGCCCTGAGTTGGCTAGAAGAAAGTTTTGTAAGAATTCTTCACACACTATTTTGGCATCACCTACGCTACCTAAACCGTTTCTTCAGATTTATGGTAGACCTCAGACATTGATTTATACGTCAACGAGACTCTCTTCTGGAACACATAGAGCAGCAATATCGGCTGAAGCTGGACGACAAAATTGGGATTTTGGAAGATTTGTAAAAACACTATACTTCTTCAATGGGTTCCCATCTCCTGCTAAGGTAACACTTTCTTCAACTTTCAACTTGTATAACTAGAGAGTAATAGGAAGAAAGAGAGAGAGGGAAAGACTTATATGGATCTACTAATGAATATTCTTCATTTCTGAATTGTGAAGTTCTTTGACTTTCTAGCTGAGAAACTTTCTGGTCCTTCCCCGAGTGTAATGGTTAACTCAATGAGAACTTCTGATATTGTCCTGGTAGCTGGAGCTACTGGTGGCGTTGGTCGAAGAGTAGTTGACATACTACGGAAGAAAGGAATTCCAGTTCGAGTATTGGTATTGTTGTTAACTTACCCTTTTCACAAGATTTCATTCCGTATAATAGTTTCTAGATAAAGAACAAAGATAAGAATTTAGATTTTTTTTTTCATTAATGATTGAATTTGGTGCATAACAATTATTATATTTCTGTATCAATATTTATCAGGTTAGAAATGAAGAGAAGGCAAGAAGGATGTTAGGCTCGGATGTTGATTTGGTGAGTCAGTTTAATAATGTACTGAAAGACATTACAAATGATAAAAAAAATTGTAGTTTCTTAGTTCGCTATAATTTGCTTTGGGTTCTGAATTTTGCAAAAACTGGCACCTTAGATTTCTGGTTATCATTTTTTTGATAATGAGGTGTTATTGGACCTAAATACAAGGAATTCAGCAATGATGGAAGATAGAAGTTAGTTTGGTGATAATCAATTTGACTTCTGGCCATATGAAGTTCTTCACTGATTTTTCAGTGGAAGATTTGCTAATGTTTCAAGATTTTGTGGAATATAATAATGTTCCCCAGTGCAGACTTACCTGTTATTTTCTTATTGAGTGATTGCAAAAAGTGCACTACGTAAATTGATTGTTTCTTTATCCATTACTTTCTCTGCTTCCAACTTACCTTTATATGTACACTAAGGTTGTTGGAGACATTACAAAAGATAGCACTTTGATACCTGAATACTTTAAAGGCGTGAAGAAAGTGATCAATGCTGCTTCTGTTATTGTTGGCCCTAAGGAAGGAGACACTCCAGACAGAGCAAAATACAGCCAAGTATGTCCATTATCTTTATTAAGAGAGACAAATTTGATTTTTCTTACACAGTAATTGATACTTATCTTTCACTGAGAAATAGGTGTATAATATCTACTAATGATTCTATTTGGACAAATTTTTCCATAAATACTTTCTCTCATATGCTAAAATTAGGTTATGAAAAGGTTATAATCAGTTTTTGAAGAAACTAAATGGAGTATCTTCTACAAATTAACTTATGCTTAAGATAATTTTAACTTGTAAGAAACAAATACTTCATTTTTTCTCATTATTATAAGTGTTTATGGGAAAATTTATAACAGCGGGGCCATTGTCAACCAGTTACTTCTCTTAATTGTTCTAGTTGCATGATTGTTTGGTGAATGCTTCATTGTTATTTCTCACTAACAGAATGAAATTATTTTTGGTGCAGGGAGTTAAGTTTTTTGAGCCTGAGGTAGGTTATTGATTTTCCTTTTCGTTGAAATTATCTTCACAGTCAGAGGTTTTCCTGTCTTTTTAATTTGGAAGTACAGATGATCTTAAGCTCATTTGTGAAATTTTTTAAGCTTCTTTTCTTAGTTATTGGTTGTTGAAAACAGATAAAAGGTGACTCACCAGAAAAGGTTGAGTACTTAGGAATGAGAAATTTGATCAAGGCTGTGAAGGACAATCTTGGACTTCGAAGAGGAAGGCTATTATTTGGATTTGAAGGTAGGTTCCTAGTTGACAAAAGTAATTAATTGTTTTGATTCAACTTAATTGCTTAATCAGACTTTTTGACATATACAAGGCCAGTGAGCACCACACTTAACTTTGGTGCATGATATAAAAAGGAAACTCGTAGAAGCTGAATTGATTTTTATTCTTTCTAGAGGGTGGAGGATGGGAGAGATTGTGAGGCGCAGTTCATGCATTAAAAAGTGTTCCACATCCACTTGGCTAATAGTAGGAAGAACAATTAAAGGGTGACTTATTGGATTGGGCTTTGAACTTTGAACATTAAGTTGTGACTGATTGCAGCGTCTCTGTTGCATGGATTGGCTTTGTGCTTGCAACATGCTAAGAGTGTTTCAGTTTTACTGCTGTGCATTCTGTGAATAGAATTTGTTTTCTATTTTCCTTGCAGGCAATAATTACAGGCAGCTTCCTTGGGGTGCTTTAGATGATGTGGTAATGGGCGGAGTTAGTGAAAGTACTTATCAAATTGACCCAAGTGGGGGTGAAAATGGTGGACCAACTGGGGTTTTTAAAGGTATGTGTCAAATTCTTGAAATGCATGTGACTTCACTTTTGAGGGAATTTATAATCTGTGTTTTACTGCCCAAAATAATACAAATTTGTGTCTAGTTCAGGTGTTGTTTCAACAACAAACAATGGTGGCTTTACAAGTATCAGAACTAAGGTAATGAACAAGCATTTATATAAACTTTTCAATGAGGTCAGGCAAATGGCAGTGACATATTTGATTCAATACTCGACCACTGTGAAAATAGAAGGTTACATTTTGATTAATATTGTTTGAACCAACTCTGACGTAATCTTTTCTTAAATCTAGAAAATGACCTCGATTTATTCTCTTCAATGAAAAAGTGTCATGTGTCGTCAATTCCTAATGTTCCACTAAATTCTGACAAATGGATATAAAATCTAAATTGATGTGCTGGTTCACTTATAGCTTTAGATAAGTTTCTGATACTGCCTTTTAATATGATTTTAACTGTATATCGCCCTTGAGAATTTTTTAGCTACTGAATAGTTCAGTTCTTGTGAAAGGTATATACTAAAGAACCATTTTGTTTGAAGCAAGGAAAACACTTATTTATTAGGCCATTAAGGAATGAATACAGTTTTCCCTTGAAAGCATTTAACTTGAAGTATGAAATGAAGGTTCAGAGAATATCAGCATATAAAATATTTTGCATTTCTTATTTTTTTTCAAGGAGTATATTTTTCCAGTAGTTGAATTAAGTTTAAAGTATATTACTAATTATTTCCAAGTTTCTGGAGTTGCTAGCTGTCTATGGCTAACTGTTTTTGGAGTGAGTATAGTATATTGACTTCATGTTAACTAGTTACTTGGTGAAACAAAGTTCTTATATAAAAAAGGAGAGTTTCACAATTGGTTTTCAGAATTTCTCAGAACCTGAAAATCTTTCTGCATATGATGGTTTGGAGTTCCGCCTAAAAGGTGATGGGCGTAGATATAAAATCATTGTTCGTACAAGCAGTGATTGGGACACTGTTGGTTACACTTCAGGCTTTGACACCGAGAAAGGAAAATGGCAATCGGTAGGTATCATCCATTGCAATTGTTGCAGTCTATATTATCTAAGACGAACTCAAGTGTTTTGTTCTTTTTTTTGCGTTTCATAGATTCAAGTGCCATTTTCTTCCTTGAGGCCTGTATTTCGAGCAAGAACTGTGTCTGATGCTCCACCATTTGATCCAAGCATTGTTGCATCATTACAGGTATGGCTTTGTTAGTATACCATTATGTCTTTTGGCTTAGAAATCCCACACTGGTTCTTAATGATGGGGCTAATTTCTGCAGCTCATGTTCAGCAAGTTTGAGTATGATGGTAAATTAAATGAAACTTTTGTGGAAGGTCCATTTGAGCTTCCAGTGTCTAGCATAAGGGCATATATAAAGGATCCAATAACACCCAGGTAATAGCCTTATCTTTTTGGTTGTCTTTTCCATGCATTTTTTACACTGATTACTTAATCATTTTTGTACTATATGTGTCACCTTCAGGTTTGTACATGTGAGCTCAGCAGGAGTTACAAGACCTGAAAGACCTGGACTTGATCTAAGTAAACAGCCTCCTGCCGTTCGATTAAACAAGGAACTGGATTTTATTCTCACATTTAAACTAAAGGTAAAATATCTGGTTCCTTGTTTACCACAGATATATTAATATTACTAAATTTTAAGGTCTATATTTAGTAAAAAGTTGATTCTGTCAAGGTCACCTTGGTCCACAAAACTAGTTTCTTGGTTAAGATTTGTTATTTATGAGTTCATTGTTCAGATTGTTTGTCCTAATCAAGTGTTTTTCCTTCTTTAACTCAAATAATTAGTCGATTTTAAACCAGTGAGAGTTGGTTGAACTGGAGCAAAACTGATGATTAAAACCAATTTGAACGGGTTGCTGTACTTCATTTAATTTAATTCGTTTAAAATTATAAAATATATTTTGATGGAATCTTGTTTGATACAAAGACCTAAAGTAGCAGCTGTTGAATTCTTATAATTAGGAGCTTATGACCTAGTCTACTTTAAGCCTAAACTAAGTCAAGGCATGCATATTAACTGAATAAGTCAAGTTAAATATTTTTTAAACGTATACGTAGTTAAAAAGGATTGGAGTTTATGCCATTCTTTTAGTTTTGAGCCTAAAGGATGGCATATTTTTTTATTGCTACTTAAGGTATTAAATTTTTATTACCATGTTTTAAGATTATATACTTGTTAATCTATCTAAAGGCTAACCCATTAGTCTCCATATAAGTTTAGGCCTATTAGCCAATTTAAAGATATGGGTTTTGACATATTTAAAAGGCTTTGCTCATTAAATAGACTTTAAGCCAGGCCTTATAAAGTCCAAGCTCAGCTTTTATAAACAACTTATATTCGCCCTCTATTAAGACTTTCTCAAGGAACCTCCTTTGCTGGAGATCTTACCCCAAAATATAGCTAAAATAGAGTTTATAAGTTAGAGCAAATTTCTCCTTACAGATAAATTTTTGTTAGGTTGAGTTAAACATAAACTTACTTTCTAAGATCCTTAGTGCTTACCATGGCCTATTCAATTATGGAATTCATATTTCTGTCACATGCTTGTTCATTTGCTAAAAATGGCTAATGTTGCAACAGGGAGAGGATTTGCTTAGGGAAAGTGGCATTCCCTATCTAATCGTAAGGCCTTGTGCATTAACTGAGGAGCCTGCTGGTGCCGATCTTATTTTTGATCAAGGAGATAATATTACGGTATCGTGAAAACAAAAGATTGATGCTTCTCTCAGTTTAAGTGCTCTGACTAACCTGTTTATCTCACAATACATTTCTGCTTATTCTTTATTTTTTTGGCATTTCATTGTAACTATATATATAGTAGCATTTTGCTCATTGCCGAGTGCTATGCAAAAATTAACAGGGTAAAATATCAAGGGAAGAGATTGCTCGTATGTGTGTAGCTGCACTTGATAGCCCTTATGCGTGTGACAAAACATTTGAGGTCAGCCTTTTCTTTTGTTATGTTCATATTATTCATAATCTGTTTAATATTTTTACGTTTTCTAAATGTAATGTGAACTTCTCTTGATCCGGGGACCTCCATTTTCGAGAGGAGCCTGCTTCATAAATCTAATATTACCCTTTTATTAAGTAAACTGTTGCTGCTTCTATTATAAAATACCAGTCATATTGCATTGTATTATGGGCAGTCTCACTCTGTTTTTCTAGCTACATAATCTATAATAAACATTGCAGGTCAAAAGTGTGATTCCATTTAGCGAGCCATTCACTGTGGATCCAGCAAACCCTCCCCCAGAAAAGGACTATGACATATATTTTAAAAATTTAAAAGAAGGCATTACAGGGAAGGAAGCTCTCCAACAAGATCCTGTTTCTGTTTAGTGTTGGTGTATTGTACAGTTCAGCTATGAATATTGCAGATGTGAGAGTACGTTGAGAGCTATACAGTCTTTGATCTATAGATTCTAAACTTCACAAATTTGTGTTCCTTTTAAACCAAGTTCATATGTGACCTTTACCTTACTAGATGCATGTATATTATGTCATTAAACTGGATCTTTTTCCTCTTTTGCTGTAGCAAATAGGAACGCAAAATTCAAACTGGAAGATAGAATTATCGTTTTCTTTTTCTTGTAACAGTTTAGGTTTACATCCCCATCTCCCTTCAAATGCACTATGACTGTTTAAAACTTAATCTACTTATATAACATTTCGTTCAATTTTTCCTTTTTAGGAAAAAGATGGATCAAACACTAATTGCAGAGCTTTTTACTGCTGTCTATAGTTCGATTATGATCGTCTATATTTTTTTAATTGAACGGAGCTTATATTTCAATTGTTTCCTTGTCTAATCAAAATTATATGGATTGAATTTCATGTTACTTATTGTTTATTACTAATCGAGTTTAAATATTTTAAATTTTTAAGTTAGAACTTTTTTTTATTACCTGAACATTAAAATATTATAAACTCAAACATCGATTTGTATTTTCAATCACGGTATCAACTATTGTTTAAGAGAATAAAACATTTGACAAGTACATGGTAATTGTCTAGAATTTTCATACATGTTATAAATCTCTTTATAAATAAAATAAATCATTTGTTGCGTATCATGTCAGTGATAAAGAGCAAAAACAATATAAAAAATTCAAAGAAATAATTTTTTACAAATGTACCGAAATTACAAGTACTAAAATGAATTGGACTCCAAATATTGTATCCTAAAGGATCAGCGCATTACTTACTTAGTTGAATATTTGCATATTTACATTAAATAACCTATCAAAAATAAAGAAAATAGAAGTTTTTTTTTTCTATCAAATAGTTGGTCTGCAAGGTGTGCTAATGTTAATTTTGGAGGAGAAGTCGAAATTGGAACTTACTAAATAACTCTTATTCAACCAATTAAGTATTAATTCAGTTTTTATTTAATGTTTATCATCAGCTCGTGATTATTCAAATCTTAATTTTAATTCCTTATAAAATTGAACCAAAGTCACATACTTGTGTTTGGAATTCCCTGCAGAACTCAATCAAGTATACAACTTTCGATATAAAGAGTTTAAAGATGTCTTGATTATAATCAACCTATTCATAGTAATAATCCAATTACGCCTTTTCCCCAATTCTAGGTTTAAATCATATTCCAATGACAATTAATTTTCAAGAAAATAGAAGATGAGGAATCATATATAATTATTGAGGGCCAGCAATATCATAATAGAAACTTAGATTAAAATTATGAATTTAGATTTAATTACATTCAACTTCAACTATAGGTGATTAGCTGGTTATAACTAGCTAGAGAAGCAAAATCTTAAGCTTGGATAAATTTGTGATGAAGACCTTGAGAAATGTTTTGTAGTAAGTATGAGAGTTTTAATATTTTCATGTATATTAAATTAAGTAAACACATGTATGTCGAACATATTTATATTTTTATGACATTCATTTTTGGATTTTAACAATGAGTTAATTCATATTATACTTGTATTTCTAAATCTCCTCCACTACTTATCTCAATTTCCAAGTTGTTTTCTCTCTTGAGAAAATCATACATGCTGATTTTGGGGAAAAAAACCCAAAGTTGTCGTCTTTGATCTTTAGTATATTTTGAAAGTTAAAAAACTGATTTTTAAGAAACTAAAAGCATTCTGTCGATATAGAATCTTTTACAGGAACTTGCCAATTAACTACCGCCTTTAATATATTAATAATATTTTTTAAGTAAAAACATTTATTTTTAATTTCATAATCACGTGTTGGTCACTAAAGACGTTTGTCATTTATATAAGAATGAATGGTGACAAGGGATAAATTAGAATTTTGTATTCAAACATGGTGTTGATGGAGAAGTGAAATTGTGTTGGCACAACCCTATGAACATGTGAGTATGAGTATCTTAATCTAAGATGAAGAACAGGGAAAAGAGAAGATTAGGGGAGCCAAAGGTAGTGCAGTACGAAAACAATGGATCACAAATTGATATTCTATATGATATTTTACACAAAAACGCACAGATATACATCTTTTTTGGCTAAGCAAAAAGAATAGAAATACACGTAAATTCCTGTGAATATGATACGACAATCATAGAGAAATTTTTGGATTAATTCAGTTTTGTATTGTAAACAAGAAACAGTGCAGAAAAATCTTCCCAGTTTGTTTACATTCAGTATCAGGCACAGCAGAAGACCTGCAAAAAGGATAAGGCATAGAATTTTTCAGTGGTAGTTAGGTAAGAAGCAGAGGAAATTGACATGGAGCACTAGTTGGAACCAATGGAACAGGGAAAGAACCAAGAAGTGTCACTGTACAGTGAAACAAACTCTGAATTTTTTGCCATGTCTTGTTCGTGCATTTTTTCTTCTGAGTCTTTGAAGCATTTCTTGCTCAGTGAATATCCTTCCGGGTGAGTTCAAGAACACGGTGCGTGGAACCGGAGGAGACCACAACCCACTTTGTTCATAATCAAAATCAAACTGTGACTCGTCGTGGAACTTCTCTAGCAACTTATCAGACACGGGCTTTGAGACATGCTGAACTTTAATGTTTTGTGAAGAGGTCTGATGGGGCAGCATTTCAGTGGAAGATATGAGTGATGGTGAATGAAAATTTGAACGATATTGATAACACAGCAATGTGGTGCGTGAGATAAGGAAAATACAGGGTGGGAGTGATATAGCATTTGCAATGGAGACAAATTTTATGAGGGGCTAATGACGCAGAAGGTGGGAACTGTGACAAGGACGTGTATGGCTGTATACAATCATAGATAGGTCGTGATCACCATAATATGAGATAATGAGATTCTTTTGGTGTTTCAATGCCAAGTGTTCACTTTGTTTCTTTTCAGAACCTGCATATTTAAATATAGCAAAATCCTTATGCAGTTTCTTACGTGATTTCAGCATTATTTTTTAATCAGGATTAAAGTCTCACGACCATTTACATGAATTTTAAAGTGAAACTTTTGGTTTTGACTGGTCCTACTTCACTGGTTATTCTAAAGCTCTTCTATTTGGGTTGGTGGTGAGCATAGAAGCATGTCTAGATGTGAGGAGAATAATTTCTGGGACACTTAGGCATTATGTTAAAATAATGTTTAAATTTTGTACAGAGATGAAATTAAGTTTGTTGGTTTGTTGAATGGATAAAGAATGCAATTATGCTTTGATTTATTATATAAAAGAAGTATTTAAGTGTAGTTGTTTTTCCCTTAATGGCATGGGAAAAGTTTGATTCCTTTATTCCTTCTTGGTACTGTGTTTATGTGTGTAAAATGGGGAGCTAGGTCTGGTGTTTCTGTATTCTCTCAGGGTTAAAATGTCAGATTTTGTTTTCATCTTTAGGTAGAAGGAGGAAATGAATATGAGGAATCAATGAGCAAAATTTTATCATCATTTCTCTAACCCCTTGGGTGTCAATAATGATGCATGTCTTTGTCTCCAAAAAACTTTTAATCACAAAAATAAAGAGAGAGGTAGCAGCTACCAAAAGCATAAATAGAATAAATGCTATTATTATTCCCTGCCAACATATACTTCATAATCAAAATATTATACTTTCATAATATTTATTTTAAAATTAATTTCAAAATAGTTATGAAAGGGATATTTGGAACAATTTATGGATACGAATTATTCATTTATATATAACACATTTATTTCATAACTAAAATATCATACATCCAAATCATCTATTTAAAAATAGACAGATGATGAAGATTACTTCGGGAATCGCGTTTAAAATTTAAGTAGAAAAAATAGTGTGACTAGGTCTGGGAATATGACATATGGGGAATCCTAGTGAGTTAAGGTGGGCACACAAATCCATTCAAAGATGTTCTAGATTTTAATTTCTTCAATCCATTTATAGGTCCAATTAAATGGATCATATTTTTTCAGTCCAAATTTTGTATTCAATAACTCATAATTCAAATACAATTTTTTTATTGTATAATCTAAAATGTAAAAAAAAAATTGTTGCATATCATCTAAAATTAGTTACTACTGTTAACGATATATTATCTATTTTTTTTATATACATTTATACATATTGAAAACAAAAAGAAGCTTAAATAAAATAGAAATAAAATACATTTGTTAAATTAAAATAAAATTTGTCACAAAAAGATGTATAACTAATTCATATATTGAGAGCAGGAATGTAAACAATACATTGTGTAAAAATCTATTGTTATGTTCTTGATTTCTGTCACGTACAAAACAAGAATGTCTAACATAAACATTCTTCTTATTTATCACACTACAAGTTATTGGAGTGCAATATGTGTTTCCTCTCACGTTAAAGTGTCTTTAGTGATGTAATCACAATCAATCATCATTTGCAAGACATTGGTGATTTGCCTAAATATGTCTTGTATTCATTAAAATGACATTTGTTAATGATTATGTTAAAATGAAATTTGTGATAAATAATAAACAATGCATATATTAAACACTATAATAACTTATCGAACATGCATGATCCTGCTATGATGCAGAGTCTATCTACATCATGTGGACTATAAGCACAATGACGTGGCAGTACAGTCGATCCATCACGAACTATATATTGTTGTGAAACAGTTTTGAACCATTATATGTATTCAGCTACACATGCAAATGCATGACAAGCCAATGTCACACCTGTGACGAGGTGGTAAAAAAAAGTGTAACCACGTGTCTTTTATAACCGTCAAAACTCCACTGTCAAACGACATGGGAGGTGAAGGAATTGTTTGCTCATATTCCCATTGCTGCAACACACGCTTGGACAAATGTTTATATGCATACCCATATGGATGTATCCGTAAAATAAGGATATTGACTCGAACGACCTACTGTAACGATAGACTTCATATGGAGCCTAAATAACCCTAACATGGGTTAGAGCATCTAATTGGACTCGCTCAACACCAACAATATAAATATGTCATTTAGTGACATATTGTGCTCATGGGTGAACCTTATGAAATGTAGGATTCATATCCTTCCTTTCCATGTTCGGAAAGTGCTCATATACGTGTTTGTTACAATTTCAACACAATAGTATTTATTATTCATATTATGATAAATGTAACTTTTATTAATTATGTATATGATTTGCTTGTATAAGGGTCGCATAACCGCTCAATTGTTTTTTCTGGGCAAAGCACACACCCTCTAATTGGTTATACATGTAGGTTAGTGCGATAACTCCCCACGAGTATCCACCATACATTCGTAGATTGTTGAGCAACAGCGAGTACAACACAGAGATTGATGTTGCACTATTTATGAGTAAATATCGTGCATCCCTCTAGATGCAACAAATACCTCTCGGAGCGTCTGACATATGCACCTCGATAATGTCTCAACTCTGAGGTGGCATCACCCAAGTCAGCCCCTAACAACTCCACCAAAATTGTTAAAGCGACAACAAATTACATTGGGACGTACGTAAAATATTTCCTTACAATAGGGATATGGAGCAGTGCCAACATATGATTCAATGTTATCGTGATCTCACCAACTCAAATGTGGAAAGTGTTGATGTCCCATTGTCATCTCTCCAAAAAAACTGAAATTAATCCCTTAACGGCTACCTTGTAAATTATGTTGCATAGCGACAACAATCCCAAATTAAGTATGAATGGTTCAATTTGGGAGCAAGGCACCCAAAATTTACTTAATTTGCGACCATGGGAGACCAATTTTAACTATCAACAATACTAACAAAAATATGACTATTTGTAACTAAAATTAATGTCATTGTGATCCATACAACAATTGAATACAAACGAGTAAGAATGATGAATCTCAATCCCAATTTTTTCTATTGAATCATCTAAATCGTTTATTTGTTTTATTTAAATTTCTTATATAAATTCGTGATACCAACCACCTTTCAAACAAACTTTAACACATCTTTTTATATTTAGTAAATATTATATTTTAGAATTGTTTCTTATGTTTGATATCTGTTTTTATAAACAAATTATTACTTCTGACTCGGTACACTTGTCAATTAAAAAGTCATAAATACACTCTAGATTACATAATCTAAATCATATCACGTTTTTTATATACACTCTGGATTGCACAATCCATAATATATTTTCACATCGAGAGATACCTTATACCAATTCAAAGTGTATTTTGAAAAAAAATAACATATTTCAAATTGTGAATTCTGTATTTTAAAAATGTAATATTTTTCGGATTATAAAATATAAAAATTTTGTAAGATTACTTAATCTGGATTACAATGATATAGAATTGAAAACATTAAAGGAATGTTTTACCAACCTTTGAAACCGGTACAATAGGACAATAATTGTTCAAGAAAGACCAAATCTCGAGCGAAGAAGTGCGGAAATGCTCTCCAGCACACAAGCAAAAGAGAGAGGGTGTGGTGGCTATAGAGGAAATCTGACTAAGAAGATGAAGAAGGGGTGCTGCAACGGAAAAAACTTATTTATTTTTTTCATTTAAGATAATATGATTTTTCACCAATGAGGATGCAAGAAGAATTTCTCTTTTTAAATGAACTATCCAATGATATATTTGGGCCTTAATACAAGATGCACATTGGCCCGTCAAGTAAGCAAAAATACATTATAAAGTGGGAAATGCATTTGAAACGATAAAGTGAAACATAACTACTAATTCAAAATTAACATTTAATATTTTTTTAATGTATTGTACTTATGTACTGTGTTTTAATCCATCTCAATTAGTATTTATCACTCTTCTAGTTATAGTAATTGTTAGGCAGGATAAGTTTGTTTCTTTTTACACTTAAAAAAAATATTAAATAAAAACTAATTTTAGAAACTAAAATAATTAGTTACTATTTAATTAAATTAGAGATTGTTTTATAAATTAAAAAAATTATTGGTATCTAAAATAATTTTTATTATTAATAAAAATTTATAAAATGGTTTCTAAATTTTTTAAATTATCTAACAATTAGTTATCAAAGTTTTAGCTACTTACTATTTTATATTCTAAATTAGTTTTTATTAGTTTTTTAGAGAGTAATTTAGTGGTTAAAACTTAGATAAGTAATTTATATACAAATTTAAAAATTATTTTATAAATTTTAATTATTAATAAAAATCAATTTAGATATATATAAATAATTTTTTGTCTCTAAATTAATATATAATTTAATTAATATAGTGATTAATTATTTCTATCTCTAAACTTAGTTATTATTTAATAATCTTCTTATATAGTATTTCTTCATTTCATCTAACAACTAAGTGGCCATAATCACTAATAGGTAGACACTATTAAGTTTTTTACATTGACAATAAATAAAAAAATTAAACTCTACTAATTATTATTAAAATAATATGTAAGTATATAATTTTAATTATATTTTTAGTTTTTGTGTATTTTTAGTAAAACCCATTTTGGTCTTCTACTTTTTAAAAGCTTTCGGGTCATATTTTTTTTCTGTCCTATGCTGGAATTAATTTTTCACACAATTTTTACTATGTTTTGTGACTGTTTTTATCCGAGTATTAATCAAGTTTTATAGTTTGTATATAAGCATAAAAAAGTACAATATTATGTCTTTAAATAAATCTCTATGTTGAAAGAATAACATTAACTTGGATCTAGGAATTAAAAAAAAATAAAAGAACAAAAAATTAAACGGAAAAATGCCTTTTTAATCTTGCGATTTTGCTCTTTATCTTTTGAAATACAATCATTACTTTTACAGAATAAGTCCCGTGCAAATTTGATTTTTCTTTTATTGAATGAACATCACGTCTAAGAAAGGAAGAGAAAATGGTTGTTTCCATGCTCCTTTTTAACCAAACAAAAGTGTAATAATATTGGGGTATTCCCTAATAGGGAGTGTTCAAATCTTAAAAACCTTAATCCATGTGAAGTTATCCATCAAATAATGAATAAAAATATATACATAGAGTTATATTTTCGTACTTTGTAAATATTTCTCTAACAACGTGACAAATTTAAAACGATGAACGGTGTAATATTTAATGCTTCAATAGTTTTTTTTTTATACTAAAGTCTAGTCTTTAAATATTTGGTGCCGCTAGAATTCGAAATCTATTGTATGTTTAAACATAACAAAATTATGTAAATATGAATTCTTATTTTTTTTAAAAACCACTTCTAAGCACTTTCGGCCGGCTTGTTATGGACTGAACCAGCAATGTGAAGGTGAAAACGTCTTTTTCAAAAGTAAACTTTATAAAGCAATCTTATGTTACTGTTTTTTTTTCTCATAGTAGACATTGCTTAAAAAGACATAGTCTAACACTACTTGTAGCTACAATTTGTCACGACTTATTGGTATATTATTAAGACATTTTAATGTTGTAACAAAAATTATAGGCACGAAAATCTAGCCGAAAAGGACAGTAATTTTTTTTATGTTATCCAGATATAATTAAATATTCAGAATTCTAAAATAATAATATCAGAAATAGTGTAACAACATGATTTTATAGGTTTTAAAAAAGTTTAAAACAATGAAAAATGAATATTTTAATAAAATTTATATATAAAGTTATGGATACAAAATTAAACATTTCATTATTTATTTTTTAAAAACATTTATATCTTCTTTAGCTTTTTTTTAAAAAATATTTTGTAGAATTATTATTTTATTTTTTTAGCCTTTAGATCTAAAGTGAGACAAACATAAATTAAACTTAAGTTGATCGATACAAATTTCAACCAATGTAAATTTTTGAGTTTTAATTTTTTCTTTCTTTCTCTTCTTGTTCTAATTATGATGTTTTGGAAGGATGGATTTAAAAACTTTAGTTTTGGAAGTGAGAGTTTGAAGAAGAAGAAAGTGACTTTGTGAATACGAGGTAGTTGTGGGTAATTAATGGTTAAATTATTTGTCCATGCTATTTGAAGATTTTGTGCATTTTCTAAAATCTTTTATTTGATTAATATATTTCTTATAGAGAAAGTTAACTCCAGAGGAAATTAGTTGGAATTAGTTCTTTGGAGTTATAGATAGTCTAGTAGATTCAAACCTTAGTTATAAGGATTTTAATGCTTAACAATTTGAAATATTAGATCAATTGCTGATTAGATGTTATTGTTATAAAAAAAAAATGTGTGATAGAATTCAAACCTTAGTTATGACTATTTTGATGTTTTACAATTGAAATATTAAATCATTTGGTATTTAAATTACATAAATGAAGATTGTGATATAGCTTGATCGTATGTAATCAATATGATGAATGTTGTAAAGTGATTGGTGCTTATTTTTTATTTTAAAAAAATTATATCTTTTAAATAATATATATTGCATTGAAAAGTTCACATTTGAGAAAATTGTGTTAATCGACATTATAAATGAATCCAAAATAAGTTTTAACGAAAGATTTTAGGTTTGAGAAAAGTTTTGAATTTGTTTTTTTATAAGACTTCTTATTAGGCATTACTATAGATTTTTCTTTATAAAATCTGTTTTTTTAGTTGTTAATATATGCGTATTTATACGAAACAATAAAATAGTTGCTAAAATAAGATGCAAGCGATGATATTTAATGTTGTTACAAAGGTTTATTACTTAAATATCAAAATTATTTCTCAAAAACATGATATATAATGTTCAAACGTTCAAACGTTCAACTAATAGTTTAAAAGAGAAAGAAGTAATAATTATTCTTTATTTTTTTGGAAATTCAACCATTCACACAATGAATGATTCTCAAAATAACTCATATATTTTGTCTGCTTTAAAAATACAACACTCATATATCATAAAAGTCGCTTAAGAAAAAAAAATGTGGTTCAAGTAGTTATTTCATATTTAAACAAGGAAAAATCAATGTTAATCATCTTTCTAAAGAGAAATGTCCCTCAAACAATTTCTCTTTATATCAAAATTAATATTTTATTTATTTTAAATATATTTTAAAATTAATATTTTATTTATTTAAATATTTTTTGAGATGATAATGATTGTATAATATATTTAATTGACTATAGACTTTATACATATTATTAAAACCAAATTTTCTTTGAATTTATATTCCAGATCTATATTAGATCATTCTTCCACTCACCCATACTCTTAATAACATTAAACTTTAGTTGTAAGTTATTATAAATCCTTGGATAATCCATTCTCTGGCTGTCCTTTCCCTCTCTTTTCTAGAGGTTATACACGCAAATTATTCTTAGTTGGTTAAGTTCCATATGCTTCGCAGACTTTAGTGACTTTTTTTGTTCTACTATTCTTTGACAAACCATAACTTATGCTTTGGTCAAGTGCAATCAATAAGAGATTTGTTTAGCTTTTTCCAATACAAGACGGTGTTTTCTATATAGATTTTTGAAATAAATTAAGGATATAAAAGTAATTTAATAACCAATACAAGATAAGCAATATAAATATTTGTTGCTTATATCTAGAAAGAAAAAAGTTCATCTTATTTATTTTTTTATAAAAAGAACTGAACGGAGAATTTATGAAAAAAATAATAACACTTTTATTTTCAAAATAATGAAGCCATTTCTGTAAGAAGAAATGCATATCCATAGCCCCATCATGTTCTATGGCCAGATGATAGGCGTGGTAGCTCAATCTCCTTCGAGAAAGAAGTAAGGGGCAGAAAGAAAAATGTAAAGAGAAGATCAGATTCTAAATTTTTTCTTGTTTTAGATAATACTAGCGTTTTAAGGATATTCCTTCATTTTGTAAATTTTAGTTGACAGTAGTAAAAACAACTTTTCTATTATTTATACTTTCACTCTTTATTGTCATTTTCCTTACATAAAGCTACTTATTCATGATTCAAAACAATACTCAAAGTATAAATTTGACCCATTCGCTAAATTCAGCTTTTTGTAACTTCTACATCTACATTAAACCCTTTACCTAAAATATAATGACAAATTAAGTTAGGTGGTAAATATAAGTAGACCTCTAATAACGATTTGAGCATTATGAGAATTTAAATTACGACGAATGGTGAAAAGTAGAAAAAGATAGATACAATTATTAAAGTTTAGTGCGCCATTTTGAAAACTTAGAAATTAAAATGTTGAATCATCATTAAGAAATTAAATGTTAAGATCCAATATTATAAAGTCAGAGTAATTTTTATGTCGATCTGGACAATATTTTCTTTTTTAAAATTAATTTTGAGCTTAGTTCAATTACATTTTATTTACCTTTAAGATAATAATAATAATAATAATTTTTCCGATAATTATACTGTATCACTCACATAATTAAATTTTTAAAAGTTATTTTCATTCATAAATATTTAAATTTAGCAGAAATTGCGCCTACTTTAATGAGATTACATGAAATATTCTTATTTATAAATATTTAAATTAAAAAATATAAAGTAAGTGAATGTTGTTTCCTTCAAAACATAATAAAAACGAATTTCTATTAAAAAGACAAGAAAATTTAATATGATTTTATGAAAAGAATGAATATTTGCATAGTTAATATGATCATCAATTTAACCGAAGATTTTGTTGATTGTGGGCATTTTGTTTGGCAATGAATAGAATGGGCGCATGATTAAAGTGTTCTAGAAAGAAAGAAGATGTGGGGTCCAGTAAGTAATATAGTATCTTGATATATTGCTTTTTTCAAACATTGTGCGAGATGTTGAAACGGACGGCCAAAGTTACGCTAATTACAACCACTTCCCGACACGCACACACACGTTGTCTCATCTCATCCCTCATTAACTGCCCCAAACTTCCTCTTATTCTTTATCTCCCCACTCTACTCTCTTCTTTTCCTTTTCTACTCAACAAACTATCTTCTAATAACAAAAAATAATTTAAATCAAAATATCTCAGAACTACAAGTAAAAAAATGCTGGTATCTTTTTCTGCTGCCCGCCGCACCAACAACGTGTCAAACAGGCACCTCTTCTCTTTTTCTATTCTCTTTTTTACTATTTTGCCCTCAACTTGTGGTCCCGCACCACGGCGCCGTGTACCGCCGCCTCTCCTCCAGCAGCCCCTGCCGGAACATGACGGAGCACTCCGGAAGCTCCCCGAGGTCGGCGAAGAGCAGCTCGTCCTCTTCCCTCATCGGCAGCAACGCCGACTCCACGTCAGCATGGTACGCTGCGGACATAATTGGGCTTTCGAGAACGGTGGACGTCGTTGTCTCCATCTCCCCCAGCCACCCCATCTCATCCGCGGTGGTGATCATGGATTCGTCCCCGCCCAGTTCCGCAAACTTCTCCTCCGGTTCTGGCTCCGGTTCGACCGGGTCCGTTACTGGTTCGGGCTCGGGCTTCTTTGTGGGCCTGGTGTTGTTTCTAGAAGCTGGCCAGGGATGGTTGTGGTCGGAGGAATAAGTGACGACCAACATTGTGGGGTCCACGCAGCTCCTTTCTACTTGTTTCCGTGCCGGGCACCCCTTCGAACTGCTACACCTGTAGTACCCTCTGTTGTACCACAACAATTTCTCAATTTCACTCATCAAATTCACCAACTTACAAAACAGTTACACTAGTTATTTCCGTTTCTTGTTTTCAGTTATTTCGTACACAAAAATAACGAAACATGAATACCAACACTTAAACGTTGTTGGAATGGAATTAACCTGGGATAAGGTGAACCCTTGATGGGTTTCTGCCCGTACTTTCTCCATGCCCACGAATCCGATGGTGGCGTGTTGCTCTCTCCTTTTAGCCTACACCCTTCTGTCTCCTTGATTGGGATTTGCACCACCCTTTTCTGTATTGCCCTCCTGCATGTTTCAACAAAGCCAATTCCTCTTTTCATTCACCCTTTTCACACATATACTCACTCTTTTGAAAAACCATACCCATACCCATACACACACTGTATGGAAAAAACGAAGCGGAAGAGAATTGAAGGTGCTGATGCACGTACAGAAATTCTGGGTATCAAGAATTGTTATAGTACTAGCGAAATCTAAGAATTTTGATACAGTGGTATTTTAGGTAAATAGCTTTGGACACTGAAAAAGAGAGAGAAGAAAAGGTTTGTGAATACGAATCCCAAAGTCTTGAAACCTTTGAGAGTAGCATATAATTTGTCACACGATTCCTTGGTTGTAACATTTAAAGTTGAAAGGAAGGTAGATGGAGTGGTAACCTTCTCTTTGATGAGGAAGTGGGGGAGGTGACAACGGCATCGATGTTGAAGAGAGAGGAAGAAGGAGGGGAGTCGGCAATGTTTTCTTGCGGTGGATCAGAGTCTTGACGGTTGTTGTTGGTGAGTTTAGTATCCATATGTGGAGATGGGGTGATGATGGAAAAGGGTTGTGTAGATTAGCAGAAGAGAAGGGAATGAAGAGAATTAAGAAAGAAGAGGAGAGAGAAGGGGAAAGAAATGGCCTTTAAAAACGGGGCACCATGTTGACAGACTGGGTGGGTCTTTGTTTATTAGAGGACGTGAGGGCAAATACTTCATCATATCCGAACCAGCGCCAATTTATATGAATATGTATATGTCATTTGAAAGCAAACCCTGTTTCTTTACTACTTATTTTATGTCAAACTTTTCCTTAAGGATAAGCCCATTCATTACATTAATGTAACTAAGTCTACTCTTTTTGTCATATCTGCCCACCCTTTCCACCACAATTACTTAGTCTACTTTTTCTTATACTCTACGTACTGCTAACTCCTAATTTTAATTAGCTCCACCCTTTTTATATCAATATCATAATTCAACCTTTTTACTGCTTCAAATCACTTTTATAAAACAAAAACTACTTCCGTACTCCAAGTGCTTAGGCTAAATTCAAAATATATATATATATATTTTTTTTTAATTTCGCTAAACGTTAGAAATTTTGTTTCGCATTTCAGATTAAAATCATAGGGGTTTTAATATAGAGATTTTCTTTTATAAACATTTAAATTAGAAAAGAACATCATACTTTTTATGGATTAAAATTATACTTTAAAAACTATACGGAAATTAATAAAGGTGCCAAACTTTTCACCAAACATAAAAGGGCTGCGACGAAAGGGGCTGAAGGAAGAGTAGTTGCTCCCTTAAGCCAAAACAAAGGGAACCTTTTCCGTGGTAGAGGTAATAATAATTAAATTCCTATGTATTGCACTTCTTTAGTTAACCTACTTGTGAAAAGAAAACAAAAACACTCTCAACACTATATTTTATGCAACAGAAAGAAATTCAACGGGTGGAGATGAAAAAAAAAAAAATAGTTAAAAGACAAATTAGGATGTTGTTCTTGTTTGGGGGCAAGATAATGATATACTTGTGTCAAATACTTTTTTTTTTTGGAACTTAGTCTTTAGTCTTCAATCTTTTATTTTCAATTTTGAGTTGGAAATACCTGCAAAAGATTTTTTAACACTCAAGTCAATCGTTTAACTGTCGGAGCTAATAAATACTGTAATAAATACATATTTTGTATAGATGTTAGTCACCTTATGTATATATTGTGTTAGGTCCTTGGTCCATTGGGTCTATGTTACTATATGTATCGAAATTAATGTCCTAATTAATTAGTCTTTCGTATTGTTGAATCGTTATACCTCTATGTAAGATGGTTGATCTGATTACCAACGTAATTTGAACCCACTCGATTCTTAGTAATACATATAAATTTTGGATTTTTTCATTCAAAGAGATATTTGAAGTGAATTTAAAACAAAAAGTATTAGTTTTTTTTGTCATCTTAATTTGCTTACCATAAAAAATAGGATAATATTATAAATAAGAAAAGTAAATTATTTTAACAAACAAAATAAGTGAAGAGGTTATTATTAATCATACCGCCATATACATCAAATTTTAAAACTTTGTAAAATATATTTTACAGCAAAATACTATAAGAAAATCACTTTTGTAACTAATTAGATACCAATTTAAAAATTATTTATCAATAGTAGAAACTAATTTAGAAACCAATAATTTTTTTTAGTTTTTAAGATGGTATATAATTTAGTCACTATAATAACTAATTATTTTTTATCTCTAAAATTGGTTTCTATTTGATGATTTTCTTGTAGTGAAAACTTGTCTAACCTGCAATTTGATTAAATTAATGATTAAATTTTATCTTATTTAGAAAATAAGAAAATGTTATGACAAATTGTTTATAAACGTTGTTATTTGTATAACTTTTACGAATAATATTTATAAATCCTTTTAATAATAATAAAATTTAAATGACTTACAAAAGAAAATTGCCAAATAATTTGCATAAAGATGGAAATAAAATTTACACAAGCTCAATCACTTATGCTATTTATGCTTTATGGCATTTAGAGTGTAATATTTACTTTATATATTTTATGATGCATGGTTAGTATTCAATAATTATCGTGATATTTTTTGTAACATTTAAGTTTTAGTACTTATGCCATAATCCTGATTTGAAATGAGAAAATTACATATGTGTTTGATGATTATAAAATAGCATTTTCTTAAAAGTGAACTAACTCTACAACTATGATTAATTAGTTCAACGTGACATCACTTTATACAGTCCCAACAACAAAAGTTACACCCTAATATTGCCATGGCCTTTTACTTGGTGGAGGTAGAATCTTAGAATTCTTCCCCAAAGCACCAGAACGTCCATAACAGGTTAAATACCTTGCAATAATAGTTTATTACCAAATAGAGAGAATTTGATGCACTAACAAAGGTGACATGCAAAAACTTGGTTTAATTCATTTGTCAACATATTATATAACTTATTTTTGTATTTAGTTTTAATTATCTATGTCTAACAATTCCATAATAAGTTAGAATATCATGTATGTTTTTTTATTATTATCATAAAAATATATATTTTCAAAAACAATCCAAAACTTCCATCTTAAGTATTAAAACACTACATTACAATACTATCAAAGTGACGAAACATTCAAAAAATAAATACTCTTAGATTGACAAGCCAAAAATTAAAATGAATAATTTGCAAATGTATCATCCCAAAAGAAGGACTTGTTTCAAACTTCTAAGATGAAGGATCCTTCTAATTAGGATACTGAATCTTTGAAATGATGCTTACAAACCTTTAATAAAGAAATAAAACAGCTTGACAACACAAAAATTAAAAAAAGGTAGTTAGACTAACTTTCACTACTCAAGGTTGTCCAAAAATATAAAAAAAAATCTCTCAAATGAATAAATGTCAATATAGAAAACAAAACAAACTTAAAAAAAAAAAAAAAAAATACTAACTCAGAAATGTGAATTTACTCTAATTTGCTAATAACACTATTTTAAGAGACACTTATAAATAAGGTTACAAATATTTAGACAATAACAATAAATACTAAAATGACAATATAATGTGAATTCATATTGACAATAATTTCAATAGAACATGCTAATTTGGGAAGAGTGATTGATTGTTTTTTAATCCATATTTTTGACCCAAACCCAAAATAAATACTTTTACCTACAAAATGTTAAGACATCTTACACTCCATGTAACATTGCAATATTTCATAACAAACTCATGATAATCTTAAGAGTTAATAAAATCATGTTTATGGTTCACTCATATCAATAATATTATTCATACAATGAAAAATCTAACAATTAAAGATAGACAATAAAGACATAAAATACAATTTATTATAATTTGAATTTCCTTTATCATCTTTAATGGTATTTATTTTAAATATTAATAAAGAGTCATCTCGCAATTTCTAACTCTTTTTAAAATGTTTTTTTTTAACTTAAAGTGTAAATATATTTGTATTACATTTTTAGTAAATTGCAATCCGTCTGTTCATCTTGATATAAGAAGAATAAATTATTTTTACAGAGGCAAAGCTCTTATGAATGGGTTGTGTATAGTATTAGATTATAAATAAAAGGATGTTCATCCACTTTTATTATCGTTAAGCATATATATATAAGTAATCAATCATTTGTTAATTAATAGGATAGGAGAAAAGAAGCAAAAGAACAAAAGTGAGCTAAACAACGGTCACGACCCAGAATACAATATATAGCTTTAAATATTGATGATTGTATGATCACATTTATTTGGATCTAAATTGTTGAGAATGGGTAGCTATCGAAAACTTGAAGTAACATTTTAATTTTTGTTGATGACGTATCATTTAATATTCAGATCTCATTAGTTTTGACTGAGTCACTTATGGCTGGATCTGTCGCTCTCTGATGGGAAAGGGGTTGGAAGTACCTATTGGCCAATATGTCATAAAAAATATCAAACACCAAAAACAAATCATTTTTCTAATGTGCCTAAAAGCGTGAAGCAATGCAACAACTGTTTTATATTATTCATCATTTATTATCTCCAGCAACCCAAATTTTATATTGTCAACAATCCATTTTCTTTTTTTATTTTCCACATTTTGTCAGAAAAATAATAACTAAACCAATCTGCAAATGAATCGATGGAAGAAAAAAAACGTATTTGATAGGTTTCTTGTTCCCCAAATTTTGACTTCCTTTCCTTACGGCACTAGTGATGCAAATTATTCTCCACCTTGAATAATTATAATTTGGCATCATAGTAACATACCCCCTACTTCTTCATATATTTATTTTCGCTCTTGTTTATTTTAAGGAAGATTGTTAAAGAATCTAAATCTTCTTATTACCAAAATAATCAAGGCCTGTTTATGACTCTTAATTAATAGATGCTTAATATTTGCTATTTATATAACAATCATCCCTAAATTGATGAAATTTCTAACCTTTTTTTGTTTGATCGTTTACCATCCCTATATTATTTTGCCCCGTCAAATCACCGCCACCTTTTTGTTAGATATTTCTTCCATTGTTTAGTTTCATATTTCAAACCCCTTAATTTACTTTCTTGATCTTGAATTTTCTTTCAGAAGTTCAAAAATAGATTAAATCTCCACACATCCAAATTGAGTCGGATAAATCTGTTTAAGAAGCTAAAACTCACTTAATATCTTCATTTGCAATATAAATCTAAATCGTTAACGTAAGTATCTTTAGAAATTATTCTCCAATGAGAATGTTATAATTTTAATATATTTGAATTATCACATAGAATGATAGCATTGTTTACTTTTCCTGAATCAGAGTGTTTTTAAAAATTATTATTCAATAAGAGTGTTGTTGGTATTTTTTTAATATGAGAGCCACTTATATTTTTTCCCCAAAATATTATTTTTCTTTCTAATTTTAAATTAAAGTTTTAATATTTTAAAAATATTAATAACTAAAAGTAACCTTCATCCCAGTACATTTCTTTATTTAAAATACAAAATATAATTTATTACGAATTTCATTGTAATATATTTATATATTTTTAAAATATTTACTTATTATGAATTTAAGTTATATAAAAATGTTTATCTTACGAACAGAATATTTAACGATTTGCTTTATAAAATAATTTGAAAATTGATAATTAAATTTAAACTGTATCTTCTAATTTATTTAATAAGAAAATTATAAGGTGTTTATGAGATATATTAGAATTAGTTTTAAAATTACACCACGGATAGTTGGGTTCAGGTGAGTGAGCTTAGTAATTTTAATGGGTGTTAACAGTAAGCCAGCTTCTCTCTTTTACATTCAAAAAATACATAACGAGATTAATTTTTTTTCAACATTTTCCCATGAACTCTTTATTCACTACCCTCTGCTTCCTCCAAATTTAATGATGAGATATACAATGAGATCATAAGTCTTAATTACAAATATAAAAAACTTAATAAACTTTTTCAAAAGTTATCGGGTTTTTTTTAACTATTTATATGACTTCTTTTCCATAAAGGATGGACATGTATGACTTTTTTCCATAAAGGATGAATATGTATGAGATAGTTTGTTAAATTTAAGTATTATGTCCTTTTTAATGAAACAAATTTAAACTTAATATATTTATATTTATCAAATTGTCATAAATTTTAATCATACAATGATAAAAAGGTATTTATGTCTCTAATTTTACTTTAAATTGACATGCATTGCTTGTTTATGAAACAAAATTAAATGAATCTAGGTGTTAAATTTAGAAAAATAGTAAGCATTTTAATTACTTTTTACTTATATAATTTATTATTTATTATTTCATGATATATTAACTTTATTTTAAATAAATGATAATGTAAGAATTCAACCATTTAAAAATCCTACTACAGTAAAAGGACTTAATTGCAGTATATTTTAAAAAATACAAGTTTTGTATAGTAGAAGGGAATTTGTGGAATGAGGAAAACTCTATAATCAATATATTTTTATCCGTGTTTTACAAATGAAAGGGAATATGTGCAAGGAGTTAAAATATAGGATTTTGATAATCTTACGTTCAATTTTTTTTTAATATTATTTAGTTACAAATTTAGTTTTGTTATTTACCTATGATTTTTAAAGTTTAAGATATGATTAATTATTTTTTTAAGTTACATTTGAATTTTTATTTAGTTTATTGGAGTTTATAAAGAATAATGGCAATTTGATGATCCCAATGTGCAGTGATGTGGTCGCAAACCAAACCAGTGGAATGTAAGTCACATGCTTTGAAGAATCAGGATCCATGTAACCTGCAAGTCGCATTTAATTTGAAGATTTGCCCCCACTCTTCTTAAGTACTTTCATTTCAGTTTTTCAACCAAACACCATAATGAGGGTATTAGTTAAATATATATATGTGTGTTTTCTATTTACAATAAGATACATAGTTCTTTAATTACAATTTAAGTCATAACATGTGTTATAATAAAGTAAAAAAAATAACAAAATTCATCTTAAGAGAAGGAAGGCACGATAACCTACAACAATAATTCTTTAACTAGTAATAAAATTGCTGTCTTACTCAGTTTCGGGTGTTTTCTTCCTGCACCTTGATAATTTTTTTTGACACTCCCGTTAGACAAAATAATCCATTTAATCTTTAAAAAATACATTTTTATTCTAGAATTTGGTAGATATGAAAATATCGTCTAAATTTTATAATTCACTATATTAAAAAAATATTATAGATTATAAAATTTCAAAAGTATTAATATCTTCTAAATTCTATAATTTAAAATATAATTTTTTAAGAAAAAAAATACATTATGGATTATTGAATATAAAAGATATTTTCAAAAGTATTTCTGTATTCTATAATATGAAATGTATTTTTTTTAAACATATTTCAAATTATAGAATTCATAAGGTATTTTTATAAATATTTAGAAAAATATACATTTTAGATTCTATAATTTAAAACGTATTCTTTTTAAGAAATATATTCTTAATTATAGAATCCAGAAAGTATTTTTGGAAAAAAATCAATAAAATACAATCTTGATATTTTAAGAAATATGGGATGCTGAAAAAAAATTATGGAGGTGCAGGAAGAAAACAGCTCAGCCTGGTCAGGTACACAAGTTGTAAAAATCAGATTGGCCAAATTTCTTATGGACCACAATTTTGTTGTTGTTATTTGGTCATCGATTGAGCCCATTAATCCATTTCCCCCCTAAATTTATACAATTCATACAATATGATTTTTAAAAATATCAAACAAATATCTTCTAGTGATTATTCACTCGACCAAATGATCCTAATAATTTTTTAACCTAAAATCTAGAACCCATGATCTTATATACAGGTTGTTCGATGGACCCATCTGATTTTACTAACTTCACACAAATGTATCTTCCTTCTTTGTATCTCTGGAGAATGTGAGCTCTCAGATCAATCTCACTACACCCAAATTCAATTTATTTTTAAGATGCTCATAACTGTTTTTAATTTCACTGCTGAAAATTTATTCATTCCTAAATTATTGGGAACAACCCTCACATTGTTTATAATTTTTTACCAACATTATGTGTCTAACGGAGTTATGTTCCAGCACATAGAAACCAAGGGCAGCTGTGTCAGGCATTAACCAAAAAAATGTCATACGCACATAGGTGATTCTTTATTAACTAGTTTGAGAAATTGGTTTATATAAAAGATGAAGGTGAAATTGGTATTAACTAGTTTGTGATACACAAGATGTTGAGAACACTAAAGTGATTGAAAAAGTCATAAATCACACTTTTTGTCAAACTTCGGCAAGTCCTTTTCACCACTCTGTTTTCCAATAGCTTTTACAAGTGCTTCACTAACATCCCTTACATCCAGGGTCTGGTCCTCAGCCACGACAATGGCTTCCAAAGAAAAACCATTTTCGCATGAAACTTTGGCTTGTTGAACATTCAGACACATCTCATCAAATGCCTCTAAAATGGCCACTAGCGTGTTACTCCCCTTCTCACAGGTGACCTTCACCATGAAAGTTCCTGCCCTTACCTTCTCTATTTTCACATCCTGCCACATTTTTTTGCAACATTAAATGTAGAAACAATATCCATGTATATTATGTCATTAGCACATACATTTTTTCCTTAATTGTCATATAATCAAAATAATACATATAACAAGTCTCATAATAAACTAATCTTTGAAATCGAATCAGACTCGAACAAAAATTTTAAAATAGTTAACATTTTTATTATGATGGGTGTTTTCATTTTTGTATATAGGCCTTGTTTTTCTAATGAAGAAAAGGTTAAGAGAATAGAAATACCTTGTTCTCTTTGACATGGTTCAATAGGTTAATGTGCTCTCCTCTGGTGGCCAGTAGGTTTTCATAATGTCTTTTGACAGTTTCCAAGGCGAGCTTTAGCTTGTACAAGCGCAGAACGGTGCTATTGGCAATGGAGGTTCTCTTGGCCTACAAAAAGCAGAAACAACTTCAGTGTATGAAGAAATAAATTCTCTGCAATTTTGAAGTCACGGGAAAGAAATTGAGAAAGAGAGGTTGTAATAGATGGTGTTAGATTGCATTACAGAATTTGAGCTGGTAAGGACTCGCAGAATGTGAAGTTTTCTGCGCAGTGATATCCTCTTCTGCACCCTGCAAGCCATCTTCTCTATCTTTATCTCTATCTCTATCTCTCTATTGAAAGTTAAATTGGGAGTAGTTAACTTTGCAGGGTATTTATAGCTGGTGATTGGAGTGATGTTTCTTGGATTCTTGCCATTTCAAATTGATAAAAATAGTCCATTGCTACCATGAGTTTCTCTGTATGAAATTAAAAAAAAAAAAAAAACTCGAGATATAAAGAGTTAAAGACTATCTGACACCACCATACCTATTACACATATAGAGAGACACGGGGAAAAGAGGAAAAGGAAAGGCACTGACTAGACTGTGAAATGATAAGAAAATGAATAGCGACAAAGAGACATAAGGTTGGTGTAAAAACCAAAATTTGTTATCAGTAAAATATATTTGAATAAAATTATTTTAAAGTTACTAAGCTTGATTCATTTATTCTCTTCAAAATTATGGAATTTTCATTAGCACAAAAATTCGCTCATATGTTTATCATTTAAAAAAAAGCAACGATTAAACACCTCTACATAGAAACAAGTTTTAAAATTTACAAAGTAGTGATCATGAATGCATGCATTTAAACTAAAATAAACTAGGTAGTTTTGATATAGTTTTGCCTAAAAAAATGTTTAGTTTTTAATATATTCTTTATCCAAGAATATATTCATGTCATTTCCATCTTATCTTTAAAGTTTTCATTCATTATGTGTACTTTGTATAATATTTTAATTATTTGTTTGTTTAATTTATATATACTTCCTCAGATGAATATTGTTTTGAAATAAACGTATTCTCGAACGAAATTTTAAGCAACTTCTTTTTTAAATTCCATATGTTGTATATACTAGCTAGGAATAATGATAGGTAAGCTATGACATGATATTATATCAGACCCATTCGAACCTGAAGTTACATTAATTCATAAAATGGAACTGATGAATGAACTCGATATCCTATAAAGTATGATTTTTTGGACCTATTATATTTTAGTTTAGTTCATTTGGGTTGTATAATTTCCTATTACTACACTCCCAAAGCATTAAATTTGAAAGTATATCGTTTAGGTTGATTTTGAAGAAGCAAAATGAGGTTTTGATTTGAGATTTGTGTGACAGTGGTTCTGGATATGTAAGTACATTGTAAATGAAAAAAGGTGTGAGAAGTACAGAGTTTTAGTAATTTCTCATTTCTCAATGTGGTTGAAGAGAAGGGGTAGCAGAGTTGGTTGGTGAAAGGGATGTGTAGGAAGCAGAGAAAGTGAAGAAGGGAGCATGAAAAGGTGGATGATATAGTTGTGAGAGTGTTAAAATTTGCATGGGAAGGGATGTAGGAAGTGAAGCAATCCAATGGACAATAAGAGAGGATGGTCTTTCTCAGTCAGAAATAATAGATATGAGTTCAGTGACTGGCAATGAGACATAAGAATACATGCATGCACATTCACACACACACACTTCACGGGCCTCTCTTTGCCTTTGTCTCTCTCTGCATTCCCTTGCACCCCATGCCAAATCTTCACTTGCTAGTGGCCACAGTTGTATCACATGGACTGACACACTTTCTGTATTATTCTTTATATCGTTCCCTTTTTCGATTTCAGATTCGCTGCTTGGCTTCTACCTACTTCAATTAATTCATAAAGTATAAATTAGGTACTGCAACACTCATCCAATCATTATAATATTGCTTTATGCTAATTCTATGTTTACTCTATCCTTAAGTTTACAACTTATTTAGATCATTTTTTTATGAGCTCAATTTAAAATGGAGAAACAAATTTTAAATTAATTTTTTCTTAACTTCAAATTAATTTATATACACATTCAAAAAACAAAAATTAGAAAAGATATATGAATGAGTTTTTATAAATTCGCTTATATATAGGTTAATTCTAATTTATATAATTTTTTTTTTCTACAAATTTAAAGAGAACCTCATCTGAACAAACCTTAGTAAAATAGACATGAATCTAAGTTCTAAATGATTTTCTAAATTTACATTTCCTAATGAAAAATTATACATAAATGTTATTTCTCTCTCTTATTATAATCTATCAAATACTAATTTTGATACCTTTATCTTTCTTTATTGTGTCATGTTTTTTATGGTTATATATATTTATTACTTCTCTCTTTTTTTTTATACTGAAGACTAATGGTATATAAATATTCACATAATATTTATTTCAGAAGTGAATGAGTGAAAAAAAAAGAAAAGAAAAGAGAAAGACAATAAAAAATAAGACTGTTTAGATTAAAAGAAAAAAGAAAAAAAAAACAGAAAAGGAAGTATATTTATTTATTTTAATGCTTTTATTTTATTTTAATTATTTATTTTAGTATAACTTTTTTTAATATTAATAAAATATTATTTACATACTCTTTAACATAGCTTATTATGTGATATACATCTATACCTATATATAGAGATGATTCTCCTCTTTAACTACCTTAATTTTATTTTATTTTTTTTGCATATTTTATTCTTATATTCATATTTGATTTTATTTCGGTATTATGATTATTTTTTCATTATATTTGCCACAAAACAGTTTTTATATTTGAAAACAGTTTAACAACGCGTTTTCAAGGAAAAGTTTTCCAAGAGAGCAATTTTAAAATTGATTTAAATAAAGGCACAAGAGTACGTTATATTATTATTCGAAGCTAGTTTTTGAAAAATGAAAATGTGTAAAAGAAAATAGGAGTTTGCGTTGTGCTTTCTTCTCCTCATTTTTACACAATGGAAGAGTTTTATTTATATGGGAGAATCAAGCAAAGGCTTAACCCCAAACTTTACTTAACAATCGACCATAACCTCTAGCGACGACCATGATTTACTGTGCAATGACCGCCACTCTTCTGCTTCAGAGGACGTCTACTGATCCTCGAAGCGCCACCACCACCACCGCCACCATGGAAGCAGAAAAAGCACAGTGAAGAAAGTGAACGGCATTGTGAAGTGCTTGGATGACTCCTTTTTCAATTCTGCCCATTGCGGGATGACAATTTCAAAGAGGGAGAAATTATTGAAGAAGACAATTGATATCGCAAAACTATAGCTAGTCATTCCAAGATCAAAATGTTCAATACAACAACGCAACTTTGGTACATTGATTAAAGTTTTGTACAATTTATTTATTTTAAAATCATTGGATTCGTCCATCATGTCGTTGAGAAAAAAAATATCATTATATATTAGATATTTCAATTTATCCACTCGGTAGTCTTTTCTTCCACAATATGTAAATTTCGTTTTCCACCCGAGAAACTTATGAGATTTTCAATAAAAAAAAATAAAGATATAATAAGTTAAAATTTGTAAAATAAATTTATAATTATAATAAATACATAAATTTATATTGATGGAAACAGTTAAGTTAAACTAGTATATATATATATATATATATATATATATATATATATATATATATAATTAAAAAAATTTGGAAAGTTTTTTTCTTAAAGAAAGAGTGGTGTGGTGGATATATGGTTAGAAAAATGTTTAAGATTAATTATAAATAAAAGATTATTGATATTGGAAATTATCACTTACTTAATGCAGTTTTATGAAAACTATGTACATTGCTACTTCTGAACCGAAACCAAAGTAAAAACAAAAACCAAACCCGTAGGAAGACAACGTAGAAAGAGTATAAAAAGAAAAGGAATCTCTGAAATATTATTGATTTTTAAAATACGAAAAATACGTAAATTTATGATACAATTAAAAATAAAATAAAATAAAAAATAATATATATATATATATATATATATAAACATAAGTTTATAAAAATAGAAAATAAAAATATATAATGTTTAGAAATATAGAAATACATAAATTTACGATAAATTAAAATATTAAGATATAAATTTATAATTTATATATATAAATGATAAAAATAAAAAATCAGATACACAGACATAATAACACTTCCCACTAGTATTAATAAAATATTTAGGATATAATATTATTCCTTGAACACAATTAATTATATCGTAAATAATTACCTATGCTTTCAAATACAATAAATTATATAAAAAAAGTTACAATTCTTTTTATATTTGTACAGAAAATTGTGCATATATTTTTCAAGGCATTAGTGTAGCTTGACATATATATAAATCATTCTTATATTTAACAAAGAAGTACACAAATAAATCATTTTGTCACATCAACAACTACATATACATAATCTGTACTTGGTGCAGAGATGGAAGAAAGGAACTTAGTAATTAATTATTGGGTATATTAATTTTAAATTTTATATTTAAAATTGAATTATATATAGGATTGGTTTATAACAATCAGATAAAGGATGATTTACAGTTATTATTTATTGTGGGTTTCTATATATAATGTTAGAGCAATGATACGTGGATATCTTGCTTCATTATACAATTTTTTTTAATGATATAAAAAAGAGTATTTTAGTTATTTTATGTAAAATTTGAAATTTTAAGTCAAAAAAAAGTTGTATAGTGGAGTAAAGGTTGTTATTTTATATTTTTCATAAAGTTAAGGAATAGCAGGGCTTTAATAATTGTTGTAACCATGAACCAGAATTAGATTGAATGGATAATGAAAGGAGTTTAGAGAATTAGAAATTGATTATTTAATATAAACCAATGGTGGTTTAGTGTGTGGTGAATGTGTGTTATATTATAATCCAAGTTGAAGGAAAGAGTTTGGTCATTCGCTAAAGGTAGAAATGACAAACACATAGCACATAAGGTGCATAAAAGAACATGGAAAGGAGTTGTCCACTACTGAATGATCTCATTCTTGCATTGTTGCAGAGGCAAGCACTAGCAATACAAGAGGCAAAAAGAAGGTTTGGAATTTAGTAGTTGCATGCCTCCTTAAATTGCTCTTATTAGCCTTGTTTTGTTGTTGCCACTAATATCTCTTTTTGAAGGCTACTAGCTGCTACGTGAAAGAGGACTACTTTATTGTGTCCTCATGCACCAATGATAAAAACTTCATCCTTCCATCGGTTTTACTTGTCCATTTGTGTTTGACATGTCTCTCTCTGAATGGAAAAAAGGAAGCTAGATTTGTATCTATTCATTGGCTTCTAGCTAAAAGCTCTATACTTTTCATCTGCTTATATCCTTCATGGAATCTAGACTCACATGCTCTAAATAAGGGAGCAATATTTTCTATACCACCAAACCTGTGTGTCATGCCCGGATTTTACCTTCCAGAGAAGCTCACTGTAACCACAAAAACAAAACCACCATCACCCATCACACTTCGCAGACATCACCTTAGAGTGGTTTCGATGTTAGAATATTATTACCATCCAAAAGCAAAAGTTGTACACAATTTCATTCATAAATTTATATGGATATTTAACAAAATTCACCAGTTTACTCTTTCTCTTCAGCTAAGATTCGTCTAGGGAGGCTAACATGTCAGAGTATTAAGGATAGATACAGGTTTTTATTTCCCGTACTAGTGTAATTTGATTTCAAATTTTTGTAAATAGGTAAATTATTTTTTTTATTTTTTATTTGGGCGAATTGTATATAAAGAGTACAATTTGTCCATAACAGTGTAATTTGATTTCGAATTTTCGTAAATGGACAAATTATTTTTTTTTTATTTTGGATTTCGGCAAATTGTGATAGGAGTATGGACTAATTATGAAAAAATGCCATTTAAATTCATGATTTTTGAAAATTTCAAAACATTGTATGTGGTAAATATGAGTTTTGTGTAAATCCTGTGTGCAAATTATTTCTAAATAAATCTACGTCAGAAATATGATTTTAATTAGCAGACAATTGTTCAAAAATTATACATGTAAAAAATATTTTCAAAAAAATATTGTATAGATGAAATCGTATTACATTTAAAAAAAAATCAAATTATCTACGTAACGAAAACATAACTATTATATATGCTATGACAATTATTAGTAGAGTTCAAACTAAACTGTAGCAGGTGAGACTTAAAGCCAAGTCCTTTGATTAAAAAAGTTTTTTTGTCATGTTATGATTATTATTATATATATTAATATGATTATCAATATTAATATAATTAATAATATAAATATTATTAATATTATTCATATTGCTGATAAAAAATAAAAAAATTAATATTATTTATGTATTTAATATAATTCATATTATTAATTTTATTAATATTATTAATTTAGATATTTGTGGGTAATAGTTGGTAGGTAATAGAGATCCATGAGTAATAGTTGGTAATAGATATTTGTATGTAATAGAGATTCGTGGGTAATAGTTGGTAGATAATAAAGATCCGTGGGTAATAGTTGATAGATAATACTGAATTTACCTATGAATTCAGATCTGTGGGTAATATCCATAGGTAATGTTGTCCGTATGTTATATCCGTAGGTAATGCTAAATTTACTTACGAATTTAGATTTGTGGATAAAAATTCGTAGATAATACTGAATTTTTTTTGTAGTAATAACTTAATTTCAGTGATTTTTTTGGGAAGAAAACTTAATTATTTATTTAAATGATGGAATAATCTAAGAAAATTTTAGTTGTGTTATTTTGATTGAAAATAATGTAAAAAAAAGTAACAATGGTAGTCAAATTCAAATATAAGATGCTAAAAATCTTAAACCTAAATTTAATTACTTTTAAATATGAGACCTCATATTTTGAGGATTTAATTAGATATTTGACCCACATTTTACACTAGAAGAAATTTATTACATAAAAATCAATTTTAGAGATAAAAAATAATTACTTATTATATTGACTAAATTAGATAATATTTTAGAGACTAACAAAATTATTGGTATAAGTAGTTCTATTATTAAATAAACTGATAAACTACTTTCTAAATTGATATCTAATTAGTTACTAAGGTTTTAAAGTTGGTTGTTAAAACATTGATAGCTAATTAAATACCAATTTAAAAATTAATATATACATTTTATTAATTTTTAGTTTCTAAAATAATATCTAATTTAGTTATAATAATTAATTATTTTTTATTTTAAAATTAATTTTTATTTAATAATTTGTTTGTAGTTTTTAAATATGGTTTATTGTTTGCAATTTTCCTTCGCATGCATCACCAGGTAGGCACTGCAGTGGTGATGTCCTTCCCTTTGTCGTGGACTTAAAATGTTGGGCTCAAACTCTTTAATGAAAAGTCAACCTTCTTGAGTTCATACTGGCCCAATATCGTGACAAAAAAAGTACGTATGTTTTTATCTGTAACTGATGGGCTAATTGCGTTGGTCCAATTTTACCTTTTCAAATTCTTTTGGTGTTATTTAGTAACAAAAGAATCAATAATTAAAGTTTAAAAAAAGCCTAATTAAATAAGACTCTCTCTTCAAACAACATTTGAGCATGGTATCTCTAAAATGAAATTATTTTGGATTACTTTTTTTATGAATAGTTATGAAGTTATGCCTGTGTTATTATTTGTCTTTTTAGCAAATATTTATTACATATTTTAATTTAGTCCCTAAGTTATCAAATCATTTATATTTCAAAATTATAAAGATTTTAATTTTAATTTTAAAAAAAATATTTTATAGTTTTGAACCGTATTTTGTTATTAATATTTAAATATAGTACTTGTATGTTTTAAGTTTCTGAATCTCAACATTAAATTTTTTCTTAAAATATTTTAAAACAATAATCAAATTTTAAATTTAAACATTCACAATTTTTGTATTTAAATAAAAATAATTTAATTAGTTACGGGCTAACTTAAAATGTCTAATAATTTTATAATTATAATTAGATAACCAAAAAAAAAATACTGTAACTAATAACTATTGGGGTAAAAATTAACTATAACAAAAATGCTTAAATTTAAAAGGATACAACAATATTTTTCTTAAAATTTTAACGTCATTTGTAAAGTGATATTTTCTAAACACATATTCATTTCTCATACCGTATACAATTTATGTGTTGAAAAGATGCCTCCAATGCCTTTTCTCTTTTCAATACTTCTACATAAATTAATCAGAAAGACAAAAGATCGCAATAATGGAATATTAATATTTTTAAAAGCTAGAAAAGGAAAGTTCCTTATACGTGCTTTGCTTTTCAAAATAAATTAATCAAAATTTCTATTTTAGTCCCATCAATATAATAAGCAGAACCAAACATAACCATAAACTGTTGTGTTGGAGGAATTGGACTTCGACTTTTGCAGCTTTGAATGGCCACCAACGTTTATATGTACCACAAAAAATTTGGAGAAACAAATTATGTTTTCCCTTTTGTTTCTCCTTTGCTGAAGCTTAGCAGTTGTGTGAAAAAATAATTCACCATAAAGGATGGTTCGCATAGAAAAGAATAAAACCATATGAAAGGACACATGCAACGCAAAATAAAGGCATAGTTCCTTTGGATATGCCATCCTAAGAGCCATAAATATGGTTTCCAAAGGCATTTATCTATGTGTGTGAGAGTGGGTCTTCCTAGTTGCAGCTGCATTACAGGGCAAGTTCTCCATTGGCAGGTAGCCACTATGATGCATGCATCTCATGCTTGCAACTTTCTTAGCGTGCAATCTGCCAAAGGAGATTTGCCCAGCGATTCTCCTGCAACAACTCAATGCTTCATGGAAACACCATTCCTTATACTTTTCTCAGCATCTTATATCTATTTACAAACATTTCTTCTAGGTCTAAATGATGAAGTTGAAACATTCATTTTGTTTTTTTTTTTATCAGCAGAAACATTCATGTTGTATTTGGAAAATCATATTTCCCTATTTTTTTTGTCCAGTGAGGTTTTTTTTATTTTATACTGAGTGAATAGTGGATAGTTATAGCAGACCTAGTTAGATTGCTTGGCTGTATTATTTATATCTAGTTTTAACGAGTCCTTATTTAACACATTACTTGTTTTTTTTATTTTGTCATTTAAGGTGAATGAACTCCACCAATTATATGTCAAACTAGCATCTTTGTATCTCTCTTCTTTTCAAAGCTTTGTTCACACTATAACATTTTCATCCACATATAATGTAAATATAAATGTGATAATGTTTTTACTAACTCATACATTAATTTTCTTCAATTTATGATATTACCATTAAAAATAAAAACATTTTATAATATATAAATAGGTATAAATATCATCTTATAAATTGATTTTACAAAATTGAGTTAGATTACTAATCAAATTAGTTAATTTTTTATACAATCTCAAATAATTAAATATCATAATTATCACTACAAGAAAATCATGAAATAGAAACCAATTTTTAGATACAAAAAATAATTAGTTGTTATAGTGACTAAACTAAATATCATTTTAGATACTAAAAAATTCTGGTTTATAAATTAGTTTCTATTATTGTTAAATGATCTCTAAATTGGTATCTAATTAGCAATCAACGTTTTTGCTACCAAATTTAAAATCTAAATAATTGGTAGTTTTTGCAACTAATTATTTTTTTGTCTCTAAAAATTGGTTTCTATTTCATGATTTTCTTGTAGTGTATTTATGATCCACCTCTTAAGTATTTTCCTTAATTTAATTTATTCTTTGGTGATAAAAAAAATATTTATAACCTAAATACACTCCCTTGCTTGCTTGCATTAGGTTTACATGTCATTGTTAACACCAATTGGAAGATGAATTTCTCTTCTATAAGGAATGAACAAATGCCACGATGGGATGAAGAAGATGTTTGTGCAATTAAGATCTAGTAAAAATATAAATTGGGTGAGTCAAATCAATAATAAGGCATTCACAGTTAGTTTCAGGAAGGACTTAAAGTGCTTCATGCACTTTGTGAGCACAAGTTTTGAAGGATAATAATAATCTTAATTGGTTAAAGTAGCTCTCTTTCTCCAATAAGAATATAACAAGCAGCACATAATCCAAATCTTTGCGCTGCTTCTAGTTTCAACATAAACAACTTTTGGGGTCAATAATTAATAATAGTGTTTGCTAGTCACCAATAACAAATCTCTAGTGCGTGTAGAAGCCAAGGAGGATGTGCTGCAGAATCTTCTTTCTGCATAATGGTCCCATTTCTTTTTTCTTCCCAACAAATTAAAATCAGATTCCTTATGAATTTGTTTACACAAAATCTGAAAACATATATTCTTATTGATCACTCTCCGTTGAAAGGTACTTTAATTCTGACCTAACATGTTCCTATATGTACACATAATTTTTTTCCCTTTCTGATACTTTGTTGGTTCTTTATTTAGTGATTCTATTCTATTTCTAAGTTATGTTCGCCACATATGTTACTTAATATGTTTCACAGTAGCTAAAACAGTGGGCATATTTTTATTTGTAGGGTCTCTTCAAAATGCTTCCACCGAGCCTAGGTTTTTCTTTGAGGCTAAGTTTGTTTCAGGGGAAGTAGAAAAAGGAAATAGGAAAAGAAAAATATAGGATGCAAATGTAAAATTTGTGTTATTTATTTGAGAAAAGAAAGAAGTCTTCTTCTTAATTATATTCTCACAGATGGAAATGTTTATTGTATTTACTCTTTTTATGTGATTGTTTAAAAGGTATAATATTTTATAACATAACAAATAACAAATAATTTTATTTTACAGAAAATATGCAAAGAAATGTTTAATGTTTTAGTTAAATTTAATTTTGTAATTAGTCTATAAAGATGATTTTTATACTACTCATCTATTTATTTCTACTCACTTTAATTAATTTAAACATGTATTTTCTATTCATATAAATAATACAATTTTTTATGTTCTATTTCTATCATTTATATTTATTTTCACTATATTTCATTTATAATTAATTCAAAATTTATTTATCTCATTTTCTTATATTTAAAAGTGCAGTATAAATTGGCGGAATCAGTTATCAAATTTTGACTCAAAAATAAAATAATTCATATTCGTCCCTCCATCGTTGAAACATCGGTTTTTAATATGATCTTTCATTATATTTTAATTTTATTTTTATATGTTTCTTAATTTTTTTTAACAATATATTATTAGAATTAAGACCAAACTGTCTAGGATACTCCAAGATCCATTGGAAAGCATACTTATAAACAAAAAAATGTATCCGACATCAGTATTTAAAAGACATGTCAGACCATTTTTGTATGAAAAAAAAAACGTATAAAAAGACAGAATACAAACTATGTCAAAGAATAATTCCTTGTAAAAATTGCTGTTGTAAAACATTTATTACATTAAGCATATAAACAGATTAAATACTTCTTAATTAGTATCTTTTAATGCATATTTAGTCATCTTTAAATTAAATAGTAATCAAATTTAAAATAAAAAATAATTAATTCATTGTATTAATTAATTTAGATATTATTTTAAAAACTAAAAAATTATTGATTATATTATTAATAAAAATTTATAAAATAATTTTTAAATTGATATCTAAATTAACTACCAAAATTTTAAGATAAAATATAAAATATATACCAAAATATGAGTATTGGAAATCTAACTTTGAATTCAAAACATATAACGAATAATTATAATACTGAACTTCACAAAATAAAAGTGCAACCCTTCTTTGCAAATTGTCTTACATTATATATGTAAAATCTTCTAATAACAAATAACATGAGAATTTCTTCATGAGAATTTCCTGTGTTTGCATCCATCATGAGAATTTCTTCTACCTAAGAAATTAATTTTTTATGAGAGTTTCGTTTCAGAAGAAAGGTTTGCAGCAGTTTTGGAGCAATTAGCTTGCCGGATGCCAATAAATGGTAAAACCAATATAAACAAGCAAACTTTTAAAACATCAATATAATTTGGTTTCATCGTGCAAAATAATAGAAATGCTCGATTTTTTTTCATCAAAAAACCCATTACAAGCGAAATATTTGATCATTTATAATATGTTTATTTACATATCAATCTATTAATTAATCGACACGTATCTTTTTTTTTTCAGCACACTGGCATGTATTTGGAAATATTCTTTAGAATATTTCTTACGCTAGAATATTTCTGGAAACAACAACGCTACAATGAATTATTTAGAGAAATACTAATTTAATGAAAAAATAATAATCATATTTGAGAGCTTTTAGAACCAAAATTCACACCTTTTAGACACAACTAAATTTAATAATATTGACAATTGAAATCTAAATAATGAAATATGTAATTTATTGAATTATTGACCGGAAAAAGTATATGATTTCGGTTTCTTACAAGTTCGGACTTCCCTTAGTAACTTTTTTATTTTCTATTTCTGGTTGGCTTTTAGGTTTAGTGGTTTTTTAGTCTTTCAATTCTCTCGCCTCTACCAAATGACTGGAGAACTTGTTAAGATACATACTCTAACGCTTAAGTTAGTCTGATATGTAGGTGTGAGAGTTGAAAAGTTACATGTGATACTTAGTTGTGTCTGTTATTTATACTTTTTGATTGGATCCTCATTGTCATGAGCCTACTCGTAGGGCCCAAAAGGAGACCTAATTACACCTTAATTTTGTTTTGCAAATAAATTGACTTAATACTGATTAAGTGACATTTAAGGGTCTTGTTTGGATTTAAGTAAACCGAGAGGCCGTCGGCCATCCGACCATTCGACCAACTGGTAGTACATTCATCCGACTAACTTTAGAAGTTAAATAATTGGTAACTAAAACATTAGTAACTAATTATATACCAATTTAGAAATTATTTATCAATAATAAAAACTAATTAAGATACTAATAATTTTTTTAGTCTATAAAATAATATCTATTTTACTCAATATAACAACTAATTATTTTTTATCTCTAAAATTGGTTTCTATTTAATTATTTTCTACTAGTATTTTCTTTTTTGAAAACAATTAAAAATGTCAAGATTTTTTTTTTTGAATAAAATATAATTTCTATAAATTTACCAAGCTGAATTCCAAATAAAAATAATAAATTTTGAGGAAGCTATAACAGCTGGAAAGAAAGGTTCCAGCTTTAAAAATTACCTTGATTTTTCACTTTAAAAAGATGGTTCACAAAGGATTAGAGAAAACCATACGAAAGGGTGAGAGGCAGTACAAAATGAGGCATAATTCGAAGGGATATGCTGAGTCTAGGAAGCCATAAATAACATTTCCAATAGCCATTTACTTGGTATACCTTCCCACTTGCAGATGCATATTACAGGGCAACTTCTCCTTTGGCAGTTTAGTATACTATCTTACTCAAATTATATATATGCATAGTTACAACCTGCCAAAGAAGATTTGCCCAGTGATTCTCCTGCATGCTACTATATAATATCATCTCCTATTCTCTTAGGATCATTTTTCCTTGCATCTTTCACTCAAGTTTATGTTCATTTACATTACCTATTTCTGCTTTGAGTTGAAAAAAGTGTGAAGCCGGAATGATATTGTTTCAAGTATACTAAGAAAGAAGCTACCATTTGGAATGTACTTTAATGTCATTTAGCTAAATTTAATTTCCTCCTCAATATCAAAATACCTTTTCAATAAGGTATATCAAATTTGTGCATTTTCTTTCTTATCCCTCTAATCTGACTTTTGTAATCATTTTTTGTAGAATGTTGTGTGTGTTTTTTCATCTCAAAACTTAAAACCGTAGAATTTTTGTTGTTGGAATTGTTCTAACATGACCAAATATTTCTTTACGCGTTATGTTATATGTCTTTGAATTTTTAGGTCTTTGATCTAGAAGTACTTACGATTATACTATAATATTTAATATTTAAGTCAATTTCGATTTAAATTAAGGGTATATTTTGAAAGTCATATATATTTTTTATTTTTATTTTTTTTTATGTTCACCGGTTTATAATGAGGATATTTGATCATATTTTGTGTGAGTAATTAGGATAGACCTAAATAGGCTCACGTGTTGTTAATGATTATTGTAGGATGTCTCAAGGGTGTTTTTTACTAATTACGTTGTTAAGTAATCTGACTAAAAATAGTGAGATCTCAAAATCTTGAACACTCCTAGACATCTCGGATAGTAAAAGAATTTTGGATTATCACTTTTCTTTTTTTTATAAATCCAAATGTAATTATTTTAATTTTAAACCAAATTTAATTAAAAAAAGTATATACATTTAAGATACATACGTCGACATTATTAAATTTATAATATTTAATAAATAATATATAAAATATTAATAAATATTAAATGAAATTAACATAGGAGTATTGCCTTAATTGCATGAGCTTAATATTCTTTTTCTCTTAACAATAATGTTATTAACATTTGAACGGAGTACAACGTGTTTTATATATAGTTTATACAAATATATAATTTTATGAGAAAAATGTAATATTAAAGTTTGTACAAATTATAAGTATAATTTTAGAAATTCCCATACTTCTATTGTCAACATTAATAATTAATTTCAGAAGTAATATATATCAATAAAATGTGGCATACCTAATTCATTTTTTTAAAATTATATATACTTTTTTTAAAATTCTAGTGGGATCAGTGTGTCGACACCTTTTAAGGTGGATCCCTCACTTTAGAAAGCAATTAAAAATATTTAATTGATTAAATAATTAAGAAATATCTCGGGTACAATTATAGTTGAGTAGTGATTTATGTACTTTAATTTATAACTAATATCTTCCCAGTATCTACAATTTTAAAAAAATAGTATTGTGTTATGACAATAATCACTTATAAAATAATAATAATTTAACGTTATTATAGATATGGTTAATGTTATTCTCAGATAAAATTTAACATTTTATTGAATATATGATATATTATTAAAATAAAATTATAATTATGATCAGAGAGCAACACCAAAACTACTGTAGATAAATTTTCCTCCTATAGAAAAATTCAACACTAAAATGGTTCCTTAAAAACTAATGTAACAGCAGAAGAAATGTTTGAAATATTGACATCAACATTCTACATATAGATTGTAGAAATATATATATCTGTGTGTGTGTTAAAAATAAAATGAACTAAGAAAGGTTCAGCCAAAAGGAAATCGTAAGGAGAAGAATATAATGAAGGCATTGTTCCATAGGATATGCTGATTCTTTTGTTACCAGTTGTAAAAAACATTAATGGCAGAGGAAATTCCATTATGTGTTAGCTAAGGCTGCATGCATTACTGGGCATGGCATGCATATTTCTCCCTTATGCTTTTCATACATTCGCATTTTCTTGAATGAGCTTCCAAGCAATTTCCTATTACTAACGTTCAGTGTGTTCTTCCAAGCAATTGAACGTGAAGTACTACTTTCTTCCGTTTCGCTTTAGATGATATTTTAGAGAAAAAAAAAATAGTTTTGTTTCATGAAATTAATGATACATTAAATTTCTCTTCCCACTCAAACAAATTTCTCCTTCACCCCAACTTCCACTCCCACCTACCATTGTTCCACCTTCCTCTTTGTACCAAAGAACTACAACCACTACAAGAAAATCATGGCTCTCCGGTTTTTAGTAAGTTGTGGAAGTATAAAGTCGTGCCTTCTGTTTTGTTTGCTGCTTGGAGGGTTCTGACTCGGTTAGCGTTGTGTGAAGTACAATTTGGGCGGGGGTTGTAAGTGAAATTTGGAATCACAGGAATTTTATCATTTTCAAAAAGGGTGTGACTGATGTGTCAGAAGTGTTTGTCTTGGTGCAAGTAAATGTTTGGTCTTGGATTTCTGCAAAATCTCGTTCTGCTTCCTTTTCCTATTTTATTTGGTGTTTGGAACCTTTGGCGTGCATGAGGATGGTCTCTTGATGTTTTCAGGTTGTGATTTTAGTTAATGCTTTCGTTGGTTAGGTAGGCGGTTCTAGTTAGAAGTTGGGTTTTTGTGTAACTTTGTATAAGGGTTGAACCACCTTGAATGGTTCTCATTTATTTATTGTTTATTGCTGATAAAAAAATTAGATACCAATTTATAAACTATTTAACAATGATATAAACTAATTTATAAAAAAAAAATAGTTTCTAAAATATCTCTAATTTAATCACTATAACAACTAATTATTTTTTTTTCTAAAATTAATTTTTATTTTATGATTTTCTTGTATTACACAATCCAGAACAATGATAATAAATCATGAACTAACACATCGACTCAAAGTTAACTCATAAAAACATTGATTTTGGTAACAATTATTATAACATTTTTCAGTTTTATAACATTTTTCAGTTTTGTATCAGTTTAAGAGTTGACGTATTAAAAAGCAATATAAAATCTACCAAAGTTTTTACATCAATGACATTTACATAAAATATAAAATAATATAAAATAATATAAATACTAATAAATAAACATTTATTTGTCCTTTTTTAACAGTGATAGGATATATCACATTATAATTTGTACTATAGTTTTAATATACAATTAAACCATTCAATTTTTTATTAAGAAATATTTAATTTTTATATTTTAAATATTATTGTATAATGTAAAGAGAAGAAGAAATCTGAAATAAAATATGAGTGAAATTTACATTTATTTTTGTATTTTAGTAGATATACAGATACTTCAAATTATTATGTAATGAAATGAGTTTTGGAAAAGGGGTGGTTTGTAGTGAAAGGAATAAAACCGTATGGATGGCATTGTTCCAGTGGATATACCCATTGTAGGAAGGCATAAATAGTTTTGCCATCAGTGTATGAAATGATGTGTGCAGTAGCAGTTGTTGTGGTGCATTACAGGGCAAGTTCTCTTTGGCAGGTATCACCACAAGCCATGCAACATTCCGCAACCCGCCAAAGGAGATTTGCCCAGCAATTCTCCTGCAACATTCACTTCAACACTCGCTCAAACTAGGTTATTCTTCATGCATCATGCATGCTATACGTTCACTCAATGTGTTTGGTTTCTTACTTTCACTTTTTTTTAATCTATTTTAATTATTTATTTTTCTTTTTCCATACACTCATTTTTCTTGCTTATATCAGTCGTTTAAATAGGCTTGCACGTCCTTTACAAATTCTAAGAGAAAAAAAATATGAAAAAAAATATACATTAATTTCATTAAAATTAAAATAAACTAAAAAAATTGTAAAATTATTCAAATCTTATTTTAACAATTAATGTATGTATAGATTAACTTTAATTTAAGTAATTTTAAAAAAAATTATGGAAAAAGTGATCCTAATACTTAAGGGTGTGGTGATCGAGCAGTATACACCAATAAAATATAAATAATTTGTTCTTCACTTATAAGGTGATTTCAAAAGGTGTAACAGTTATGTTTTTTTTTTTGTTGCATCGCGTCTTCCCTCTCGGGTTGCAGGCATTATTTTCCTCTTACTTGGCTACAGGTTGGACTGCATTATGTGAACTTGCGGAGTGCTGTGTATGCTTTTTTGCTGGCCAAAGGGGTAGAAGAGCAAAGAATCTGTTTATTAATGAGATACTGATGATAAAATAAATAATAATAATAATGAGATACTTTTTTTCAGTTGTAAATTTTCTGAGCCTGATTGTGCCTATGCAGTTGTAGTTTTCTGTGGTTAGGGATGTGCTACCATTAGTTTCATTTTGCAAAATTAAATATGAGAAGAATATCATATGTAAGGTATTTTTGAGCTCAATTTTCTATAGAGGATTCCTTAAATATCCATTCATTTAATTTTTTGGGCTGATAAAAAAAATAATTCTTTTAACCACATTTCTTTGGTTTACAAAAAAGTGTCAAAATTGAGACTTTACCTTTGTTGAATAGTTTATTAGACAAAGATTATATCAACAAAAATAGTCTCAACCCTGTTCGTAAAAAAATTGGGGAAATTAAATTTCATTAGGATGGTGAGATATTTATAAAATATTCAAATTTAAGATTAAAATATTATATAATACTTTTTTATTTTATTTTTCAAAGTAATACAAAAGGTGTAAGTTAAACCTATTAACCTACAAAATGGTGAAGTGCGAGACGGACTAAAATGAAACAGCACTCGTATTATCATCCTAGATTTTATTTTATTAGCTTAACATTTATTACATGACAACATTTTCATAATTAACAATGACGATCATGAAAATTATGGTGTCAAAAGATAATTAAAATGTGTTTAGTTATTGAAAAATATTTTTTTAGATGTATACACAACTTTTATGGAAATTAAAAAATAATGTACTATTTATAAATTACTATTTATGTACAACTTCTTCTAATTCATATAAAGTTCTCCAAAATAGGTTGTGTTGTATTCACAAAATATAATAATAGAAATATATTTTTTTTTTCAAAATTACAACTTTAAATTTTATTTATAATAATTCTAAAATTTTGGTAATTAAATAGATATCAATTTAGAAATAAGTTTATAATTTTTTTAGTAATAAAAATTATTTTAAATACTAATAATTTTTTAATTTATAAAATAATATTTAATTTATATTTAGTTATTTTTTGTTATTTAATATTTTTTTTAAGTGTAATGTAATTAAATAAACGATCCAAATCGAAATACATGGTAGTGTAGCGAATAAATAATTTAAATATTAACATATATTTCCATAAAAACAAACAAAGGTAAGATTTGTTTCAGGGAATTGATATAAAAACTAAAAAATGTTTGTTACAGATTAAATTAAGAATGCTTATGTGAAATAGAAACAAAAATCATAGGAAAAGAGAATGCAACTAAGGGTGATGGAGAATAAGATTGCTACTAGGGTAAATTTGGAAAGGCGAGGGGTGGTGGTAGAGAATCTGGTGTGTGGGAAGGTGGAAGAGTCGTCCTGTCATCTGTTTTCCGTCTGCGAGTTTACCTAGCGGGTGTGGTGTCTTTGTTTTGAGTGGCTTGGAGTGTCGTTTGTTATTCACAAGGACTCTTTGATAAACTTCCAACAATTTAGGTTGTGTTCGGCTTCGGATGTGGTTAATGAAGTTTGGGGGGCGATTTGGGTTGGTGTTGTGAGTGGAATTTGGAGACATAGGAACTCAGTGACCTTCGACAGGGGCATGGTAGATGCGCTCGAGGTATTTAAATGTTTGGTCTTGAATTTTTGCAAAGTCCGGTTGTAATTACTTTACGTACCCCGACTGGGTTTTGAACCCAGTGGATTGTATGAAGCTGGTTGTTTAATGTTTTCTTGAGTTGCTTTGGTTGTTCATTTTTAAGTTGAAAGGTATTCCTTGATTGGAGGTTGGTAAGGCACTAGCTATTTATGTATAAAGGTTGGACCACCCCTGAAGTGGTTTCCATTTATTTATTTTTTATTGCTGATAAAAAAAAAGCTAGCTTCTAGCAATTAAGTCTTTTTTTTTTTTAATTTCCACCTTCACCAATTTACTCGAATTTTTTTTATCTCAAATAACTAAAAATTTATATTTACCATCAATTTTATTAGTAAATTATACCAAAGCATTTTTAATTTAATCAAGTAAGTTGTAAGTTTTGTCTTTAACTTCAATCTTATAGTTCTAAGCTCACCAATGTATAAGTCTTTCGCTAGGTTTGACTAAAGATTCTCTTGGAACAATTGTTAAAAGCCTTTTCTTTAATTTATATATACGAAAATTTGAATTCTATAATTTTTTGTAACATTTTTTTTTTCTCTTAAAGTACATTATTTCCAAATTTTCGCAAACATTATTTTTGTTTATCTTTTCTAATTTTTTACATACCATCTTTCATGATTTTTCATGAAAAAGTTGTTTTTTTTTAAACGCTATCAACAGATCCAAAAGTCTAATTTTTTTCCCATGGCAGTTTTTTTTTTCAAATCCCGTGAACTTAAGATTAATCCCATCGTTCGTGGTTCTTCGAGAAGCCTAGAACATTTTCATGCAGTAATTGTTAAACTAAAACCCAGTATTAATAATTGAAGTGACTGAAAAAATAAAATACAAACTTCAAACAGAAGAAGTAAATTTAAATTTATAATTTAGAACAACCAATGCTGTCTAATTAAGGCTTGTGAAGCAACGTATGATGCTGAATGGTCGGACTTCTTAGCAGAAAATATTCACTATGTAACTCATCTGCCCTCAAGTGATTACTTTCCTTTATGATAATCATTAATAAAACGATCAAATCAATAATTCTAAAGTGATGAACCACTATTTATGAAACACTAAATAATAGTTACATTATTAATCTAAAAAACTCATAATAGTCTACTCAAATGATACCACCTAATTAATCTATAAATATTCATTCTTTAAGAAGTACAATTTTATCTTATCTCATACTCTTAACCTCTCTCATCTTTGTTATCTTTGTTTTTTTTTTTATCAGCAATAAGCAATATATATATAAGAATCACTTCAGGAGTGATCCAACCTGTATACAAAAAATCGGATACATCCTTACATCACACACCTTCCTGCCAACAATTCAAAACTAGCCCTGCCAAAAACCACAACCAGACAACAACTAAAGCGAAACAAGTCAATCCAGAAGAATTAGACACCAATCAGAATAAGAGAAACAAGCAGAGAAGAATTTAGAAGTAGTTCAAGACCAAACTTTCAATTGAGCCAAAAAAAAAATCTCAGAATAGTCCAGCGCTCCACCTTTGAATAAAATCTTGTTCTTGTGACTTCAAATCTCACTGACCACCCCAATTCAAATCTCTTCATCCTAAATTGACTGACTCAAACATCACACATCCTCAATGACAAAAAATAAAAAATGATAATAACAAAGATCTTTATTATCTCTGTACTTCTAACTTAAACATCAGATAGTTCTTTTCACATTGAAGATCAATTGAGAACGTATTCCTTCCTTAAAGAATTTTCGGTCCTTCTCAAGTAGAGCTTCCGAACATTTTTCTGGTAAAAACACATTGGATTTTTAAAAATCTAAATCTATATTATAAAATTAGCTATAATATAAAGTTTGTACTCATTTATATCAAATTCTAAAATTCAATCTTTCTTACCAAATCGTTATAAAATAAGATTTGCAACAATTTATATTTTTAACAATTTGCACTTATTTTCCTATTATTCCTTCTTTATTTAGAGATTATTACCTTTTATTTTAGTCATTTTTATTGTACTGGTATATGCTACGGATTATCCTCAGGGAACTTCTTTGTTCTCTGCATGCTGTCATAAAGCTCCTCATTCAACCAACCTTACTAAGACCTCACTACACTCGGAAGCATCTTATGAATCATATATGTGCCTAAACAACTTGATCTTGGTCAGTTTCATTATTTTCATGTGATTCGAAGTCACATGTTGAACAATCAAAGTAATGAATTGATGCTTTTAGATTCCTCTTTCTCAAATCCATTGTTTTTAAAGGTCTGCTTCAAAGTGCAGATTATTCACGTATGAATCACAGGAAAGGAAAATGCCATCCACTCGATCCCATCACATTAGAGACCCCCTTAAATTGTTCTATTCTACAGTAATTGTAGAAAATTAAGTATGAAGAAGAAGAACCTACCTGTGCATGCAATTAATATCGTAAAATTTCGAAGATCAAAGAATACTGTTTTTTGGTTATAATGAAATGGGAACAGTACATACTAAGTTAAATCTAGTGAACGTACTCTTTACAACCAAAAAGTTTTGGATAATGATTTCATGGAAATCATGCTAATTTGGCATTTTTATTAATAATATAAATTCGCTTTTGCATCTGAGAAGAAAAGGAATTGTCAACAAACGAACACAGCGGAGAGAAAAGTAAGAGAGCACAAACCTCTGGATCTTTTCTTCTCACCAAGCTTATTCTCTTTTTTCTTTAACCTTTCACGATTGTTATTCTAAAGTACTGAAAAGTAAAATACCCATATTATATATATATGATACCACCCTTTCTGCTCTTTCCCAGTTTTTAAAGTTTTATTCTGCTAGTAGTGACCTTTTAAAGTGTGAGGGGTTGCATAATGGAAGGGCAAGATTAAATAGTATAATGCATTAGATTCATATATTTCCAGCTCTGAAGTTTCTGTTATCTAAAAAATGTATTAATCAATATGCATGTGTGTGATAAAATTTCTCTGGACCAAGCCATTTATCAGAAAACTAAGTGTTTTAGATTATATATCAAATACACGTGCATGTGTATGTGTATGATAATACCTCTCTTTTAACCAATGCAACAATACTCGCTTCTTTTATCCTAGCAAGTTTTTATCCATGTAATGATGAAAGCCTTTCATTCGACACCTTTTTGTGTCATTAACTCATAATTGAACAGAAACAAAAGGTGAAATAAAAGAAAAATTTGGGGAGTTCCAAAAGGTAATCATCAGAATTCCTTATTAGATTGTCAAAATTTAAATTAAGATATTGGGGATTTGGCGGGAAGAGGTGTTTAAATGATAGCATCTGGGCTAGATATCTTTATAATAATCTAAATACGATAAATAATCATTGGAAAGATTATCCACGCCATCTTCTCAAGCTCCAACAATGGAAAATTTATTGTTAGGAAACAACGCTACAACAAAATCATAAAATAGAAACCAATTTCTAGAAACTAAAATAATTAGTTGTAATAGTAACTAAATTAAAGACCATTTTAGAAACTAAAAAAAATTGGTTTCTAAATTAGTTTATATTATTGTTAAGTTTCTAAATTGGTATCTAATTAGCAACCAAAGTTTTAACTACCAATTATTTAGTTTCTAAATTTGGTAGCAAAAACATTGGTTGCTAATTAGATACCAATTTAACAATAATAAAAACTAATTTAAAAACCATTTTTTTTAGTTTTTAAAATGATCTCTAATTTAGTTACTATTGTAACTAATTATTTTGGTTTCTAAAAATTGGTTTCTATTTCATGATTTTATTGTAATGAAATACGTGAAATATGAACTTTGGGTATTGTAATTTTGAGCTAGAAGGACCAAATAAGGGATAAATGAGGAAAAAAATATAGTAGAAGAAACTAAAAAAATTAATTTTAAAACAAATATTTCTTTTATTTTAAAAACATTATTTTTTTATATTATACATATATCCTTTTAGAAGAAGCAACGATAATCATAAAAAATATTAAGGAATGTAAATATATTTTATTAACATTAAGATGAAATATCAACTCTAATGTTATTTGTGAATCATTTATTATAGAGATTTAGTCTTTTTATTTATATATTATTCACTTTACTTATTTATATATCTAATCTATAACTTTCAACTCATTTTAAATTCTTAACATTGACATGCATGAACACCACACCAATTCCACTGAATGCTTGAAAAGAGCTTGTTTGGTTTACAAGCAAAATCAATTTTACTCACTCGGGTTTTATTTAGGCACACATCTTTAAAAGGTGAAAAATCAATTATACCAAACATAAAACAAATATATAGGGTCTTATTAGATGCTGCTTGGTCATCATGTCCCGCGGATTTTCCGCATTATCAACAATTTTTATCACAATGATACCTTTAGATATAATCTCTAATGAAGCTATATATATTCCACATTTGTCTGTTTATTCTTTCAAGATACACTTGAATTTTAGTGTATGAACCTTTTAGTTTTTATTATCATAATGAATTAAGCACTAGCTTTAATTATCTAGTAAATGCAAAACATTTGAATGTGAATAACGCGTGAAATTTTTGTTGATAAAGAAAAACGCGTGGAATTTATTTAAACTGGAGTAATAGCCTTGAGAGTTTGAGATTTGAAGATTTCTAGAGTTTAGTGATTACAAAAAGTATGATAGCAATGCTCTCTAATAGAGAGTACACTAGCAGTGTGCAGAAAAAGGAAGTTGCTAACTGCAGCGTCTTTGCAACCTTCATCTTCATCTTTTTTAATCATTAAAAGAATAAATTAAATAAATTGGAAAAAAATGTCCAAATCTTTTACAAAAGGCAAAAAGAGACTTAACAGCCTCAATACCTCCATTGGCATATCTCTGATGAAATTCTCATCCAAACAAAGCTCTCGCCATATCACTAGACCAACACACATTTTCAAGGAACAGTTCCAAAAATCTCCACAAAAGTATAGTGAAAGTTTGATAGCATACCTAATAACAATGACCATCACAGATAATGATGCACTCAACTGATCAATTACAAGGAGTTCTGATTACTTGAACAACAATTCTAGTATCCCTTTCCTATGTTGCTCCCAGTATCTTCAACTTGGAAATGATTAGCATTGGTCATGTTAAACAGCTTCTTGCAATTGAATTTAGCTTTGCAAATCTGGAGAGGTTATAAGAGTAAAGCAATGCAGCAGCTCCCTGTTTGTGTAAGCTTGAGAGATGTCAGCAGTGAATTTCTGTAATTCCTTCGTATCTCTGGAAATCTGGATAGTGCATAAGCATCTTATTATAGCTCCATGATACTGATGCTGGTCAATTTTGTCTGAGTAATCTCTGATTGTTACCTATCTTTCTCTCATTTCATGTGACAGTTTAAACTCCTTCATATCCATCTGCCACATATTAAAAGAAAACAGCTAGTAAACAAGAAAGAAATTAATTAAATACAGTCATATCATACTGTAACTACTACTACAAGAAACCAACACATGTCTAATCAGCAGAAGATAGAAAATAGATAAAATAAATGCGGCAGTCAGAAACTGTAAAAAAATGGCAGGGCAAATCTCCTTTGGCAAACTAGAAGCAAGCATTTTGAAGTCCTCTGCTTCTCTTGCCAAATAGGAGTTTCGCCCTCTCATTCCTAACAGCAGACCAAATTTGTGTCTGAGGGATCATCATAAAATGAAAGGATATTTATAGGTAGCTATGAGCACCTAACTTGGATATGCCAATGGTAAGCATTAGGAGCAGGCAGCATATGCCGGTACAATTCCATTGCAAGGTTCTTGTTATTTACTGGTCCAACTATTTCATCATCAATCCCTTTCAAAAACAAGGATTTGTCTCTATCATGATTTACTAATCAATCATATTCTTTTTATACGTAGGAATTGGTCTTGAACACTTTATGTTAATTCAAACTTGGTTTCTTATGTCTGGAGTTTTTCTAGGTTATCTGCAACTCTAGTCTTTGTCAAGTTTCGTGTAGTTGGACTTTTTTTCTAAAACTTTTTTTTTATTCAGTTGGAGTATCCTAATGTTATTCTTTGGCCATAAAAATGTGAAAAAGGTTTTATTAACATCCTTTGTCACTAAAACAAACTTGACACCTCTTGCGTGTCATTAATTGACGCTGCAGACGTGACATCCGGTGAGGATATGATATTGGTTCTATATTATAATATATGACCTGTAACACTTGCAAAATTGATTATTCGTGTATCTATAAGTGGTTAGTTATGTAATGTTTATGGTCACCCACTCTTCATGAAAAAAAATACAATTTTTTTTAATAAGAACGATATATTACATCGGTTAGATGAATTAACCGGTGTAATAACCCTACCAGAACTACTCAACCACAAGTTCCTCCACATATACTGGTACACGCAAAACTTGTTACCCGTATGTCTGTAAGTGGTTACCTATGTGACGTTTATGGTCACCCACTCTTCATGAAAAAAAAATCAATTTTTTTCTAATAAAAACCATGTATTACATCGGTTAGATGACTTAACCGATGTAAAAATCATATATTACATCGGTTAACCGATGTAATAACCTACCAAAACTACTACCCAGCCACAGGTTCCTCCACATATACTGACACACGCAAAACTAGTTACCCGTGTGTCTGTAAGTGGTTACCTATGTGACGTTTATGGCCCACCCACTCTTTATGAAAAAAGAAATCAATTATTTTTAATATGGATCATATATTACATCGGTATCTAACCGATGTAATATGAGTCATTCTGAGTAAAAAAAATATATATTACACCGGTTGTTTCTAACACTACAAGAAAATCATGAAATAGAAACCAATTTGTAGAAACCAAAATAATTAGTTGCAATAGTAACTAAATTATAGACCATTTTAGACCATTTTATGAGGCTGGTTGTTTAATGCTTTCTTGAGTTGCTTTGCTTGTTCCTTATTTAAGTTGGAAGGTGTTCTTTGGTTGGAGGTTGGTAAGGCGCTAGCTATTTATGTATAAGGGTTGAACCACCCCTGAAGTGGTTCCCATTTATTTATTTTTTATTGCTGATAAAAAAAATAAAAAAAAATAGACCATTTTAGAAACTAAAAAGAAATTTGGTTTCTAAATTAGTTTTTATTATTTTCTATAATTGTTAAATAGTTTCTAAATTGGTATCTAATTAGCAACCAAAGTTTTTGCTACCAAATTTAGAAATTAAATAATTGGTAGTTAAAACCTTAGTTGTTAATTAGATACCAATTTAGAAACTATTTAACAATAATAGAAAATAATAGAAACTAATTTAGAAACAATTTTTTTTTTAGTTTTTAAAATGGTCTCTATTTTAGTTCCTATTGTAACTAATTATTTTGGTCTCTAAAAATTGGTTTATATTTCATGATTTTCTTGTAGTGTAAGAACCGATGTAATATATTATTTTTTACCCTATTTTGAAGTTCGCGCTGCTCATTCGCGCGCAATCTCATTCTGTCACATCATTGTCACGTCTGCAAAGTCAAACGTGTGTCATGTGTAGAGGGTGTCAACATATCGAGACTCCAAAAATATATACATGAAACGAAAATTTCAGTCTTCATTTATTTGTGATTTAAAATATGCATGCAGAGGTAGAACCCTTTTCATTCGGATTATAAAGAACATAACTGATAAATCAGAGTTGATAAATTATATACTTATAAAAGAATAAAGAATAACCAATTTGAATATGTAAATCTTGGTATTGAAGTATTAAAAAGAATTTAGTAAGTGACTCAGTATAAGTTTAAAACTAAATAGGTTATATATTAATCAAATTAATATTTTAATTAAAGTAAGCATTTGACAATTATTTATAACGATTAGACGACATAATATAGTATTATTTTACTTCGAAAAACTATTCAAAAAGTAATATAATATTTTTTTTTCCATCCTTCCTATCTCTAACTTGATTTTAGAGAATAGTAAATGTCAAATTTAACTTATCATATATTAATCATCTATATATCATAAATTTATTACATATACAGATCTATATTTAGATTATTATGTTAAAGTCAAGACGACTTCATGCTCTGGTAAATTTTTAAGTATATTGAATTTTGGAGGGGATAAAACCAATCCAACATTAAGCATAAAAGGTGTCCATTATGGAGAATTCAAGAATTAATTGCTTGTTGAACTGATGGAAAAGAAATTGTTCTAAATTTAAGAAATTATTGAAAAATATTAAATGAAATTTCACTGACACAAGTTCTGTCTACTGCCATAGGTTCTTCCACATTCGTGCCAGCTTTCTTCGCTTGTGAAATTTTCTGTCACGCTATCATACACAAAAGAAAAGAAAAGATTCGCAATTAACAACAGGTATGAGTATGTACATGTAGCAAAAAGGGAACACAAAATAATATCTTCATTCTCAATCATTCAGTTGAAAATATAAAAAATCATCTTCATTACCAGGAATTTCAATATAATAAGTATTGCCTCGGGCATTAAGAAATATAATAAATCTTTATTCCAGAGCATAATTAATTTAACATTTCATTACTTGTTCTCTTCTTGTAGACATGTTCATTAAAATTAAACGAATGGTATATGAAAAGAAATATCCGTGGAACCATCTGAATGTGAAAGTGCAGTAACCACTGTGAGACTAAAGCAAGCAGATGGACCACTTTTTTGTTGAGAGGAGGATGTGCTTGGAATATCCTTTGTGTTGTGCTATGCATATGCATGTCCTGGTATTATATATACACATGGATACCAAATATAGTTTATCATCAAGAAAGGCAATGTGCAGGTGCATTACTGGGCAATGGCTTCTTTGGCAGTTCATAATTCATCTGCTTCAATGATGAAGCAGAAAACCTATCTTCACCGCCAAAGAAGATTTGCCCGGCAACTCACCCTGCCCACATTAATCGCTTTCCTATGTCAAGGTTTATGTATTTATCTTCCTGCTTATTGCATGCTGTAATGCTCATCTAATATGTTCACACCTGGTTGTTAACTATGAATACCTTGTTTCAAAATTTTGGATGCAACTAATTCAGTTAATCTTATTATAGGTAATATTTGGGTAGCTTTGATGAGTGAGAATAGGAGACACAGAAATAATTGTTTGTTTAAAGGAGGAGTGGTTGATCATACTGAAGTATTTTTCCTGACATAGGTCAAGATTTGATTTTGGATCAACTCAAAAATACCGTCAGTGAGTTTCGTATTCTCTGAATGGTGTCTTGAACCCTTGGTATGTATGTACTCAATTTAATGTTGCTGTATTGTTTTTTCTTCAGTTATTAGATTGGAACGGAAGTAGATGATTAATCTCTGAATTTTAGATACGAAGGTAGAAAAGAACTTATCTATTATTCTCTGTATGAGGGTTGAACCACCCTTTAAGTGGATCGATTTAATTTAATTGTTTATTACCGATAAAAAAAATCTTGCTTCAAAATAATTCCATTTATGATGTGTTATTTATTTTACAATTAACTTTTATTTATAGCTTTTATTCGGGTGTATGCATCGAAGATGAAGATGAAGATAGTTTGAATTGATCAGTATGAGCATGTTATCAAAACTTGGATAATTTATTTGATTATCTTATACATTATAATACGTTGATTGAAATCTATAAGATTTTCTTTTGGTTTCTTTTATAAATTTATTAGAATAATTAAATTTTAAGAAAATTATCCAAATCGATAAGTCTGAAGGACTTAAAGTTTAAGAACAAGCTACTTTCAAATACATATTTTGAGTTATGCTTAAATCATAAAAAGTGCTATATGATAATACCACTTTCATTTCTTTTAAAAATAAATTAAGTTGTATTTGATTAGATACTATTTTTTTATATATTTAAAAAAAACTAAAATTGTATCACTTTGAAGCTTTGATTAAAAAACTATTCCACTAATATCATTAATTTTTCCGCAAGTGTAATCAAATTTTGAAAGAAACAAGATTTTGAAAATGTAATAAAAAAAAGGGTCAAAACTGAGAGAAAAAAAAAGTGTACATACTAGTGAGAAAATAAGAATGAAAGAAAAGAATTTACATGTTTATTTGTAATCACATTAAAAAGGATTATTTGATCCATCTTAGTCATATCTTAGAAATACTATGAAAGTAAAAAAAAAAATAGAAATCCCTTCTTAATTTACTACCAAATTGGGTAAATCTGGTTAGACGCATAAGCTTATTTGTTTACTGTGGTGGTTAGCAACATAATATTTATATAAGGATTTAGATATTCCTTAAGTTTTTTATTTTAGTTCATTTATTTTTTTTAAAAAAAAACTACCAAAGATTCAATTTAATTACATTTTATGAATTATATTGGGTTATTCAATGCAAAATTAGAATTATGTTATATAATAAATTTATGAGTGTCAAAATCCGATCAATCCATCTGTAAAAAAAAAAAGATTCAACTGTGTTTTTTTTGTAAGAAATTCATCTGGCTTAAAATAATTCTTAGTGTATTTTTTAATTTTATTTTATTTTTTCTATTATGATTCTGTATTTCATTTTTAATTATTGGACGATCACAAAATTGCTATTTCTTCTTTTTCTTCAGTTGATCCTGGGTTGAAAATTATTTTTTTAAGAAATTTCGGTTGTAAGATTCTTTTGAAAAAACACTCCAAAACTAAGAGCTGTCACGTTGAAAGTTCTAATGATCTAGAAAAATATAAAACGTTAAGGAACAAATTTAACAATTTTCCGTAGAGATACTCTAATTCATTTATACCTCTACTATTTTTTTAATCTTGGTTTTGAGACTTGTTCAAGAGCTTACTTTTCGATTGAGTCTTGAAACTGGAAATCTAGAGTAAAAAAGGTGAATATTACACCGATGATTGATTCGATTTATGTTTAGTTTTGGTTGAAGTTGATCTTCAATTCATTTTTTTATTATTATTGTTATTAATCGCTGTTAAACGTGGTCACTTTTATGACTTTTCCCTCCCTAGTACATTTAAGTAATAGAGATGAATTATTAGAACGAGTATGACATTAATGTGAAGTGTATTATTCGTTTTCATATTGTCTCAACTTTTTAAAAGAAATTCTGCTGCCTAATTTTTACTAAAGGAACCTTACGAACTTAGTTTTGGAATATAAAAAAAAATATTTTAAATTTGACTACCAATACGTGTGCGAAAGAATATTTTATTCGTATAGATAAACACGTGACAAGGCAACTAATAGTCAACAACAGCAGATAATTATTTTATTCGTCTTCAGATTCACACGTAATTATTGTTAACATGAAAAATACATGGTACATAAAATGGTATCTTATACACTTAGGTACCTTACACGACATCAGTATTCCTATACTATACAATACTATACAACGTTTCAATTATTATCGTTATAAACAATGCAACCGTGCATCGATGTTTTTTAGGAAGTCGTGTGTCCTTATTACTTATTCTCAGACTCTCTCTGACATCAGTTTTACTAACGGTCAACACCTTTGTTCAAAATTATTTGAAAACACAAAATTAAGTGTGCTATTGTTGTTCACACGTGATCTCAGTAAAATTTGCAGTATCAGTTGCTGCCCCTTCTTTGTCATAATCTAAAAGCTTTTTTTATATTGGTCTCGTGTATGTTATGCATAAAAAAGAAAAAACCACGTGTACGTAGCTTAACTTATAACAAATTATTTACTATATTTTGAAGTTAAATTCCTTCTGCTCCTTCTAAACCTGCTAATTATACAAAATATCCACAGATGTGTTTTAATCCTTCTATATTTGTTAAAATTTAGTTTAAATTGCTATATATTTAAATCGATAATTCAAACTTTAAAAAATATATAAATTTTATTATGAAAACAACATTAAATTCATATATTTTTAAAAGTTAAAAGACTAAACTTACCAATTTAAAATATAAAAATCAGAACCTTGTGTTCAAAAGTTCACAAGAGTTAACATGTTTGGGGAACAACAGTAAAAACTGTAAAAAAAAATGAGAAAAACATACAAAATAAAAGCAAATGGCATCCTGTGACATAGACAATTAAGTTGGTGTAATATGGAAGCAACTAACAATAATTGTTGCAGTTAGAGGCACCAATTCTACTTGTAATCTTCAAACAAGAGAGAAGAAAACCAGTAAAATGTCAGAATCTAGAGATAATAAGATAAACATGAGTAGTTCATAAGTAACCTGATGTCACATTTTGAAAATCCCCAACCTTGTATCGAGCTTTATCTAGTAGCATTCATAATTCACTGTTCCATCTCAATCAACCCTTCCTTTTACTTCTTCGTAGAACCACCTAATTCCGAACACATTTCCCTTGTCACGGAATACAATACTTTTCACTCGTCAAAATAAAAAATAATATTCCAACAAAGTTATATCACACATGCAATGAAAAAGAAATGCCTCAACCAACTTAATTCAAAACGTGTAAACAATTGGTTATAAACTATTGCAATTAGAGGGTAACATGAAGGGCAATATGGTCATGGAGTTTGGTGTATATATATTCTAGCTGGCCACATGGACTAGGTAAATCACTTCCTCCAACACGCAATTAACAGAGGTTATTTTCCCTTCTCATTTCCTCCACAGCCGCCATGGAAACCGAGGCTGTTCTGAAGCTCTTTCATTCTTGCTGGTTTGAGGTTAACATTTTGAAGGAAAATTCCAGCCCTGAAACACCAATTACAAGTGGTATAGAAAATCTAGATTATGAGAAAAAAGAAGAACAAGAAGAAGAAGAGGAAGAAGAATTAGAACCAAAGCTTCCCTTGATCCGAACCAGCCACACCAGATCCATGAGTGACCAATCCATGACAAGCACGAGATTCAACCATGATTCTCTTTCTCCGGACTCTGTACTTCTTCTCCCGCCAAAGCTCCAAACCATTCTCTCAGGGAAAGAAGTCACTGACTCGGAAGGTGAGAGTCCAACACAGATTAGTTACCATGAGGTGTTGTGTCCCAAGAACAAAAAAAGTTGCAAAATTTCAGGCAATAGAACTAGGAAGAGGAGGGATAGCAAGAGTTTGTCAGACCTTGAATTTGAGGAGCTAAAAGGGTTCATGGATCTGGGTTTTGTTTTCTCAGAGGAGGATAAAAACACAAGCTTAGCTTCAATTATTCCTGGGCTGCAAAGGCTAGGGAAGAAGGAAGAGGAAGAAGGAGATTGTAATGAGTTAAATGTCCCAAGGCCTTACCTTTCTGAAGCATGGGAGGTTCAGGAATATGGTAGGAGAAAAAGAGAGAACCCCTTGATGAATTGGAAAATACCTGCTTTGAACAACGAAACTGACATGAAAGATAGTCTCAGATGGTGGGCACACACAGTTGCTTCCACTGTCAGATGATGATGCAGTTGTTCATAATCCAAGTTTTTTTTTTTTTCTTTCTGTTTTATATACACATTTTTCTTATTCTTTTCTCCATTTTTGTATGTAATTATTCCTTCTTCTTCTTTTTCTGGAATTTGGCATTCCACATATTTATGGTTACCTGTATTCTTATACCAAAAGAGAGAAATTTCATTCAGCATTTCAGATTTATTGGCACAATCTGTAGGTCCTTGATAAATTTTGTTGTGAAACTCATGTCAGGTCTGAATATTTCAACTTTTTATAAGTTGGGTTAGTTATTAATAAACTATGATTTTGCCTTGCTTGTTTCGGTAAGGATTTGACAATGTAACTGGTAGGTACCAAACTTAGAAAATAGAGTTTTACATAACTGAATGATGAATTGGGTTCATAATTACGCGCTAATTGGCTGAACCACAATCGCCAACTAAAGAGAGTAGCAGCATTTTAAATATCATAAACACTTTTTTATCTCTCCCTTTGCATTGATAAGTAAAATCCTGTGTATCACAGTTTTTGTGCAGACGATGCACTGCACTGACGATGCTTTATTCCCTCAACAACCCAAATATATCGCAAAACCTGTTCTACTATCTAAAACAACCATAGACCCAATCTAAAGAATAACTAATTCTTTTTTCTTAAATTCTTGTATATATTACTTTATATCAATGCAGGCTTTTTTTTCAGGATTGAATTGGATGATTTATTTCACCAAAGTTGGCAAAGCCTAATGATAGTAAAATTACCAAAAGAGCGAAGCAAAGAATAAAAAGAGAGATAAGTTAGATGAGACTATATAACATCCCAATAAAAATGGAAGTTAATCATTCAGTGGTTATTCATTAGAGATAATCTTTAATGGCACACAAATTTATAAGGTAGTGTTGATTAATCCTACATAAAAAAAATATATTATTTATAGTGTAAGTTTGAGAGACACTAAAATGGATATAAAATTAAATAATTATTAAGAAGTGAACTCTAAGTCTAACTTAAAACTGACCTATAAGGTGAGATTTGGACTCACTTATGGGTGGACTATATATTATGGGTGGTCCGATAACGGATCGATAACAGGTGACCGGGTCACTTGAAATGACTCTGATAGCATATTAAGAAGTGAACTTTAAGTTTAATTCAACCTCATAAAACAGTCTTATAAGATAAGGTTTGCACCTACTTATATACTATGAAATGTCATAATCTCTAGATAATGTGGGATCTCCAACAATAATTAAACTTAGCATCGTTGTTGAGGATACTATGTGAGAAAATAAATATGAGTAAATTGTCGCTATTAGGGACACTATTTGAAAAACAAATATTAGTGTCACTTAGATTTATGCTAAATATAGTAAAATATTAACTTACATTCACTTAGTGTCTCCATTCTCGATGCAATATCATTCTGCAACTTAATTTTTTATTTGGCTCTACTTTATGTCCCTATTATAGACTTAATATTATTTTGCCACTTAATTTTTTTTATTATATCTACTTTTTGTTCTTATTCTAGATGTTAACTTATTATTTTAATAATTTTTAGTATGAGTTAAAAGATCTTGATTGTGAACACAATATTTGATATTTATTTTTGTGCTCAATTTGAGGAAACTTTTTTTTTTTTATAACATTTTTTTGTAGTGTGATTGTCATTAGATTATATATATATATATATATATATATATTTTAAGAAGATATGCACGTGGAAAGTGTCTGATTGATGGATGAAGAATGCAAAATTTAGAAAAAATCTTATATTAGGTGATTTTGTTTTTGTTTTGTCCCTTATAATAACTCGTCCTCTGTTATACTTTATCATATTATGATTTAAAAATAGTGTGGCATGTCAGGTTTATTTGCTTGTGTTTCTGTTCTTTTCATCTTTAATCATAGAGAAGAGTGACATATGTATCTAACGGTCTAACACGTGAACATTGTCCTTTTATGTTTGTTTCTTTACCAAGTACAACATCTGAAAACCGTAACTAAAATTCTACAATTATGATTACTTTTTCAACTTTCATGCTTTGATATGTTCTTCTTCTCCGTATGTGTTGGTTTGCATGTTACTTCATAAGTGTTATGGTCTTTGCGGGTAATGATTGCTTTTACAAACAAGGTAATGCTTCTTCTTTTCTATGCAAGAGTTGTTTATCTAAGCAATTGATTCTTTTTTAAACAACTTTCATGATCACATAAACATCTTGAAGTACTAAAGCAACTACATTTTGTAAACATCTTTTGCTAGACATCTTACAAAATTACTATTGTCAAATGTAAGAGAATGAAAGTCTAGGATATAAAGACTTTATTTGGATTAAAGGGGAGTCTGAAAAAAAAAATATTACGAAGTTGACTTTAAGTTTAACTCTACCCATAAAATCAGGCTCATGAAATGAAGGGTTGCACCCACTTTATGTGAGATCTCCAACACACCCGCTCACACCTGATAGCGGGTGGCCTGATAAGGCCAACAAACACTCGTTAGGATAAACTCGAAATGACTTTGATAACATATTATGGAGTGGACTTTAAGTCTAACTCAACCCCATAAAACTGGTTTATGGGGTAAGATTTGCACCCACTTATATACAATGAAATATTTTCATCTCTAATCGATGTAGGATCTCCAACACACCCCCTCACGCCGAGAGTGAAGTATGAGACTATATATTATGAGTGGTTCGATAATAGTCCAATAATGAGTGACTTGATCAGTTCAACAAACTATTGCTAAGATAAGTTTAAAATGACTCTGATACCATATTAAGAAGTGAACTTTTAAATCTAACTCAACCTCATACAACTGGTTTATAAGACGAGATTTGCATTCATTTATAAATTATAAAATATCTTAATATCTAGTAAATGTGAGATCTTCAAATATACTTCATAGGCATATTTTCCAACAACTTTAGGCAAGTATCCAATTGTTGATTTAAATTTTAAATGAATATCAAGATGTTTGTCACATTTTTCTAAGTACATTATTTGGTAGAGAGAGAAAATAGAGGAAAAAAATTCTTTTTATTTGGTTGAAGAAAAGTAACATAAATAAATATACGTACGTGTAAAATAACATAAATACGTCAACTTACAAAAAATGAAATGTGATCATTAATTTTTTTCGCATGATATATTTAATGCATTTTTTTATATAATATAAGATAACTATAATATACTAACAATGTAGAATAAAATTAAATGAACCCATCTCTACATTAATTACAGGAACTTTTTTCAAATTAATATGGTGTGTACATAAAAAGCAATTCAAGCATATTTATAGCAATATATAATAGATATATCTCTGTTTGATATAATTATTTAGTGTGTTTGTTTTATCCTTCAATAAGTATTAATATTAGAAATATTCTTTTTAACTCTTTAGAGAAACTGTCACATTCACACGATTACCATAATTCAATTTTTAATTAATTTTCTACAAATTAAACCCACATTTTAGTTTATTTATATTTAATGTTGAGTTCTCTCGAAGTACAATGCACCATATTTACAAACATTTAATCTTAATTCACTTATAACTCAATTTCAATACATATACGTAGAAACGCATGTATTTTAGTGGATAATGAAAACAATTCTCACAAGAAAAATAGGGGTTCCAAATATAATTTGTACATTATTATATAATATTTTAACAAATAATTTATAATTATTGTTTTATTTTATGTCTATTTTTCAAATTAAAATGTACTATATAATTAAAAAGTATTATTATATTGAAAAGTATTTTCTATTGATGGGTTACATATAAGCATGTATTGAATGAACTTTTAATATATTATAAGATATGAAATGTGTGTTAATAGGTTTAAAGTGTTTAATTTTGTAACTATATAAGAAACATAAATAAAAACTTAAATTTTAAAAGGAATAAAACTGAAAGTTAACATATTCATAAAGAATATAAATTATGTAAGTTTAATGTGAAATTATATTAATAAAGTCAGCGATAGAACATTTTATTTAAGAGAACAAGATATAAAATTTAAATTATGAGCATCAAATTAATATTTTCAAATATGTAAGTAAATTAAAATTGTAAATAATATAAAGTACTTAGTGTTGATTTATCTGAATCTGATAAAATAAATGGAAATTAGTTTAAAAAGAATATGAATTTGTCTCTTTTAAACTCGAACATTAATCCTTTTATATCCAAATTGTATTGTCATGCATATGCCTTTTTTAATTCTATGGATGCTATGTAATTGGTTTAATATAATAAAATATATCATTTTAATAAAAGTACTTGACTCTTGGTAATGATTACTTCTTCCACTGTTACCTGCGGCATGGCCACTATTGATTAGTTTCCCTTCATTTTGCACATTCTTTATTTTCATGAGTCTTGTGTCTGCAAAATTTAAGTACGCATCTAAAAAGGAAAGCTGCAGATAAATCTCTCCACACACATAACATGAGCATAATTTCACTTTTTCTTTTTAAAAACGTGTGTCACCTTTGTTACTTGCCTATTTAACTTTAATTCCTTTAAGATTTCCATGGCACCATGTTTTGAAATTATATTAAAGAGTGTATTACAAAAAATTCAAAATATCAAACTCTGTTAAATATGTTTTGAAATTAAAAGTATAAAAGAGTTGACATCAGAAAAAGATGACAAAATTAATACGCAAATCACTGCAACCCTCTTCTAATTTTGCAGATCAGGACTATCCTAGTAAAATCCAAGAAATGCATATTTAGACAATGCTAATACAAATGGAAAGAAGCATACCAGAGACAGGTTTTGAGGCGTAGCTGCTACTAAAAATGCACTATGGATATATCTATAACATCTATCATCCATGCCCTGTATGACCATGGATTCAAGAACCCTTGGTAGGCTCTTAAGAATGTCAGAACATCAAAAACCCATATGATACAGCCTTTTGAGCAAATCCTGCATGAACTTCTTAAGTGTTACAACTGCATCTTCTCTTTTAAATTTCCAAGCGGGCCATAGCTTTTTTCTTTTACTTCCTCATTGCTACACATGCAATTGCCAGTGTTAAAGTTTTGACCACATTTCAAGCACATGCCTTTACACCCAGGATCACATACTGAATTCATGGTAATCTCAAGATGCACCCTGTCCCTTATGTTCTTTGAAATGTCAATTTGCTTCTCTTGTGAAGGAAAATATAGTTGATCCTCCAAATCAATAAGTGCATCCTCGTCATCATCCTGACCACCGTTTCCAGAGGTAGTAAGTTTGTCTTCCCCAAAAATAACACCCATATCAATAGTCTCAGGTTCTTCAATGGGTTCCTCAGTGAGTAAAAGAGAGAACTCAGAGAATATGCTCTCAGCAGATGGCATGCAACACCTTCAATAGAAAATCACATCGAAATAAGAAATTCTACGTTGTGGAAGTAATGCATTATTGAACATGACAGGGGAACACTCGGTATCATTTTTTTTATTTTCACATGAACATGACAAACAATTTTTTCTGGCCTACATTTTGGTTTGTTCAACAAGTCCTTGAATGAAAGTTCTATATTTACACTATTTAATACCTCATATATGGATGAAACATTAAAATTATTATCCAGAAAGATATTCGATAACTAAGTCAGGTGAACGCAATATAAAATGGTACTTGCGATGAGTGGCATCCAACAGCTAAAGGAATTAACCTGTTAGCAGCTACTGTAAACTTATGAGATATCATGTTACTTCAGCTACCCAAGAATCTTCCATGTTGCACCTAATGGAGCATTGGTGTGAGATTTAATAAATTGAGATGAATAATGCAATACAACTACGTAACAAGCAATTGTTCTTCAAAAAACAAGCCAGTCATAGCACATCACAATTAGGTGACAGACAGAGGTCAACCTATTGTCGAAAGAATATCAACAACAATTATACATTTACAACTTTTGGTATGAAAGAAGGGGTGTTAACATTGAAAGTAAAGCATTTTTGTCGAATTGGAAATATAGAAGGTTTTGAGCTAAAGCATATCAATATAGTAACACTACATCCTGGAAGCAGATGTACCAGTAGTTCATTGTAGATAATAGTACGGTTCAATCAAGAGAATAGAAGGGAGAGCAAGAAGTTATAAGCCAAGTTCAAATTCAAGTTGAGTGCAGTTATATTTCAGTGAAAGCATCTGTTTTGATTCAGTGAAGGAGAAAGTGGAATGGAAGTTAGAAACAAATCAACTTGAGGATTTAATGCTTCCACGTTGAGGATGTTTAACGTATGACCATCCAATTTAAAAAATGACGCACAAATGAGCATCATCAGTTTTGAACAGTGTGAAGAGTAAGTTGATGACTAGTATCCATGCCAGCAAAGTCTGCAACGTTAAATCCATTAGTTCATTGAAACTTCTGCATTTGCCTCAGTAAGATCTCTGCACTTCACTCCACCGCATACCACAATAAAATAGGGGCGAATTACACTCACTTCCTAATGTTTAACATAATTTCAATTGTAACATCTCCCTTCTTTTACCCTATACAAAACCTCCCTTAACTTATATAACAACAAAATATATCCTCCCTGTTAAAACAGCATACTTGTCTTCCTTAATTTCTTATGTAGTTACAATAGACCAAGAGGGATCAAAGTAATTCAGACAAGTGGAGAGGTATTAAGAGTAATTTCATTAATTTGGTGAACTGATAATCGTATCATGTTTTATGCTCTCAGTTAAATAGAATTTTATCTTCTTGCAACTATATATTGTTAACCTTGAGGACAACGACAACGTGAATGTTCAGGGGCAAAGTATCAATAGATCAACCAGTTAGGTGTGTTAGTAATTATTTAGTAGGGCAACAGGGTTAGTTAGTCAAAGAAATACAAAGGGGTTATGCAAGAAAGAAGGGGAATGGGCCTGCAACTGAATAGGATTATCGAGGGTAAGTTTATGCTAGCAAACTAGTAGCTGCCTCTGTAGATAGGAAAAGGAGTTGATAAGAAGAGTTTGTCACTTGGTGAAATACATTGAGACTAGGAAAAGGCCTGTCTCTTAAATTTATCAAGGGAATTCTTTAGGGATACACTCAATCAACAAAGGAATTTTGTCTTCCTTCCGTTTCTGATCCAGTTCCATTAGAATGCTGGAACTGCAATCTAAATTGATCGAAAAAATAATATTTTCTCATATCACATACATAAACCTTCATGCCATCAACAGTTCAGCCTTCATGGTAACTGGATCATACATGAGTACAAGAGAAAACAGAGAGAGAATAAAAAAAATATACAAGCAATTTCACAATTCTAATTCTTAGAATTTAAAATTCAAACCAAATAAAAATGAAAGATGTTAATGCCACCATTGTAATATCAAGTTGTTCCTAACTTTATGAAAAAATCTCATTATGGAGACAAATTTCCTGCTAGTCGGCAGGGTTTTGTTCTGAATGGCTTTTATAACTAAGGAGGATCTTCCAGCAAGAATTGATGAATGATTATTTTTTCATCATTAAAAAAGTTGCGAGCTATTCCTCATCTTGAGACAAAAGGCAAAAGGCAACTTAACTATTCCTGTTGAGCAAAGTTCCGATATAGTTTTGGGCTTAACTAATCTAAAGAAAAGGGAAGGTAGAGGAGAGTAGGTCAACATCTAATCCTAAGACTAGAATCAGGTGTTGAGGGTTAATCTACACCTGCCTTATTCATTGATATGGTACATTAGATGGAGTGACATCCAAAGCAAATTTGAAAATAATGCATAAATGATCATCTAGACAATAATTACTGTAATGCAAAAATATACTCCGTCATAAAGATTTTACTGTTTAACTTGTGAGACCTGAAGTATTAATCATTGTCAAAATAAAGATGAAGCAAAGTAAAATCAAGAAAAATGCAAAACTAAGAAATGATAAAAACAAAATAGCAAAAGCACTTGAAAGTAGGCAATGTCATGAATTGAAGGGAGTACCTATTGCAAAGAAGAGTGATGACAGTTTTAATGATCCCATCAAGCCTCAGTTTTTTCTTCTTCCTGGTCACATCTATGGATATCTGAACAGGAGTGCCATTTGGAAATTCTCTCACAGCTTTGGTAACACGCAAACCCATAGCAGCAGCTCTAGTTTTTGAGACATCGGTTGAAAGTTTTGCTAGACCTAATCTCTCCAAGGTAGTGCAGTATTCCAAATGTAAAATTGACGCATTTCTCTTGTATACAACAGCACCTTCCCAAGGCGACCCCGTATCAACTTCATCGTCATCGAAACCCAAGGACTCGTTGTCAATCGACTCAAAATCATACCCCTTAGACCTAACTGTATACTTATGAAGAACATTTGGTTCATTTCTCACGTGGACCCCAATACGCCTTGTTTTACAACAGAAACCCACTTCACGATGAAAAGGGATGAAGGAATTAGAGGCAAATTTTTGGTGGGAACTCAAATTGTTAATCTCCAATTTAGAAAAATGCAAAGGGGCTGCAGAGGATGAGGGGATTACAAGAGACATTTTTCAGGTTTCAGTGATGAGGGTAGACCTAAACCATAAAAATTTGATTAGGAATTGTATGTATAGGAAATGTGTAACAGGGTAAAGAGAACCACATATTCCCAGTGAAACCCAAACAACTACCATAAAAGAGAAAGGTGGAAGTAAAATAAAGATGAAGCATGAATTCCTACATGAAAAATAAGATAAAAAGTGAGAGAGTGAGAGAGAGGACTTACAGAGGGTTGAGAAGATGAGAGAAGGATAGAGGGAATAGTGGTTTCAATGGTGAGAGTGGGAAGGAAAGAAGAAGATAAAATGTATTTGCATGGGAGTCTCTAATTGATAGAGAACAAGAGGGAGAGGAAGAAAAACAAAATTAAAACAGAAGGGAATTGAAATAGATTAATTAATATTTGTAATAAAAAAATTAATAAAAATATGAGCAAAGTGTAAAATGTTAACATAATTTTCAAAATTTTAAAAAGTAAAATATTAATATTTAGTGAGGTGTAGGCTAGAGCATGAGGGGTAAAAAAAACCATTATCCTAAAAAAATAAATGAAAAAAATGATAACTAACATTTTTTCATTGAATAAAAGTATAAAAAAATTTAAAAAAATCATAGTATTTTATTTTTTAAATTTTATTATTATTATTATTCATTTATTGATTATATCACGTAACATATTTAACTATGTTGCGTTTTATTACAAGTTTCTCTCATTTGTGCAAAGAAACTTTTTTTTTAAAAATTATCTACAAGAAATTTTTAAAAAAAATTGTAAATTTTAACTACTAGAATTGTTTTAATTTTAATATTAACCTTGTACCAAATATATTTTATGAAGATAAAATTTATAGAAAATTTATTGTCACTACAAGTAATAAAATATTATTGAATCTAACTTTGGGCTTGGGCATACAATTGTAATTGAGGCAAATTCTTCCTGAACCATATCAATTTTAACCTCCACCATATTAATTTTTTAAATTTCCAAGACTACCCTTATTCCAAATTAAAAAATTCAAAATAATAATTATAATTGAGAAATAAAAAAAATACATGCTAATTTCAGAATTTAAAAATATGTTCAGAAAATTGAAATCCAAAATATTTCAGATAAAAGTTTCAAAAATAATTTTTCCCATTTTTGTGTAAGGTTATTTTCGTCATTTAGGAGGAGTATTTTTGTCATTTTCTAAAGATGATTGGGTGCATGCTGAAATTGATATGGTGGAGGGAGAAATTGCCTTCTGAAAAATGTGTGGACTCTTATTTTATTTTTATTTTTTTTACATAAACAAAGTTTTTCAAATATTCAACTGTTTTTTCTTTTTATTTTTACTCGCATTAACTTCAGACTCAAGCTCATAGTAGTTGCTATCAGTGGGACAGATATATCTTAAAACTTTAAACTACCCTACTTCGCCAACAAAAACACGAATAAGAAACTAGAATAATTTGAGACACCAACTTTCTCAAACCGATTGAATTTGTAAAATCCGTAAAATCCTAAGAACAAAGAACAAACTCACTTGAAATTAAATTTTGATAAAACTGCCTCCTAACTAGAGGATCAATTAAAAAAGGACAAACAATTTCAAAAACTTAAAAAAATATATAAAGAAAAGGAGTTATAGAAAAGATATTTTTAAAATGACTAAATAATTAAAATTTCTAGCATTTGTTTTTTAAAACCACTATTTCTAAAAAAAAAAAAGTTGAATATTACGTAAAATATTGCTTCTGATGGATTAACCACACACACACACACATATATATATATATATATATATATATATATATATATATAATGGTGCATTAAACTTCTTGAAGTAATAATCTCTTAATAATATTTTGTTGCCTCTAACTCTTTTTTTTTTTTAGAGACTTACGGACAAGTCCCATTAATATCGATTTACGATTAAACTATTTTATATTGTGAATATTAAGTTATTTATAATATACAAAATATTTATGGAGACCTATATATTATTATACAACTAGACAAATAGAGACAAAATAGTAAGATAAAGGAGAAGTAAGTTATTATATATATAATATAAACACTATTGTATTATTAATTAATCAGAAATTATGTATATAAGAATTTGAAGTAGTTGTAATAAAAATCTGATAAAACGAAGTTGGTTTTTCTACAGGTTGAGTACTGATGAATTTTTACACTGTGCATAGACTTTTTTGTCATTATATAAACTCATGTTATATGGTTGAAAACAATACAGAAACAGTAGATATTTTGGGGTAAACCAAGCTCATTTTGGACAATGATCTGTTTGATAAGGAAAGTGCATCTAATGTAACGCCTTGAGCATGAATTCTTCCCAAACACAGCTCAGACACAAGGGCATTTTGGTCCTCTTAAAAAACACGTAACGACAATGTTGCACTCCTCATTCTTTTGGCATTCTGAAATAGTGCACTTCCAAATTTGAACTCTGCAGAAGAATATAAAACTCCCGCATTTATTATTCAACAAGCTTCCTCGTTTACTGCATAAACCAGTTCACATGTTGCATGCTCTTGGCCCTGTTCACATTTCTGCTCATACAGTAGTCATGGATGGTTCACGGGTTGCACAAACTCTTGACTCTCTCTGGTTCTACACTAACATTTTTGCCTGCACTCATCACCCTGTAGCCCCTTTCATTGATCACATTGCAGCTTCAATCCACGCCAAAGAATCCCCCGAGAGAGATTTGCAGAAACCCTTTACCCCACTCCCTTTGAATCAGCAAGATGAGCCTCGAAATGTGGAGACTTTGACCCCTCGTTGTCACAAATTCGGTGGGATTTCGGCAGAAGTGGGCACGGTAGCACCTAGCAGGGAAAGAAACAAGAGAGAGAAGAGAAAAAGAAGGAAGTGGAACAAGTTAGGAAGCAGCAATGTGGTCGATGGAAGGGTTGATTTGTGGTTTGATAAGCTTGAGGAGGAGTCATACAAACAGCATGAGATGCTTGATGTTCAGCAGCAATCTAAGATGCCTCCGCTTGATGATGCTGTGGCAATGAAAAAACATCTCAAGTCATGGGCCTATGCAGTTGCTGTGAGTGCATTGTCAGATGAAATCACTTTGTAAGGTGAAAACAAACTACCTAATACCATGCTACTACTACGTATGTAAGTATGTGTTGGATCACCATTTTCTTGCATAGTGAAATTCTCACTTCTCACTTGTCCTCGATGGTAATGGTTTCTGGGTAACTTCACTGGTTTGAGTATGAGTATGATAATGAGGGATAACGGCTTAGTAATTAATGTATGCTCTCACCCTTCTTCTGTTCAGTATCTCCATGTAATGTTTTTCTTAATGACATGCATGAATTTCAACTGTCTCTATTAATTATGTTCATGTGTTGCTCCCCTCCTCACTCAAATTAATTAATGCTTCATTTTCACTTTTTTTTTTTAATTTGTTCAAGTTATTTTTCTTTCATTTTTTATTTATTTCTACACTAGTTCTCTTTAATTATTTTTAAAATATTATATTTACATTTATATACATTATATTAACTTTTTAAATCATTATTAAAATCACTCCTTCTAATTTTAATATAAGACATACTCCGTCCATTTCCTTTTAACATCCTCCATTTTGGAAACAAAATGTTTCTTTTCATTTCTCTCTTTAGTTGTTTCAATAACATATTTCTATTACACTTTTAGGTCTTATAATAATTTTTAAATATTTTACACATGTATTTATGATGCTAAATGGAGAAAGAAATGGGTGAAATAGGATATTATTCAACTATTTTATTAGAATCAAGAAAATTTATTGTATTTATTTTTTTCTGTAAAATAATCTTAGAATACATATCAAAAGGAATGGAGAGAATAATGGAGAAGAAATTGATAGTCATTTTTATAAAACATTTTATAGTTTTTATGAGACATTAATTTTTTTTCTTATTTAACCCTGTTAAATATTACGAATATGTGTGTTTTCATTGATAAACAATAACTAAAGAATTTAAAAAATTATTAACAATAATGATAAATTTAATAAATTGATAATATTATTTTAAAAAGCAACAGAATCAAACACAGATTAGGTACTTGTATAACTGTATGATTGTGAGGAATATGAACAAAGACACTCATTATAAAATTTCTCCAACTTCCAGAAAATAAAAAATAATAAAGTAAAAGGTTTGTATACTTTACACTTACAGCATTTATCACGTATACAAAAATAAAATAATAAATAATTAAATGATGACAAAATTCCTGTAATATATTCTTTCATCATTATGAAACCATAAAGGAAATTATTAGTTTATAAAAATATTATTTTATTTCAAATATAAAATATAAAATAATAATTTTATTAATATTGTAACATTTTTCATGATTATTTTTTACTTTTTTCTTAACTTGTTTTTTCTACTAGTATAACCGCAAATAAATAATATTATCGTATAAATAATCATACATAAAAATCCAAGACAAATTAATATCTTTCTTTTAAAATTTTAATTTGTCTTGAATTTTTATGTAATATTTTTCTATACTTTTCCTTTTTATATCTATAGAGGTATTTATGTTATTTTATAAATATACTTTTAATCTTCTATCAAACATTAAATAATTATTTTACGTTTTTTTTCTCTTAATTATTTTTGTTAAACAAACCAAAGTTGGGAAAATGTTTTTTGTTACTTTGTAAATAAAACAGGAAAAACAAAATGCTTTTCGTGGCCGAAGTGAGTAATTTAAAGTTTCAAGCCTAATATATAGTAAATTTTAGTCATTTCTATAGTATATTTTTTTAAAAATATTAATTATAACACCTCATTTATTATTTAGCTATATTTGTGTAATTTTTAAATACATATTTTTTAATTTCTACATAGTTAAATAAAAATTTATTTCAATTTTTTTCCCTCTCTCATTAAATAACTTATAAAAGTTATTCCACTTTCCTATTTTATTTCTTTTCTTTCATTTTCTTCCGTATGCTAACAAAACACAGTTATTCTTCCATTCTTGTAGTGTAAGTGTGTTTTTAAAACCCAGCTTATTATTTACACTTTGAATTATAAATGCATTTTCTTGTCATAATTTGAAAGTTACTTACCGTTGACAATTAATTAAAATTATTGAAAAGTTACTTACCGTTTACAATTAATTGTTATTAAAGGGATGTTACTTACCATTAATTGTTTTTATTATTGTTGTTTCCTAGAACCGCTATATATAATGGTTTCCTTATGCAATGTAACACAACAAACACCAACACAACTTGTTTCCTCTCTTTCTTTTCATATACTATTTATTTCTTCTCTTGGGTGTAAGTGTTTAACCCATATAGAGAGAATTTTTTTTTAGACTATTTATCTATTAGTCTAAGAGGAATTCATTGTACTCCCAGTACCATTATAGTGAAAGTTTTTTGCTCTCTGGCTAATGGTTTTTTATCTCTATTTAAAGGGGTTTTCCACCTAAATTTTTTTGATATTATTCTCATTTTCCCTTATTACTTTAATTTCTTATAATCTTTAGTTAAAATTATCACGGCTTACTTTAATTTCTTATAATCTTTAGTTAAAATTATCACGGCTTCCACACACGATATTTTCACATAAATGGTGGACTCTTTTTCTTAAAGGTCATGCTTAAATAACAGAACTTGTTGTTGGAGTCACGAAAATGTTTTTAAGAGATGACAATTTAATCCTCCTAAAAGAAAATTTTATATTGTAAAAATAATATGTTATGCTTATCGTGATTATATTTTAGTCATTTTTAACTTTCTTACAAGCTAAAATTTTATTTCGTAACAGTATTTGATAATTAATATTTAATAGTTTTTTTAATATGCTACTTTAAATATAAATTTTAAAATGTCAAGTTTCTAAGTTTTTATGTTTTTTTTACGCATTTATAAATTTCTTTGTTGCCGTTTTTTTACATATTTTTTCTATTCTTCTTACAATATTTATTGCAATATTATATTTCCAACATTTTTAACGGGTACATATTAATCAGTATATAAAAGTATGATATTTGCTAAAGAGTATATACTGATTTAATTTATTTAAAATTTTGTTAAAAATATGTTAAGATATAATGTAAGACTAATAGGCAAATTCAAATGAAAAATATAATAATTAAAACTTAGAAAATGTAATTGAAATAATTTATCTATAAATAAAAGTTACAAGAGTTTGAAGTTAATTAAACTAGTATTATAAATACACATACTTGTGTATATATTTATTAATAATTATACTAAATATTTTTTATCAAACACTTAAATATTAATTTTAAACTAATATAGCTATATCGTATTTTTCAAATATTTCATTTTTTTGTTTTAACTGTTTTACCAAATATTGTGATTATTATTTAACCTATTAAATAAATAAAATTTCTAATAAAATATTATTAAAGCTAAATGTGAAAACTTTTATTAAAGGTCTACAGATGTTTTGAGAACATTGATAATTCCAAACAATTTTTTTAAGAATTATTATTTTTAGACTTCATAATTTATAAGAATCATAATATAAATTTTTTTCAAGATTTTATATGCACAAGGTACATTAAAATTATTTTTCATTAATACACAATTTTATTGAATGAATATCATAAAATATAATTGAATGTTTTGTCGTATACATTAATCTTTATATTTTGTATTGCTATTTAATATAACATTGATTCAAAATCATTTGTTTTTAAATGTTCACTCGTATTGTTATTTTGATTGATTAAAAATGCGTATATACATTGTGTTAATTGGTTCTCCGTTCTCTCTTTTATGATGGATTAAAATGCGAGAATTAAATTGGGTTAATTGGTTTTCAATTCTCTCGTTCATGTATATATATACACGTGTATATAGAAGAAAAAGAGGTTAGATAGCAGTAAGAATCTAGTAAGAATTATTGCTGCATATGTTTCATCTGCCAGATTTGGGTATCAACCGTAATTTTAAGAAAGTTGATATGCTGGAGAGCCAATTTGGGGAATATAATCTGCATAATTCTGCATTCAACAATTGGGACTCTGCATATACTCTGTATTTTGTATTTTTTATGCAATTTCTGTAAGTACTATTTGTTTTTATATAAGAGTTAATATTTTTTAAGTGTTCCAACTATTTTTTATTAATAAAAAAACAGTAAAAATATTGTTTACTTTATGAAAAAATTAATGAAATCACTTTTATTTTTATTAGAAATAAACAATGAATAAATATGAATCACTCTAAAGACGGTTCAACCCTTATACAAAACAAACCACCTTTAATCTATTCCTCACGACTCATCCCTGCCAACACATAAAAATACCACTACTTAAAAAACCGACAAGAAACGCCTATAACACTTCCTCTTATTCCCGACAAAACCTCATGACATCATCTTCATACAGGCCAAAAGGTCTAAATACAATCCAAGACCAAACATTTACTTGCACCAAAGCAAACACTTCCAATACATATATTAAAAAATCACTTAAATAACTATTGTTTTAAAAAATAATTATGATTTTCTTACAAAATGTAAATAAAATAAAAAATAAAGGATAAGAATAGCTAATTTTTTTATACTAGTTCAATTCTTTTTTAATTTATATTCAGTTTCATACACAATTTTTTTAATAATAAAGTTACATATAACACACTCAATAAAATAACGTATATTTCCTTAAAATCTTCCAAAAAGAACAACACACCCAATTTTAGATGTTACATGTAAACTTATTAATGAATGAAAATAAATAAAATGATATCATGTGACTTAAATCCAAAGAATAAAAACAAAGAAAAAACTCTAGCAAGCTTATAAAATATAATTTAAAATCAATATACTTTTCTCTAAAAAAATAACATGTTTAACAAATCAGTTTAGATCTTAGAGTACATTTCAACGTAAAAGATACAAAGTATTGTATTAAAACAATATTTTTTGAAAACTGAAATAATTTTTTAATAAGCTTCACAAAACTAAGTCAATTATTATTATGGTTGACAATTTGCACTTGAATGGATTTCGAAATCCATTAGAATTTAAATAATTAATTGTTTCAATCAATAATAGATTGAATGCATAAAAGATGCTTATAATACATGTAAGAACCTGTTTTTATCAAGTGTCGTAAGAGATGATTTTAAAATGATAAATGTTAAAATTTGAAGTTATATTATAAGGGTACAAATTCGAACTTTAAATGTGTAGTTTTTTCTAAAATCACAATTTTTTTTATAATTTATTTTCCTCTAGATTTTTTTACATTGTCGCTGACTTTTTCAAGCACATTTTTATCATTTTCTCAATTATTCTAAGAACTAGGAGGTGACTAAATATAAGCAATCTTAAACTAATCACAATTTGATCTAGATTTAGTTATTATTTTTTTCTAAAAACTTTTTGACTTCACTTATGAGTGTTTTTTAGGTTTCACATTAATATTATGATTTACTTAATTATGATATTGATGGTAAATTATTGAAATTAATAGCAAAAACCTTAGTTGCTAATTAGATACCAATTTAGAAACTATTTAATAATAATAGAAACCAAACATTTATTCAGTCTCTAAAATGGATCGTAGTTTGGGGGGCGATTTGGACCGCAGTTGTCAACGAGATTTGGAAGCATAGAAACAAAGTAATATTTGATGGGGGGTGTTATAGATGGGGGTCTTGGGTTACTTCCAAGTCACAGGATGCGATTTTTTCTTTCTATGCTTAGTATATTGACCATTCGACCTGTATGGAGATGATGTCATGAGTTTTTGTTGGGAGTAAGAGAGAGTCTTGTAGGCTTTTCTTGTTGGTGTTTAAGTAGTGATTTTTAGGTGTGGTATGGATGAGTCGAGAGAAATAGGTTATTGGTTGTGTGATTTGTATATGGGTTGGACCACCCCTTAAGTGACCTACATTTATTCATTGTTTATTGTTGATAAAAAAAATGGTATCTAATTTAGTCATTATAACAAATAATTATTTTTAGTTTCTAAAATTGGTTTCTATTTTCTTTGAGAATATATTGTCTTATTTTGTTTAGATTTATAAGTGTTGATAATGTGATTGGTTGATAAATCTATTGGTTTGAATGGAAAAGTAGATTTCAACATGTTTCAAACATGTTAATGGTTAGAAATGATGGGAGCATTTGAGTTGCTAACATTAATTATTTTAAAAAAATATATTAAAATCGTAAATTTGTCAATGCTGAAGACTTTTATACTACACAATGTCACCTTTGGCATGTTCTTTGTGTCGGCTCATTGAGAGAAGCAGATACCAAGCTTTGAACTAAATAATCTTACTTGAAGCTCATGATTTGGCAAAGCACATTGGAGATTGAAACTTGAATGAGGCATAGATGGCTGCAGCAGAAGATGACATATAGAGGGGTGTTTATTGGTCTTAGCAGCAGAGGAATCTCTTCACAACACTAACAACTTGTGCTTTTGACATTGCTGCTTCAGCTTTGCTTGGTCCCAATTTTGAACTGCCAGAACATTAACTCACTTATCATGCAACTTCTTTTAATTACGGTGGCCTTCTTATTACACTCAAAGCCAAAGTAAACTATTTGATAAGAAGTTAACTTGGAAGTTTCCAAACATTGCTCATGAAGGTGCAATAACTCAAATAAGACAAAAATTTCTTGGAATAACTTGCTTGCCCTCGTAAGTGAAGCCAATTCTTGTATATGGTCACATTCTGGTGTCACTCAGTCCAATATATTGATGACATATGTTCAGATGATGGAGCATTAGCATCAGAAGTGGCCTAGATGTGGTGGACATGCAATGCAGTTGCCTCTAATTGCTAGAGAAACAACAGAAGGATTTTGGACAATAGAGCAACAACAGTTAATGCGTGTGCATTGTGAGTTTGGTTCTTTTGGACTTTGGATTCCCTCCTCTGTTTTTGAAGCTTCTTTGATTGGTGTAAAGAAGATGGTGAAACAAATCTTAATTACTCAAATTCTTAATATGATTACTCTTGTTGCTCAGATACTATTCTTAAGACCTGTTGTAGTTTCACTTAAGTGTGATTTTGATTTTTCACATTAATAGTACCAATTTAATCTCTCGTCTCAGTTATATTACCATTATACTCACTCAAATAATGTCTGACTTTGTTATTCATACAGTAAATATTTGTTTGTCTCTATTTTTTACTATAACCTTTATTACATAAGCTATTTTACAACAGTTTTCTTAAATATTTATCAATTCTCTTTAAGGAGGAAAAATAAGTGTTGAATTTAGGGTAATTTAATTCGTATCCTGTTGCTAAAGTCGAAGTTTTTTTTTCCCTTATGAGTGAATAATAAGGTGTTTGTGTTCAATTTTATTTCATATTTTTTACAAGGCAAATTCTTAAACTCCAAAAATGGTTGAGACCAATAAGATATATGAGACCAAATTTTGTAAACCTAACTTAGTAACATAATATAAAGAAGGTGGGAAAAAATCAACGCTTAACAAAATAAATAGTATATATATATATATATATATATATATAATATTACCTTTGATATGGTCTAAATTGAAGGAATTTCGTACTGAGAAGATTTTATAGATTATAAGTTAAAAGAAAAGACCCGATAGCTATATTATAGCTATAATCTTTTTTGCCCATCGAATCTAAAGTAGATCTCTTTTTTTTACAATATCTAAAGTAAGTCTATATCTATAATCTAAGCTAAGGTTATTAATAAAAGTGTGAGGAAAATCAATTACAAAAGGGGAAATAAAAGCCAACATTCATCCTAATTTCTGCCCGTACATTAAAGATAAATCTTATACATTGCAGAGATATCTATATAGACAAAAACGTGGTCTTATATTCATCAATAGCACAAAGTAACTAATAGTTTATGTAAAAAATAATGGAAAAACTCAATGGGCAAAAAGATATTTTGATGTTTTAAAAAAAAATAAATAAAAAAAATATATATATATATATATATACTTTGATAATTTAAATTTTTAATTAATTAATCGTAAATTATAATTTATTCATATGCTTAAGCGTTCATTTTTCCAAAACAAGTATTCTTCACTTTTTTTTAACATTTAAAGTAAAGGAACTTCTTTTACATTAAAAGTCATGAAAAATATTTTTCATTAAAAAATAAAGTTATCTATTTTCTTTTAAATACTTAAATAAATTTTTCACTATTTTATTATTTTTTTTATTAATGATGATTTCGCTTATAGAAATGCTTAAAAACCAGTTTATATGATATATTTGTATATTTTGGTTTTGTAGGTAAAAGACAATATTACAATTTATACATTTAACAAACATAGAATGAAATATATTATAAGAGTTAATAAGAGAGAAAAAAATTAATATATCTTTTTAAAATTTGTTAAAACTTTATCATTTATTAAATTCGGTAAGACATACAAGTTTTTTTTAATTAAAATATGTATTTTTTTATAAAAATATATTTATATTTTAATATATTTTTCCATATGAAGTGCATTCATATAATTTTCCATCCTAGACCCGTAAAATTTATGAACGAACCTTATTCTAAATTAAAGCAATTATGTTCAGTACTGAGAACTTTATTTTTTAAAGATTATAATTAATAATTTTCTAATAAAAACAGTTATTCTTACAACTTGTAGCTATAATATTCTTTTTTAGCCTATCGTAACTAAAGTAAATCTTAATTTAGTATAAAGCAATGTTCCTTATTAATAGAAAAAATGTGTGACAAAAAGTAATAAAGAATCTGTGAATTTGGACCAGTCCATCCATTAGGAGTAATTCACCATACACAAATATACTTTTAAGTCAAAATAATTTTTAACATGTGACAAGTCTCTTACTGTACTAGTCCAGTCCTCACCCCTCATAAGTGAAAAATATAAAATTAAAAAAAAATATCAAGTAAATTATTTTTAAATACACAACTTAAGAACATATCTGTTTAATTATTATATATCTGTTTCGTTATTATAAGACTAAAATAAAAACATATATTTTCCTTTACACTATAATTCAAAATTGGTAGAAATAAAGGAAGTATATCAATTATAACAATGAACCATACTTAAAACAACTTCGTTGGAAATAGTTAAATTTCTATTTGTACTCATAAAATCTGTATTCACAAGATAATTTTTAAAGATCTGCTATATCGGATAATTCCATTTACATCACTCTTTTTTTTTTCAGCCATTGCTTATACTTTGAATGCATCCATTAACTCAAACATTCCAGATTTTAATAAATTAACTTGCTGCTCAAAATACTAGAAGACAATGTTACTATTTAAAGAGAAGAGAAGGAAGAAGAAAGAGACAATTTTTTTTTTTTTATCTTACCTGTTATTGAATATTTAACCTTTGTATATACACTGTTAATTAACCAGATATCAATGCACAAATTTATACAAAAATTGTATGAGAATGAAAATAAATTAAGTACACCAGCTGTAGTTCTTTCAATAAAAAAATAAAGGTCATAAAAAGGTAATTGAACATTGGAAAAATAATAATTTAGGATAAGTTGACAAGTTTTTTTTAAACGGCAAAAAAGAGTTCAACCCTTATAATTAACCAGACGAATAGATAAATTTTATAAGGGTTGGCACATTAAATATCTCTTTTAATTTATTTATTTTTTATTAATAATAAATAATAAATAAACTTAGAAATATTAATAAAAAAATCTTTTTTCACTTTCATATTTTTTTTTTAATTTTAATAATACCTTTGTGAGTATGGTAAAAAGTATGTTTTTTTTTCTTCATTCTCAAGTGATGATGGTTGCTTGTGGTGGCAGTGGCTAGTAGTGAATGTTGTTAATTGATATAAGGTTTGTGATATTTTTATTAGTTGTGATCTTCATTCTATTTTTTTTATTTTCTAGAAGTCATAAAACTCAGAAAAAAAATCTAACAATATGCAAAAAATAAGTACAAAACTAAAAAAAAAAAAGTTACATTAGGAAACATTGAATAAATTTTTTCACCAACTCTTACATATACACATTCAAAGGATGAAACTGTTCTCTAAAATGCTACCATTGAAAAGGAGATATGAGGTTGGAAAAAATATAAGACAACAAAGAGTAACTAAGATTATTTAAAGATGTGAAACTATATTTTATTTAAAATTATTTAAAACTTTTAAACAGATTAAAATCAGCTTTTTAGAATTAATACGGAGCTGCAGAAAAAGAGTATGCAGAAGGAAAAAATTGCCATATTAATTGAGACACATTAACTTAAACCACCTACTTCCCACCTAGGCCTGTGTTTTAATCTGATTTCCAAAAAAACAAAAAAAAAAAAAGCCATCACCATCTTTGGACAAACCTACTGGTAGCAGATGATTTCCTTCCCCACACCTCTATGATACAAATGTTCCCCCAAAGCCCCCACCCAGACTTTTTCCAAATTACTGGTGCCCCATTCTAAAACAGTTCAAGTTCATTAGTATATATCCTAATGTTCATACAAATGAAAACAAATATTTCTAAAACATTAAGGAAACAAATATTTCTAAAACATTAAGGACAGAGTGGTGGACTATTTTGAATTTTTTTTCTTGGAACAATTAAAGGTTTGGTCATGGATTTCTTTAAAGTTGTTTTCTGTGAGTTTTCTCTTATCTGATTAGTGTTTATAACCATATATATGTATGCTCTCGATAAAAAAAAGGTGTTTAGGATGATGGGTTGGTGTTTGTTTTGATTTTTTAGGGGAATTAGCTTTTGAGGTAGTTGGGTGAGGTAGGACTTAGCTGTTTGATTTTGCGAGTGTTGGTAGTGGAATTCTCAAGTGGAGTTTGATGTATTCAGAGAATGAAGTGTTCGTTTCTATATTTTGTATAAGGGTTTAATCACCCTTTAAGTATGTCACATTTATTTATTTTTTCTTATTGATAAAAAATAAAATACAAACATGTATACACAAATAAAATATGCTTATTAAAAAGAAAACAAAAAAATTTGACACTAATTAATTAGTGTCTCATCAATTAAAATTACACTTCTTTGACCTATAAATTAGACAAAAAATCTAATTTAGGATTTATTCAAGATAATCCTTTCATTGGTATAATAGGTTTTCATCTAGTCTAGTCTGTTATTAGACTTTTTTATTAATAGGTATAGTCTACCTATGTATCATTTTTGTTAATATAGGGTTTTGGTCTAGTTTCTATATTTTTTTTTTAATAATATTTTTTTTATGTGATGACAAATTATTGTTGTTATTTGAGGTGTGCAGGAATGTCAAGTAGTATGATGATGCCTAACATAAAAAAAATTTATAAAAAAAGAAATTAAACAGAAAATAATTTTAAAGTTTTCAATATAAAATTAGTTTTTATCAAAGTTTGTACTTAAAAGACACGTTGATAATTAAGGAAGAACATCTTATTTAAATTGTTTTTAATCTCAATTTTTAACATTATTGTGTGCGGAAACAAGATTTTTATTTAAGAATTAGACCTCTTGAATCACTTTTTCATTTTTTCGTTACAGATACCTTTTAAGTGTTCATCAACATCACACGAAGATCAATAATCATCGAAAGTTGAAGTTGAACTTCCCAAAAGCACCACATTCTTTCACTTGGAGAGAATGATCCGGTAAGAATAACAAATAATTAATGGTGAAATGCAAACATTCTGAATAGTAAGATAGATACGTCATGCAGTTGATATGATCTAAATTGAAGGAATTTCAGTACTGATTAAATGCCTAGATGCCCTGATAGCTTTAGATATTCCAAAGCAGAAGTTCCTAGTTTTGCACAAATTTCATCTCAGACAAGCCATTTGTGTCAGGAGAGCCTCTTTGCACAGTAAATGACCCAAAAAAAATCTGAAAATGATTTAAGTGATGAAGCTAGTAGCTTCATTGTTTGAGTGGCATGACATTGATGAGATACGATAAGATCTGGTAGGAAATAGGAAATAGTAGAAGGATGGGCATTTTGTAGGACAATGTTGAAATAATATCTGGCTAATGGAGAACAGATTTTGTTTGTTGGATTATAAATTTGTGATTGTGATCAGAATCCAAGCTGCATTCCATCATTTACCTTTAAAGGAAAGCATGCACATGCTATGCTATGCTATCCTATTCTTAGATCATGGACTGATGGGATGTATGTCACTCCCTCACTTTTATTTCTTTTAATCATCATCATTATTTCAGTATTTTATTTCAATAAAATATTCAATTATCCTCTTTATTGCACAGACAATTATGTATCTTGATTTCACTTTTGTTTCTATTTTCATTGTTTATGAAAACTCCAAAATGTTTCTAATCTTGACTACACAATCTAGTTATGTTATTATGTAAATCTTGAAAAACAAATTCAATAAAAAGCCTTGGTTGGTAGCATGAGAAATAATAAGTGCAATCTTGAACCTAGAAAAAGATATTTGATGTCTCTTGTTTTGTATGTACAAAACGACAACTAAATATTGATCTATATCTTTCACCAATGAGTGGAGTCGTGAATCTTAAAATATATTATTGTTATGTGTGAATATATTTTCTAATATATATTGCTAAATTACTTTTAAAAGAAGGTTATAAATATTTTATATTAGATTGATATATTTACATAATTAGATGATGCTTTTAATTATTGGCCCCTCTTATTGTTTAACCTTGTCTCCGAGATGATGATGGTGAGTTACATTGATTTTACATACTGGTGACAACATACCATTTTAGTTCGTTAAATGTTATATAAGTTGAAATTGTTAAATCATTTCGTAATAAGGTGGTTGGAAGATCAGTGGACTGCGGATTGATCCGTCTTTTATAAAAAGTGAATTTTATTTTGTAATTATTTATTTATTTTTTATTTAATTATTTGTTGTAGTTATTGATATTGTTATTTGGACAATATAAATATAAGAAAAAAAATTGAATTAAATTTTAATATTTTAATAAAAGAAGGTTTAATGTTTAATGAAATAAAAAAATATCAATAATATTTCAATAAATCAAATGATGTATAAAGAAATTAATGTAAATAAATTTTGATATAAAATATTAACTACCACTATTTTTAATTCCAGAAGCATAATTTTTTTTTAAATGTGCCAAAAATAAATAAGGGCGAGTTGACGGACTAACCTTGCTTGTGACCCATATTGCTTGATGAATTAAAAAGATTGACATGTTCCGCCTAAATGATGACGAATTGAGAGATCGATTCGTCAAGTCTAACCCACTTTGTTATCCCTAATTTTAATTTAAGTTAAAATAAATTATGAATCAATAATATTTAATTGAATGGTGTGGTATGAGTTTAAGAAAAATCTACTCAATTACAAACCAAATTAACTAATGCAATTAAAAGGAGGTTAATTTTATGGTAAAAATGTATTATATTCATTAATTATAAATTATTTATTTTTCTATGATACATGCTATTATATTTTTCATCTAAAATATGATAAAAATATATAATAGAAATAAATATTAAGAAACTCAATAACTAATAATATTATAAAATAATTAAAAGGAAATACTAAAAACATAAATATATTTTTAGAATTCTTGTCTTTTGGAAAGTTTTTCATGGGCGACTTCCTACAGATCAACATATTAAAAAATAAAGGTCTGCATATTTGTTCTATGTGTACGCTTTGCGAAAAACACGATGAATTTATTCAACATTTATTTTTTGAATGTGCTAATGTTTTGCGTATTTGGATTTGGGTTCGACACATTTTTCCTACTTATGATTTCTCTAATGAGAATGATCTTATTTCTTTTATTAAGAGTGATCGTAGTCCATTGGTTAAGCTAGTTGTGATAACTTTTTCTATTTGAATGATATGGCGTGTGAGAAATTATGTTCGTTTTCAGGATAAGATTGAGGTTTCTAGGACTATTTTGGTTATTAAATATTTAACTTGTCTAGTGGGTAATTCGTCTAAAGCTTCAATGAAGAATGATATGTTCGATTTCAATGTGCTCAAGTTTTTTGGTATTAACACTCGTACTGGTAAAGTTTTACGTCCTCTTCCTTTTAGATGGGAGTTTCCTTCACCAGGCTGAGTTAAAATTAACACTGATGGGACTGCTAAGGATTATCCAAGTATTGCCGCTTGTGGAAGTATTTTCCGTGGGAGTATGAGAAAGTTTATTGGAGCTTTCTCTGCGTTTCTTGACGTTCAGATTGCTTTGATTGCTGAATTTTATGGAGTTATATATACTTTGAAGGAAACTCAAAAATTGAATTTTATAAAATTGTTTTTAATTTAATTAAATAGTAACTAATTATTTTAATATTTAAAATTAGTTTTTATTTAATAATTTTGTTGTAATAATATCTTGTTTTATTTCATCAATTCTCGAAATGAACTATAGATTTTGTTTATATGCTTAATAATTACTAAGTTATTTACTTAATAATCAATTTTCTAGTCTTACCATTAAACAAACATCTACCGATATGTTGATTTTCTTTTAAAATTATTTATTTTGATAATATATATATATATATATATATATAATTAGAATACATTTGATAGAGATATTAACACCAATTCAAAATGACAATGACTAAAAAGATAAATTTAAAGTTGGTGATAAAAAATTTATCCTAAATTTTAAACAACTAAAAACATATTAAAATCAATTTAAAATACAAATCTATAAGAAGAAGAAAAAACTGGTCATGAATATATATTGGTTTGAGTTATAAAAAGATAAATCTAATAACTGAACTGAATATTTGGCTGTTTTGATTTATAATTCATTTATTTTTCAATTCAAACCAACTCAATAACTCAACTTTTTTTAGATTAGTATATTTTACGCTTTATTTATTTATATTTTTAATTTTCTTATGAATGTGTTAGAAGTCTCTTAATTGAACCATTTTTATTAAGTAACCTATTTTTTTTTATAATTATTAGCATAACTGAATTTCTGTAATTAGAGTCCAGAAGAAGTCAAATTACTTAAACAATATATACCGTTGGGAAAAAACACGCTAGACGAATAAAAAATAAGCATAATGCAAAATGTATCAGAAAAAATAATAATAAAAGCACAGATTGAACTGACATTTATATTGTATAATCACAAAAAATGTGGAAAAGAGTGTTTACTATATATAAAAAGATAACAGCAGGTCGATTAAATATGAAAAACTCTATAACAAAATATTACCAAGAATGATAACATTTTTCTGTTTACATAGATTAAACATTTTTAAATTAACACATTTTTTCTTGTAGATACAATATTTTCTTTCTACATGATGGAATAATTTTTTTTATGTCCACTAAAAACTTTTTCAATCTCATATGACTTTCAGAAATTTTTATATTGAAGATGTATTATTTTTTATATTTCAATTGTTGAGATACTTCTTCGTATATAGGATATGCTTTATGATCTTACCATCATATTTTGATAAGTTTCTATATACAGAAAAATCATTGATGATGCAAAGATAACATGTATCTTGAAAGTTTCATTAGAAAACCCATCAAATACTTTAACACTTTCATCCCACAACAACATTAAATCTTTAATTAGTGGACTTAGATAAACATTTATGTCATTTCTTTAGTGTCTTTGACCGAATAAAATTAAAGACAATATCATGTATTTTTGTTTCATGCACAATGCACGAGATAAGCTGTGAATAACTAGTAAAACAAACAATAAACCAAGTTGATACTCAAATTATCAATCAGATTCATTCCATCTGTAGCTAAACCAAGTCGTGCATTTTTTTACTCTTTACTGAGATCAGGAAAGTCATAATCAAATTTCTTCAATCGCATAGAATCAATTAGATTAAGATGCATGCCATTACATTTTCTCCCATTTGCATGTCATATGAGGTTTTTAACATCAATTGGATTTGCAAACAAACACTTAATCCTTGGAATGATCATAAGATATCACACAACCTTCATAAGTGGTTCATCCTTTGTCATCTCTTAAATATTATCTTCGTCTTTATCTTTCAACTTGTAATGTGATAACCCACACCTCATACATTTTTTCAACAATTCAAATTTATTCATGTATAATATGCAATCATTAATACATACATGTATTTTTTTTTATACTTCATACTCATCAAACAAATAATCTTCTTGGCCTTAGGTAGAATATTTCCCTCTTGAAGCATTTAATTAAAAAAAAGAAGAAGCAATTCCACAAAGTTTTTATTAGTACATCCATTAATTACCTTCAAAATCATCAATTTTAACACTGTTGATAACTATGTGAAATTAGTTGATCTAGGATATAATGTGTTCCCAAATTTTGGTAACATTCAATTTTCTCTCATTCAAACAATTAATGTCAGGACACAAATTATAAGGTGAGGCTATGCATTAAAGATGACCTTCAATAGGACACAAATTTAACTTACAAGGTAGTGTTGGTTAAGCCTACATAAAAAAAAATATATTATTTAACTATACCGTAGGTTTGGGGGACACTAAAATGGATATAAAATTAAATAATTATTAAGAAGTTAACTTTAAGCCTATCTCAACCTTATAAAATTGGTTTATGAGGTGAGATAATCTACTATGAAATGTCCTAATCTCTAGTCGATATGAGATCTCCAACAATAATTAGAAACGAGAAATTGAAAGTGTGAGAAAATGAAAATGTGAGACAAATTTTATTTTTTTTCTCATTAAATAACTTAGCGTGGGCTAAGGTGACAATAATGTCATCTTAGTGTCGCTTAGACCTATGCTAAATATAATAAAATATTAATTTGCATTCACTTCGTGTCTCCATTCTCGATGCAGTATCATTCTGCAACTTATTTTTTGATTGTATATACGTTGTGTTCTCATTCTAGATGTTAACTTATTCTTATTATTTTAATAATTTTTAACTTGTATTCACTTTGTGTCTCCATTATAGACATCCTCATTCTAGACGCTAACTTATTATTATTATTTTAATAATTTTTAGTGTGAGTTTAAAAGTAAACATAATATTTGACATTTATTTTTGTGTGTAACTTAAGTAGACTTCATCCACCTAATGACTTTTTTTTATAACACCCTTTTTATTGACAATTAAAATAAATTTTTCTTGTACTGTTTCAAACCGTCGTCTATAAGAATTTATTAGACCATAATTTTCTAACTGAATCATCGCCTTTTTAAAAAGGAATTATAAAGACAACAGTTTTCAAGTTAATTATTATCATGAATTTATTTTTAAATTTATCACCGCGTTTTATACTACAACAAACAATCTAAACGTTGTCTATAAATATCGTCTATCATTGTTTTGCGCCAGTGTTCCTTTCTTCTATGATAAAAAAAATTGTGGTATACATAATTCTTTAAACAGTAAATTGAAACAAGCTAGTTAAATATCTCAGACATTTCTAACACCTTTTTAAAATCTCTATCTCCCTTTTCTAAAATTGAACGTAGAGTTCCAATTGGTCAAAGATTCAGCTCCCACAATTTGCAATATAGCATTAGAAAATTTAAATTGATTTTCCCGTTAACTACTACATAAAGAATAAAAAGTTTTAAGGCATCAAAATTGAATCCTAATTATTTGTGTAAAAGAATTTGAGGTTGTAATTGGAGTTAAGGTTATCTAATGGCTTTTCATATTAAAATCAAGTACAGTCACCCATGATTAACAACACAACATGACATTTTGAATCCAAATGTGTTTGAGCTCTAAGTTCCAGTGCATATGCTGACTACTCTTACAAAATTAAAGTTTCCCGTGGTTTGCGTCACTGTGATCTATCGTTGCGTGCCTTTTCTTTCTCCAAGATTTTGAAGTGACTAAATAATTTTGAGACGTGACATTTTCTTCGAGATTTCAATGTTTTTGATACGGAAGATAGGTAAAAAAAAGTATTAGATGCCATGTTTCTGCCACAGCTCCACCCAAAAGATGCCTGTCACTCACACAAAAAAAGTACGAGAACGTGAACAAAACATGAAGAACATTACCTGTTCCGGGTCTAGATGAATTGTAAACATGAAACCTGTGGCCTAAATTAACCAATAATGTTTCTATCAGGTTCATGATTCATGAACCAACCTAAAATCTTTTTAAACGATTCCCAAAGAGTCCCTTCCGTTAACAGGATCAGATATCAGTCGAAAGATAACATGTGAAAAGAGCATATTCCACCCAAACGTTAAACTACCATCAAAGGTATAAAGTGTCTGATTTGAAACAGTAATCTTGTTTCTTGCCAGTTGTTCTGGAATAATATATATATATAAACCCACAGGTAGCCCTCTGTTGCACTGCAACCATTTCATCATTTTCTGAAAAATATATAGAAAAGGGAGGCCCCACTCCACCTGCCCCAGAAACTGCATTGCCGAAATGAAGAATTGCGATGAATGGAAACCTTTCCTAGTAATGATAGCAATTGATTTTTCTTTAACCATGGTGAACATTCTTCTCAAGAAAGTCCTTCAAAAAGGAATGAACCATTTGGTTTTCATCACATATCGTCTGTCAGTTTCTACTATATTTTTGGCCCCCATCAGCTACTTTAAGGAAAGGTAGGCACCTTCAATTTCTTTTCTTATACAATATTTTTATGAAACCGAAACCATTCCCCAAGCCACATTAACAAGCTAATCTCTTTAAGACAAAGTTGGAAAATTTCACGTTGCCAGCATCCATTACTGAGATGCAGTTATATGTAAACCTTTTAACCTTTTGGAACATTGTTTTTATGTTAGCATATGCAGACAACCAAATTGTAATAATCATTGCTAGCCAGGATGTTAATGCTCAGATATGGAGCCATTTAAGCAAGAAGAGAGAACTTTTGAGAGATCTTATGTAACTGTATTTTCTTGCAGAAATAGAAGACCACGGCTCACATTTCAAATTTTATGCTACCTTTTCTTCAGTGCCATTATTGGGTTAGTCTCACGAAAATACGATCTTAACTTCTTTGCGATTCCAATTCTCAATAGATGTTTATGCATTATGGTTAACATGATAGTGGAAAAATACGTAACGAAATGACACTTTCTTGTAGGGCATCCGTCACACAATACTTCTTCCTTTTGGGGATCCAATACACGTCAGCCACATTTGCCTGTGCCTTTGTCAATACGGTGCCAGTGATAACCTTCATTATGGCATTGCCATTTGGGTATGAAACTATGAATATGTAGCCACTTTAGATCATGTTTTGACAAATTTCTTCATCAAAACTTCTAGGGAAAAAGAAGAAGAAAAGATTTGATATTTTTCATAAATACAAGAGATTTTACACTGATAAAGTTTTCTCGGATAAGTTTTCTAGATTTTTAATTTTTTCAATGTATCTTGTTCTCTTAGTAAATATCGCCACTCAAACAGCTAAATGGAAGATAAATGAATGCATCATCCTTTCCCTTTTCTTTTGATTCTACTACAGGCTAGAAACAGTGAACATTAAATGCAGAGGTGGGAAAGCGAAGATTCTGGGTACATTTGTGTGCGTAGGAGGGGCATTAGTGTTGACACTTTACAGAGGAAAGCCCTTGTTTGATGTCTCTCACTATGAAACAGCAGTTCCTCCAGTAGCCATGAGATCAGCAATGGACCAAGCTGCTTCTAGTGGTAGAACAACACAGAAATGGACCATTGGTGTAATAGCTTTGGTTATGGGAACCCTCTTTTGGTCTTTTTGGTTTATTCTACAGTAAAAAATAGGGAAGAGGTATCCTTGCCAGTATTCTAGCACAGCCATCATGACCTTCTTTGGAGCCATGCAAGCAGCTATTCTTGGTTTGTCCACTGGCAGCAACTTCTCCTCCTGGGTTTTCACGGACAAGATTCAAATAATCACTGTTCTTTATTCTGTAAGTCACTATCTTTTAAGTTCTGCATAATCAATTTTTTCCTTGTAAAAAATAATTACGTACAATTTTTGTTTTTAAAACCAAAACTACGTCATGTTAAACATTTCTTTACTTTATTAATTTATTGTTTTTTAACATAATTATTTCATAATTGGGCGATAATAATTTCTTGACAATATCTCTTATTTCTTATATTATATTAAATAAATACGTTTTATACTTCAAAACAATAAATATATTTTATAAATTTAAATATTGGTCCTTTAAAAGTTTGCATCGCTTCTTCTCCAAATAATTTTTTTTCTTTTGGGTTTATATTAATTTATTTAACCTCTTTAATATTTTTTATTCTAAAATACCATTTTCGAAAAATATATCACAGATACTAAAATCAAATGATATATTTATTATAAAAATTAAACATAAAACAAAATATATTAGTAGAAAATAATAAATTAACTTTTTTCAGAAACTAAATGTTTTAGGAACAAAAAAAAAACAACTATACTTCAGG